>NC_084467.1:121850606-122153636 GCF_027409185.1 Cynocephalus volans | reverse complement strand
TAAGACCACCTCGAAGGTCAGAGTCTGCCTCTTGGGAAAGAAGATCAGCAGACACCTTAGAGGAACTGTCTAGGATCCTGGGATCAGCCCAATTTTGTACACAGCTCCTCACATGAACCGGTCTGAAGATACTTTTTAATAAGTAATAATGAAATTTCATTCATTATGTACTTTTTTCTTTATGTGGTGAAATATAGATTAGATAGGTGAAGCCAGTGAACTCGTAGGAAACAGAAGTGAATCTACCAATAAATTGAAAACAACAGAAATTTTACTGTGATTCCTATAGGGCTAATTTGTATAGACAAATAAAATCCACGATGGTTTTCATCTAATGTATGAAAAGCAAAAACCGCTGGCCAGCATTTTGTAACCATCGACTAGAAGCACAGTGCTCAAAGTGAGTATTCCCGTATAGAAGCTAGGGGCATCATCAATATTTGGGGGACTGGAGAGAGAGCCCTCCCTCTGACCTCAGAGAGCATATGGTCTATTTAGGAGAGAAAGAATTGTGAAGGGAATACTAAAGTTAAATTTAAACTGAACCCAAAGAATACATAAACATAAAGGGAATCAAGCTGCTTCCAACAGTTATCACGGATTCCCAGCGACACCAATGGTTTCATGCAAGGGCTTTGGAGTCGGATGAACATGGGTTTTAACCCCAACCATGCCACTCACTGGCTATGTGATTTTGGATACGAATTTAACCTCTCAAACCTCATCTGTACAAGTATATAGACGCTATGATTTTACTTCATCATAGGTTATTTGTAAAAATTTAATTACATTAAGATATATAAAATAACTTGGTAGTATGCCCACAACATAATAAATACCCAATAGATTGTAACTTTTTTTTAAAAAATGGTATTAGTTCATTCACCCATGGGAAACAAACATAGTGATGCAAATTGACATGGTGGCAGATAACTTTGATTTGGCACAAAGTGGGAAGCACACTGTGGAACTTACAAAGAAAAACACTTCCCTATCTGCAGTATGTCATATACCTAATTCCAGTATGGGACTGGTGAGATGGTGCGTCAAGGAGAATGAAGGAAACCAACCCTTTCACCAAATATCAAGCTTTTTCATCCTATCTTGGAGTGTATGTACACCTCTGCATCTTGCCCTTCTTTCCTGCTAGGTCCACTCATGGTCTGTCTCTCCCCACAACACCACCTCAGCATTGCTGTCCTTCCTACACCACATCTGCACAGTGAGCAGCATCGCCCTGTCGTGGGGTACAGACAGCATCTGCAACGCCCCACTTAGCTGCTCTGTGCTCCTATCTTCGGGCTCCATTAGCATATTTCAGCAGTGCCTTGATGGATGAAGATAGATGGGGGAACATCATCCTTGGTGAAATCACTGTTTCATCAAGGTTAAACCAGCCTCGAGCTCCACCACCTCCTTTTGTTTGGCTAGGTCTCTAATAACAAAATTAACGGCAGAATTAATGTCCAGGAGGCTCTCAGTGAAATATACTGATGCCCCCAGAATGAAGCTTTATCCCAGACCTCCCAGTTTATAATCCATCAATCAGTTGCTTCCATACTTGATCTTAAAATAAAACATCACCTCCATCACAGCAGACGCCCGCCTCTCTATCCTTTCATGTGCAACAATTGGGCTGGGTAAAAGAGGAAGAGGGGACCCGTTACCTTAGAATCATCACAGTGACGCATATCCAAACAGAACAGAGGTTTTGTGTGTCCTGTCTCCACAACTAGACTGTGAGCTCTTTGAAGGCAGATAGTTTTTGTTACATTTCTTTTTTACCATCTTATAATGTCTATTTAGCTGTGAGGCAAATAGCACAAGTTCAAGTCCTTACTGAAATTAAAGGTACTGTATTCATCATGATAAAAACACCTAATCACATCAATAAATGTATACTAAGCACTTTCTATCTACCAAAGACTCCACAGGACAAAGGTATAGTGCTAATCCTCGGCCTTGGGGCCTTAGGAACTGCCCTGATAAGTTTCCGCACCACTCCTAAAGGATTTGGTCTCCTAATCAACCAGAGACATACTTGGATGCTCCTCCGTATGAAAATGGAGAGATGCCCTGAATGTCCTGGTCTGAGACCAGAAGGAGAAAGCCAGGTAAAATGGCTGGGTCACACCTGGGTTCTGTTTTTAGTTCCATTTCCTATCAATAGTCACATCCCCTTGGCAAGACACTTGTGCTCGTTGGGACTCAGTCCCTACAAGATGGAATAAGCCTGCAGTTGGTTTCCTCAGTTCTGAAGTGGGTTATGACTCACTTCTCATGTACACCTTCTCGAGAGGTGGTAATGGAAACATGGAAATGTACCTGAGTTCCACTGAAAAACAAGCACGACAGAAATAATCAGTGCTAGAGATGGGGCTCATCATAGGAAAGTAGGATATTTCTAAACGTATACTCTAATTTTTTAAGAACATGAAAGAGAGAGAGAGAGAGAGAGAGAGAGAACAACCCAAAAGCACTAAGCATGTTGTATAATTAATAAAGGCACTTTACTTCACTGGACCTCAGTTTTCCAGGGGTATTTGTAAGGATCAAAGGCTTAAAATTTATCAAGTGTTCTAACTTCCTTAAAGGAAGGGTGTTAGCTCAATACAAAAATCACCCTGACCATGCAAAACCAAGCCCAGTTTGTGATCTTTGTTGGGGAAAGGATGCAAATCCGCACCATTTGAAGGGGGCCAAAACTCAGCAGATGATACAATCTCCTTCCTCCTTTTTTCGTAGTGTTCTCTGATTTAGAATAAAAGCTGAAATTCGCGGAATCCACAGGAAGGAAAAGTACCCGGGAAGACACGTAATCCCTGAACCTATTCCTCAGGCCTGCTATCCTCTTGTCTTCTTCATTCTGTGCCTCCCAGTGAACAGCTGAGAGAATGCCACTGAGTCAGGCTGGAGCTAGGTGGTAACCAAGTCCCCTGCCATGAGTCACACAGAGGGAACTGTGTGGAACTGGGGCATGGGAAGGCAGGTTATCTCCAAGTACAGCCAAGTGGGGAGAGGGGACAGCTGAAGAAGCATGCCTGGGGCAGGGAAAAGGCCGAATGGCTTTACTAGTCTAGATTAGGTTGCTAGGTGTCTTCCAGGCATGAGCTAGTTTCCTGGGTGCCACAGTGGGAGTTGCTGGAGCCCTCGAAGGACAGACAGATGGATGAATGGGCCCCACCCCTAACTCCCCTCCCCTCTCCCTCCTCTCTTCTGCTCTTCTCTCTTCTTTTTCTCCTTTCTCCCTGCCCCCAGCCGCCAAGTTAAACACTAAGATCAGTATCACAAGTCTGTTGTGGCATGTGGCCATGGAATGTGACAGTCAGAGGCCACTCAGAGAGGACACAACTGAAAGAACAGGTGGTGTGGAATTCTAGAACCACACTGCTTTAAACTTTCTGCTCAAAGTCCCAAAATGGCTACTTACAGACAAGAGCTTTTCGAGGGGCGGTCCCTTCATTCACAGAGAATGAGAAATGGCCAAGGATGTTGGTATCTTGGAGAGGTTGTGACTTTGAGAGCTAGAAGGGTACTGAGAGACCAAGTCCCTCCCCTTTGACAGAGATGTTATGCTATGAACAGTTGTTTGCACAGAAGACTGTGCCTGTGTTTGCTTTAAGACATAAGTGACCACTGAAAATAAGTACACACTGTCCTTCGTGCCAAGGTCAGCACATGGTTTCCAAGTATCTATGTTGTGCAAGCAGCAATCTGATGAAAAAAGCACTTTTACGGTAGTCAAAACTGGTAATTCCCAACCCCAGACCAAGCTTATTCTGAGAAATAGGTCAGTGCCCTCATCCTCCTAGCTGGGGAAACTGAAGAGTGAGAGCTCTCGGATGAGGGAGGCCAAAGTAGAACCCAGAGCCTTCCCCATCCAGATGCCTTTGCCATGCTGCATACTAGTGGACACGCAAATGTAAACAGAAGAGAGAAGAAACAAGGCCTGGTGTCAACACTGCTGACCCACCTGACACCCAGAAGCCATGTTGCGATCTGCACTCATCTCGCAACGTTGACATCTAAAATTCAAGACTTGTCAGCTCCTAGACCCTTCGGATTCCACAGTGACTTCCCCCTACTCCAACCCTTATGGCTTGGCTGGGGGTTTCATCTATCCCATTGGGTGAGAGGATTTTGATCCCATGTTGGAACCAATGGTATCTAAGATCCCAAACAAATAAACTCACTGTTCTGCATTACTGCCTCATCATCTGTGAAATGGGAGCAAACCATTCTAATTGACTCTGTAAGAATTATCTAAGAAACCACTGAAAATAAAGTAACACCTTCCAGGCACCCTATGAACTAAGTCCAGCATCAAAAAAAGAAAAGACTTCTCATCTTTTCTAACACAAATGTAGGGAAATAATGGCTCTCCATTTGGAAGGCTACAACTGAGGACAAAAACTGAGGATGAAAATCAAGATATCAAAGTTTGTAATAAACAGAGAGACTTCAATCCTCACCTTCTCCTCCTGACCTCCTGCTCCTTAACCAGTGGGAGGAGGCTAACAGCAGCAATTAGTTCATACTTGCTGTATGCTAAACATGCTGTGCTTCTTTTAAACTTCTAGCCCACTCTGTGAGGCAGATATTGCTCTCCCTTACAGACTACAGTGGCAAGGTTCAGATGGGACAAGTGGCTTGCAGAAAGCCACCTGCTGGCAGGTAGGAGAGATAAGGATGGAGCCAGGGCCTTCTGATGCCAAGCATGTCCTTTGGCCTCTATGCAACTCCTATAGACAGGAAATGGGCAGGCAGTACCTACTCATCATGGGAGGGCAGAGGGAGTATGCTTACTGTCTTCTGATGCCAAATAATATCTTCCATAAGCATTCAGTTCCAAATGCTTCCATTGCTCCACACACAACTGCCAAGAAGAGTGAAGGCTGGCACTCTGACCCAAGAGGCCTCTGCCAAGCAAGCTCTTTAGAATCTGCAGTGAGCAGGTGACCTCACTGAGGAGTGTCATATGTGAGGGGTGACGGTCAAAGCTGGGAGAAAGGGCAAACCACCAGAGATCGCCTGCCTTTATCTAGCCTGAGTGCTTTGTTCCTCGAGCCCCACAGAACAATCACTAGTCATGCTCTGCTACACTTGTCTTTTTCACCTGGCATGTGTATGTGTGTGTCTTTATCAAAAAATTGGCTGTTTTATATTCACATATGCAGAGCAAAGGCTCCCCAGGATTAGTAAAGGCAGCACCTAGAGGGGTCTGGCACTTTTCTAAGATTTCTCTTCCAGCTTAGAAGTCGACCTGCTGGTACACAATAACTTTAAAGGGGAAACTGAGGAATGCTATGCAAAAATCAGTGTTCAGCCCTAGACAGTTTGGAAAGTAATCATGTTAAAATATGCACTTGTGTCTTTATCCACCCTAGTTCATAATGTTTTCCTACATCTCATTGTGGCTAGGGCAGAGAACGACCCACAGAAGCCATCTGTATTTTCCAGCAGACCAAACAGGAAGAGGCGCAGAAATCTGCGCAAGTGACCACGCTGCCGCTGTTGCTAGGCAGCGTGATTATGTCCATTCCCTGCTGCTTGGCAACCAGCATTTCCCGTCACATACACATACACACAGCCACGGCAGCAGTACAAGTGCCCTTAACTCTTGTCATACAGCTTTCAAAGAAAAGGGCGGAATTTTAAGGGGACTTATAAGCATTAATGGACCCCCCTTAATATTCCACTGATATTCAGATGGCCCCCAGAGCAAGATGGCCCCATTTAATCAGAAAGTATCCCTTTGGTGACTCTTGGGTTTGTCCCTGATGGTTGTACAAATCTTCTACTGAGTGCAGTGACATGCCAGAAAGCTGGGAAAAGAGCTTGAGTCAGGAAGCGTAAACTTTTAGAGAAGGACGCCTATGCTGTGTGCCACAGACCTATGGAGAACCCATTGGTACAATGATCTTCCCCGGATCTGCCATCTAGCAGACTAGAATTAAGTAAGAGATCCAAACACCTTGAACCTTGATGTTTCTTTCTATGCTCCTCAACCACATGTCAGTGGAACTTGGCCAGCCTCTCCTGAGGGCAAAATTGTCCTACAGTCATCCTAACCTCATTGGTGACATTCTGTCAGCTCCTCAACAGCAGGGCCAGAGTCATCAACTTATTGTTCAAATTGAATAGCTGCCTACTGAATAACAGGACTTGCTCAGTCTGCCTCTTGCCTTTGAGTGTTAAAGAAACAGATGCCCAAAATCCCACAGGAAGTTAGTGTCCCAATGGGTGCTTGAACTCAGAAGCCTTTGGCTTCTAATCAACTGATGCAGCCACCCTAAGATCAGCTCCATTGCCTTCATGCTAGACCCCCATAAGAATCACATTAATTCATTTTTTCTTTCAGTTTTAATTTGGCCTAACTGTTTAATATGTTAACTTTTCAAATAACCCCTCTAAGAGAAACCATATAGAGCTCTGCTCTACCTACCAGGGAAAGTTGTCTCTTAATACTATCAAGGGCATATGTATTCTCTTCTAAACCTCTCCATAGGATTTTTGAAAATTCTCTAACCATCATTCTGATTTAACTCCGAACTCAGTGAGATCATCCAAAGAGATAACCTCATTGGTATTTCATTTTCTTCTCAGCCCCAGCTGGAAAATTTTTCCCCTCATTAAAATTAACGAGGTCAGTTTCCCAAGCTCGAGATACTGAGCACTCCTGTTGGTGGAGTTTTGTTTCTCAAATTGAGCTGCAGTTCTCGAAGTGCAAAGTTATACTAAGCATCATTTACTTTACTGCTGTGTAATCAGAAACCAAAATAGAAGTCCTCCGCTATCCTGCTAACATATCCTACACTTCAGTGGCCACATGCAAATACACACAAACCACACATCCCCAACTCACCCATGGTTTCTCTGCGTTCTTGCCACAAAAGAAACCTCACTATATTTTAAAGTCCACAGCTTTGTAGAAAAAATAAAAAAAAACTCAGAACTTCTGAGTGGCCAGTGTATCCAGCACTACAGTCAATTTGAGAAGAAAGGCACAGTCTTCCTGGACACATGACAAAGCCATGGTGTCCATGCAGAAAGTAATGCAGGGTAAAAAATGTGAGCAGATGTGAGGATTTCTGTCTCCTTCTCAAGCTCTTCTCTGCAGCCAGCAAACAGGTGACCAGATATCCAAAGTTAAGTGTGCTCTTAATCAATAATCATAAAATACCCCAGCCCCACCAAAAATCAAGAGGAAATACTATGTCAAGTAAAAGATGTGCTTAATGCTACAACTCTGGTGAAAGGGAGGAGGAGAAAAGGAAAAAAAAAAAAGTCAATTTCTTAAATGAGGTGGAAAGGCACTCTACAAGGGAATTATAAATACGCATATCCCACATGCTGCAAACAAGATGCACCCATGCACCTTGTTCCAAGCTGAAATAAGAGGCTTTCATGATGGTCATGTAGAAAGGAACATCACCTTTTCAGACTCACTCCTTCAGTCATCCTTTCAACATCCTTCTCCTTCATTAACCCAACCAACTTTGTTTCCTCCAGGTTTTTTGTCCCTGTCTCTGTACACCTTTATTTCAATATAAATAAAATCTAACAGTAACTGAGATCAAAAGGGAAAAGGAAAAAAAAAGATGCTGGGGGTTAGAAGTAAAGCCTGGGAGGGGGTGTCCAGTGACTCTAGGCCACCAGATTTGTCAAGGCCCATTTACCCAGGCCAAGCGGGGAAGGGGGCGTTCGCAACTGCCATTGTTGGCTGATCAAAGTCCAATCAGAAAAGTAAGGGAGGAACCCAGCCAGCCTCATGTGATCCCGCACAGGAAGCCAAGTCTAACACACACACACACACACACACACACACACACACACACACACACACACACACACACACACACACACAGAGAGAGAGAGAGAGAGAGAGAGAGAGAGAGAGAGAGAAAACTATTTGAAGCTGCATCCTAACGAACCTTAATAAGTTAATGCAGGAACCCTCCCAAGGAGTCTGGCTATAGGAGACACCGGTCTCTACTGAATCAAAATCTGTTATGTTGTAATATAATAGATGTAAATTAAAACAGAAAATCTATCATGCCTCTAATGTACCCTGATGGCTGAGTGTGTGGATCCGTGCGAGGAGAGGCACCAGGAGGAAGGGTGATATATGGCGAGGCTGGATGGAGGGTGAAAAGCGTGGCGAGACGAGCGGGAGAACGGCGCAGCCCGCGCGCGCCTCAGACCCAAGGGCAAGAGACGAATAAATGTTGATTAGTGTTGATTTTGTCCGACAAACGCCTGTCGAGTGACAGTTGGGCTAAGCCGCACTGAAAGAGAACCATTAATCTTGGTCTGGTTTAAGTAGAGTATATTAATTTGTGTCATTTTTACTAAGTCGCACTGAGAAAGGCCTCTTACTGCTTTGCATCTGACTGCTTTGGTGGTTTAGTCTGGTTCCCCTCCCTCCCCTCTCCACCCCTGCAGCCCCCACTTTTTAAAACAGATACCACCGTGGCAGCAGTGGCAGCAGCAAATTCAAATGACACAGCAGGGGAGCAGGGGACTGAGAGCTCCTCTCTTGGATTAAGAAAATAAACTCCCAGGGTGTTGGCATAGCAACAGCATTTCAGATGAACTGCTATATATTCAGTGATTAATAAATTAACATTTTCTACAGTTGTTCCTCCTTTTCTCCCCACCCCCACCCTCACAATACCCCCCCTTCCCCCACACACATTTCAACCTGCTCTAAGCTGTATCTCTTGCCTCGCAGAAGAGGCTCAGAGTATTCTGCAGCCTATGAGTTAACTCCCATCCACAGTCACCATCCCTAAAGACAGAAAACAGGGCCTCTTGTCGCCTAGGAGGATGCGAGTAGGCTGCAGGACCCCTGAGAAGACCTACGAGCCACCATGTGCACATGGTTCAGGGAGCGCAGCACTCACCAAGATACAGCAGCAAGCCCCTACCCCCAATTTTTGGGTCTTTCCAAGACCTCACAGGCTAGGAAATAACTAAGAGTTATTCTTCCCAAAGAACATATCCCCCTAAAACAAAGACCATAAACAACGTCCAAGGGAACCCTGACCTCCCACAATTATGCCGGATAAACAGAAAGTTTGCACCCATGGGATGGTGTTGGCGTATTAGCAGGAAACAGACACTTACTTCCCTTATGAGCATACAGTCCTCCACCAGACAGTTCAACTAATTTGGGCAATTCATATTCCAGAAACGGAACCCAACTAGCACTGTGGGAGGGAGAAAAGAGAAACATAGATTTTAAGCACCACTATGGTAGTCTGGTCTAGGCAGTTTCAACAGGAACCCAAGCTTGAAAAGCACACTCTTTTCAAAGCCTTCGTGAAATAATATGTGCTTAGGTGATAAGGAACAGGGAAATGGTAAATTTTGTTTTCATAGCTCTTACCTGTATCAGTGCTTTATTATAACCATCCTGTTAGTCCAAGGTAAGCCTCAGCTTACCAGGCAGCATACTGTGGAAGGCGAATGGCACTAATCTCAGCCCTGGAGAGTCGCCTGGCCACTACATCCCTCAAGGAGCCTCTGGCCAAACCTCCCAGCAACCCCACAATTATAAGATCAGTGAAGCCAGGGGGAGGAATACTCAGGGAGTAACATGGGAGCCACCTCCAAACAAGAAGGAGTAGCCTTACTGTGTGCAGGTCCAGAGACAAAGCTGGCAGTAAAGACGAGCAGTCCAGGTGGTGGTGAGCTGGCTCACAAGGAGGAAGCTTGCTCACTCACAGCTGTGCTACAGCAGAGCTGGACAACAGTGTCCAGGGCTGGTACAAAAGGGGTCCTTCCTCAACTGAATGGGAGACTCAATTACATAACCTTTTAGGTAGCTAGAGGCCACTACAGAAGGCTGAAGGAATAAATAACAACACAGCAAATACACTATGAAGCTTAATGTGTGCCAGGTGCTATTTCAATTGCTTTATGTCTACTAAGTATGAGGTAGGTATCTATGAAGAAGGTACAACTATTACATAGCAAAGAGTTAAATAATACGACCAAATCATTTAGCACATAAATGAAGGAGCTGGGATGAAACCTTGGCAGTCGAGTCCAGGTCCCTCTCTTAACCGTTATATTATTTGCCTCGTGCACTATTTGATACCTGCAGAGAAATGCCCAGGTAGTTTAGTTTTCATGATGATGAACTACATTCAAATTCTACCAGATTCAAGAAATGGCCCATGTTGAGACTCTTGATAGCAAAATGAACCTAGTAATGAAAACACTAGTAATAGAAAATGATGTGATTATTGAAAGTATAAGGGGAGAGAGAGAGACGGCCATGAAGAAAAAAAAAAATTAAAGTGACATCATTCATTTGAGGGCATTCCACACTGAGAATGTAGCAGAGCAGACTTATCAGGTAAACTGGTTTTGAGTCCTAGCTATGCCGTTGACTAAGGTCTATGCCGTTGACTAACCGTATGACCTTAAGCAAATTAACATCTGTTCTGGGTTTTATCCATAAAACAGCAAGTCGGAAATTTTTAAGGTCTCTTCCAGTTCTTAACTCTACGTGAACATCTCTGGGGTCCAGGCATCATAAAATCAATTTTCCACTTTTTAGGTGACTTTCCAGAGTCACCTTAATTACATCCTTCTGCACCTCCATTCTTACCTTTCCACCATTGTCAAGTCTGCAGAGAGCACCAGTGAGTTCACGGGTATGGTATTCTCTAGACCATAACAGCACATATGTCCAGTGTGTCCATACCATTGATTCGTCCTAGTCTGTTAATCATTATAAAGGCCTAGTTACAAGTGTGATGGGAAGGTTGGTATAAAGCAATAGATGGAGGGGGAAAAAACAAAACACAGGGTTTATGCAGTGTCGTATCCACAGCAGGAACTCTGCAAGTTGTACACCAATAGTACATCTACAATTCCTGAACTTATTCAGGGGTTATAACGATCTGTATATTCACAGTCATTAATGTTGGCTTTACTCCCACTCCTGTGTCCATCAGGAGAAAGGCTGTGCCATGAACCTGAGGACAGGTGAACCCGCTCATACTTTTCTGAAATCAGAGTTTGATTTCCTCCCCACCCACCTCTGAAATCACAATATCTGTGAATTCTTTGGGAAAATGGGTGGCACTATGGGGGGGGAAAAGCATAATGAAGAAGTAAGGGGCGAGGGTGGCGGGGGCACTCAATGATGCTTTTCTTCTTTGAACTTAACTCCTGTACAGCCATGTCAAAGAGGTGCTGTGAGGGCTATCAATGCCTGGGCCGTGACAAGGTCCTGTGGTCTCAGGGCAGAGGGTACTAGGTCAGCCCCAAGTAATCATGGTGATAACAACAACAATATTAGGATTTATCCAGAGAGGGGGTGGTGTGAAGGGAATCACATTAAATCTGAGAGGACTCCGATAAAATGATGCTAAGGGTCAGGCTGAATCTAACAACAGCCTATGATTTGTGGCTTATGCCGTTCTCTAATTTGCCTCTCTCCGGCTGATGGCCCATGAAGGTGAGGGGTGTTACTGAGCATTGCGCGGGCTTGGCTCGTGAACAAGCAAGTCACAACACTGCTCGCCCGGTTCCTGACTCTGCTGCAGCCACACTGTCTTCCAAAGTGATGTTTTTAAATATGAAAATAGTCAAATCTGCACCAGATCTGTTTCCAACTCCTTCATTTGTATTATTTTCCTTCATTTGCTACAAAAGCTGATTTATCTTACTGATTTCATCTGCACATTAATTGCTTTACTCTTGTTCATTTAAAGTGTATCTGAATGCAAGTGTCATTCTATAAAAACAATATGTCTTGTTTATATATTATCTATTGTAGATTGTAAACAGTAATGGCAGGGACTATCTTTTTTCTATCACACTTGTAAATATGCCCAGAGGCTAAGCAGCAATGAGCTCCTCCAATAACTAAAATAAATAATGAATTAAGTGGACTTGTCACTCTCTATGTGGATTATTTATGTTTTGCACCTTATCTCAGTAAAAGGGTCAATGCAGAGGGGATAGCTTTTACTTTCCTCTTTTACTCAACTCTTTGCCCTTCTCCAGTCCCCATGTTTTTATTGCTTGAATCTGAGAGTTAGGTTTTGTGACTTCTCTGGGTTGCTTACACTCAAAGACATTTAAGTGTGTTCAGGAAGCACTTTGAATATGATAGGGAAAAAAGTGTTCCTCCCACTGGGTTTATGAATCTGTTTATTTTATTTTAACCAGAACTTTAATCTAGCACCTAAGCAGATGGTAGCTCTTAAAAGGTATCTTAAAAAACAAAACAAAGAAAAAACAATAATAGTGAGATAACAGTTATATGCATCAATCTGCAAGAAAAAGAAGCAGCACCTCTGTGTGTTAGTAAGATTAATATATTGCTCCATCCTCTCTCACTGTCCCATACTACACCCCACCTTCTGCCAGGTCCTCAGAGCTCCCTCATGCAGCCCATGTGCTGCTATTTCATAATTCACTGTCTGTGACATCATACCACCTGCTGGGGCTGACAAAGGTTACCTTTATAGTAAGGAGAGTCTTGCCAACTCTCAGGCTTTTGTGTGATGATGCCAAATGCTCGTCATTCTTACTTTACTATGAGTTGTGGAGGGAATGATTAGGCACATTATCAAAGCAAAGATCCAAAGGTTGCACCAGAGAATAATTGCCAAGTATTTAGTGGGGGCAATTTAACTCGGAGGAAAGAATATGGGCTTTGAAATCAGAGAAACTGGAATTTTGTCACTTCCTAGTCATAGGAGATTGGGCAGTTTGCTTAATCTCTCCAGGTCTCAGTTTCCTCATCTGTCAAGCAAGAAAACAATCCCTTTCAGGGTCATTCTATGTACTTTACATAGATTATCTCATTTCATCTGCTTGGTAGGAGCCCGGAGAATGTCAGCTTTCTCTTTTACCTAGTATTTGGGTAACAGAAAGGTGATGTCGAATGTGATATTATTACTGTGTTTTCTGGTTGATAGGTGGACTGAAGGCAAAGCACTGATTGCTACAGGCAGCCAATATGTGCAAACAGCATACCCGCTCATCAAAAACGTGAGCACCACACCACCCCTACAAGTTGGAACAACCAAATAAAGATCTAAAATGGAACATTATCTGTCTCCTAAAATGCCATATTACCCATTCATGTAAAATTCCTCACTCAGACTTTGGAAACATAGAAAAGAAGAATATGTTTAGGATTCTTTTTCCTATCATCAAAGAGTTAATTATACAATTTTTCTGTCTATGCTCATGCTAAAAGACTCTCAGATATGAATTCTTTTTCCCCAGTAAGACTCACTAATGTCAGCCCTATAATATTCCAGGAGCATCATCCATTGATCACAAAAACCAGCTTTTCTAATGACTGCAAAATGACAGCAGGAAAAATTTTACATTGCTTTGGGGTTGTTTTATATATAAAGTGATATTTATATCACCTTTCTGATAAAGTGCTTTTATCAATAGTACTTCTCCTATCATCTGTGATTTTTGGCATGCTCATTCACACTGTCTTTCAAAAATAAAAGTCAAATTATTGCCCATATA
Source organism: Cynocephalus volans (assembly GCF_027409185.1). Classification (NCBI taxonomy): domain Eukaryota; kingdom Metazoa; phylum Chordata; class Mammalia; order Dermoptera; family Cynocephalidae; genus Cynocephalus; species Cynocephalus volans. The sequence continues at coordinate 122,140,118 of NC_084467.1, read as the reverse complement.
AAATATATAAATATATAGTCATATTTACTAGCATCCCAAATAAGGTTGAGTCAACAGATTACAGGAACTCCTACTTTTATCAAAGGGTTGGCAAGCCAGTCTTCTTGTTGGAAATAGAATTGAGAAATTTGGGAGGTACAGCCTCACCACCTGTTGACATTTGCCAAAATCTCTTGACTATGGTCACTTCCACTTTTACAGAAATGCTGAGGTGGCTTAAAGGGAAATTAACTTGACAGTAAAACCTCTTGAATAATTTGTGCTTTAAAGAATCAACAAGTCATGGCAAAGTTGAAGTCCACCGGGGGGACTGGGAGATGTGAGTTTTCATCCCATTGTCACCATAAAAGCATGTGTGACCTCAGCAAGCCACATGCCCTTTTGGATCTCAGCTTACCTATAAATGTAATCAGGGGGTTAGACTCAATTCTATGACTTTCTGCCAGGATTAATTCCATGAATCAAGGAGAAAGAAAGTCTGCTAGAAGAGGAGAACTTTAGAGACACATGGAGAGAATCTAGAAATGCACATGGTAATCTGTCAGAACTATGCCTACGAGGGAATTCCATGGAGAGCTTTGATAGGTAGAAGAGTTTTCCTCTCCCCTTCTTCCAGCCTTGTACATACTTACTATGCACCCAACCACTTACACAGCTCCATATTTAATTCAAATTGCTTAATGCTAACTTTTTTTTTTCAATTTTTAGATCATGAGTGTCAGCTTCTTCACATTCTTTGGAGGACAGATTCACAGAGACATGGAGAATGATTAATGTAGGGACAGCTACAGCAATCGAATAGAGCTGTGGCATAAAAGGGAAAAAAGTGCCACAGATGACCAGGGTAAGAACCACAGTCCAAGCCCCAGCTGAGTGTCTGAGGTCAGTCCAAACAAGCATTGACTTCAAGAATCTTGCATGAGGATGTCATTCCGCTCTACCCTAAGAATGATGGAACTGTTGCCATGGCAACAAAGGTACTTGAGAGGGACATGAGCAAAGGGAGACTTAAAAAGAAAAAGACAATATGTGGCCTAAACAAAAATATGTGATGGTGTAAGGGGTGCTGTAAAGCCTTTATTGCCACTTGTTAAGGAAGACCTGTATAGCTCACTCGTGAGTAATAAGGCGGTCAACCCAAACTAAGGCACTAAAAATTTTATAGCACCCCACATATCATATATATCTAGATAGATAGAGAAACAGAGAGATACATATATAAAAGATGTCCACAGATACACTCACAAACAACACAAGCAAATGTTGCCGCTGATCTTGGAAATGCCGTCTTCTAATAGAGTCGTTAAATTTACCAATATCCTTAATTTATCGGCTATCAAATTCCACATCCCATCAATTCAGTTCTTAAAAGGTTCAGAGAGCTCAGCTGCAATGAGAAGGAACAGTGATGGTTTCACAGGGACTGCAGACCAGCCAGGTGCATAAAGCCAAGATTCCCTGTTCAGTGGTGACTCCACAGCTAATTTATTATTTCACAGTTGGATTAAATGCTCCCTACTGCCATCAGGGATTGTCAAGGTAACTGTTAGGGACTGGAAAAGAGAGACCACTGCAGCCGAGAGCAGGAGACAAAAGACTACCATGTTGTACATTCTATATCCTTTACCTTACCTCCAAAAATATGCTCTTGAAGCATCAGTTGTAAACTGATTTATAGTCTCGTTGGAAGACTATAGGGCTGGAAGGCTTAGCGATTTAAAGGAAACCTGTAGTAAACCATTTTAGAGTAGAATTATGAGAACATTTTTGGAAAGTAAATAGCTTCTTTCATTTCCCCCCCAATTTAGTTTCTTTTAGGTTTTCTCAAAGTGAGATACCCATAACACAGGGGATTTCACTGGGCACTATGCTAGGAACAGACGTCCCCAAAAGCAATCAGTGTACTTCTCTCAGTCACCTAAACCTAAAACACGTTCAGAAAGATGCCTTCTTGGGGACCATGCTCTATTTACTGTAACTCCCATTTGCCAGTTTCAAATGTGTGGTCACAGCAGAGATCCACCGCGGGTAAACTCAGAGGCCTGATCTTGCACACCTCTAAGTGCAGTCATGCGTCCCTTAACAACGGGGACATGTCAGAGAAATGCAAAATTCATCCTTAGGTGATTTCACTGTTGTGCAAACATCACAGAGCGTACTTACACATACCTACGTGGTATAGTCTGCTATGCACCTAGGCTATATGGTCCAGTCTATTGCTCCGAGGCTACAAACCTGCACAGCATGTTACTATAGTGTAAATTCCTAATAAAGAAATCAATGTTTCAGCCATTATACGGAAGTAAAATTTTTATTTTAATCTTCATAGAGGGGTCGTTCTCAAACTGAATACTACAGACAACTGCAACACAATGATAAGTATTTCTTTATCTAAACACATACGAATATAGAAAAGGTACAGTAAAAATATGGTATAACAGATAAAAATGGTACACCTGTACAATGGAGCTCACAGGACTGGACATTGATCTGGGTGAATCAGTGAGTGGTGAGTGAATGTGAAGGCCTGGGACATTACTGCGCACTACTGTAGACTTTATAAACACTGTACATTTAGGCTACACTATATTTATTCTAAAAAATAAAGTAATGGTGCAATGATGGACACTACAATGTTACTAGGAGATAAGAATTTTTTATCTCCATTATAATCTTATGGGGCCACCATCACACATGTGGCCTGTCATTGACCGAAATGTAATTATGCGTCCTGTGACTGTACTTCACAGTGATATGTGAGAAAAAATTAGATTGTGTGGATGAAAGCGGTCCAAGCTCACTGGAGGAAAAAGTACTATAGAGGTGCAATGTATTGGTATTATTATTTCTACTGAGCCATTTCTAAAGCACAGACATAGATGCCTGCATAGGTATTAAAGGAAGGTGGTGCCTGTACCACCACAAAAGGCCATGTCAGTTCCTTCCAGAGCTCAGAAAATATGAACAGCCCAGTCTAGCCTCCCCAAAATGTCTCCTTCGTCACACTGGTTTCCTATTTCTTGGGACTTCCTTCAAGAGAAACAGTGTTTTCTTTCCCTGCTATTGTGACCTTCCTGTTCATGACGCTGTGGGTCCACTCTCGAGTGCCCCCACCTTAGATTCTACCACACCAAGGTGAACCCTGCGTCCTCCCATGCTTACCACCCCATGAGGCAACTCTTACTGGATGGAACATGCATAGGCTTCAGGTGACACAATGATCAGGCCACGCGATCGCCGCCACACATCTGTACCAATGTACTCAAATATCAATAGGGCATTTATAATAATGGAAGTTCTATTTTGTGGAGTATTAAATGTGCCAAGGGACTGAGTTAAAGCTCAAGCTATGAAACGGGACTGTAAGTTATACTTCCTTCAAAAAAGATTAGCAAATGGTTCATTTTTCCTTAAGGAAAAAAAAAAAGGCATTTTCAATTAGGTGAGTGGAAGGACAAATGCTCGGAGTGCATTTTGCTGAAGTTATAAGTGCTTTTGAAACCCCTCCTGTCAAGGCATGACTAGTACAAGATTTAAGATGCCCAATTAATTTTTTCCAGCCACCAGCCAAAAGTAGATGCAGGAGAAGGTTAAAAGCTAAGTGTTTAATTAATATTAAATTTATAAGATTCTCTATCACTGAAAGCATTGTAAAATTGAAAAAGCAGTTAATTTTACGGTTGCTGTGTATTCCTCTGCTTTGATCTTTGATCTATGATATAAAATCACCAACTGTAAAGATTCCTCAGCTTTATTATACCTGTTTAATGGTGAGAAGGAAGAAAGAGAGAGAGAACCTACAGACATGATGGGGAGTGAGGCCCTGAAACTGGTCATTAGCACTAATCAGAAAACCTAAACGTGGGAGATTCAGGAAATAGCCTCAACTAAGTCACCTACATAGACAAAGCATACTTATCTTGCCTGTTCTCTACACCTCATATTTCAACACTATTAGGACAGGCAAATAGCAGTTGGCCATCTCTGGCTTAAGACGAAACACTAAAGCAGGAAAGACTTAGGTGGGATTATGGAAGAATTTTCTGAAATTGATAGTTGTCAAGTCTTAAACTGTTCACTGGAATAGACCACAGCATTACCATTATCACAGCATTCTAATTTTAAATTGAAAAAGTATTTGTCTGCCTTGAACAGGCTCTATACTGATTCATTCTTCCAAGGGCTTCATCTGCTCTCCCACATGCAGAAATCCAGGGCTGGACAAGGAATGCTCAGCCCTGGGCAGTGGGCTCTCTCTAGTCAATGGCATTTTCTAAAGCCTGTATTGATAAAGGCAATGGGATAGAAATCAGAGGTAACAGGGAGGGAAACCTGCTATTAAAATGTTATCTGACAATTAACAAATCTCACCTGAGTGAGATTTTCCCAAGGTTTCAAAATACTGTATTTCTACCAATCAAGGCAGATGTTTGGTCCCCTCCACACCAGCCCAAGTCGTGAATCCCTGAAGTTAAAAGGGTGGGAAAGAAGTATATGCATCTCAAATAAACTGAGCGTTGAACCTGCAAACACATCAAATACTCATCTTTGCCTCCTCCAACTCAAAGTTGGGGTTGTGGGGTGGGGGTTGGGGGTAACAGGGGTCCAGGGAGAAGCTGGACTGGGAAGTAGAAGTAAAGAAAAATACTTTCCGCCTATCAGAACTTTATATTCTATTCACCAAAAAGAACAATGGAAGGGGGGCATTTCCGAATCCTGGCCTCTTTCAATTCTGTCTCAAATCCAGAAACAAAGACCTATTATGCAGAATAGATTTTACAGAAAGGCAGAAGGAGGGTGAGGGGGAATGGGATAATTCATGTGAGGTGTTTTTTTCTTTTCTTTTTTTTTTTTAAATCCCATCAGGGATCTCATTATAATTTCATTATTAGCAGAAAAACCAAATAAGTGGCAAGAAAAAGAATCTCAACGTAAAATTAACACACACACACACACACACACACACACACACACACACATGAAGATTAAAGATCTTCTGAGCTTCAAAGCGGCTGCTAATTTTCCCAGCTTCAAACAACTCAGTGAGAAAGACACTGATAATGAATGTGCTTTTTCCACTGGCTCACTTATACACTTTTCCCCTTTCCTTCTCCCTCCCCAAAATTAGTTCTCATTTTTAATTGGAAACAAATATGAGACATAATAATAGAATCCTGAGTTCATACACGATCTTCCTTCAGGGCTTTATCAATAAAAATGTAGGGGAGAGAGAGGAGGGAGGAATGCACTGTGATGCTCATCTCAAATATGAGGATATTGGAGTAGTGGAATGCAAAAGTCTACATTAGCGGAATTTTGCAAAGTTAGTTCCTGGATCAGGGTCTTAAAGATGAGAATCCAAGTCTCCGAAGTCTCAATGAAGAAGAGTCAAGAAAGGGAGAAAAGACAAAACCCAGGAAAAAAGAACTCACGTTTCTCAGAATACCAAATCCACACAGCAGTTTTTGACCTGCTTCCTTCAAAAAGGGCTTCCAGGTCAGTCTTCTTGGCACATTTCTAAAAAGACAACTGCTACCCTTTAAAAGACAAGTTTCTTCACCAGCAAGCATAAGCATTTAGCACAAACACAACCATGGGCAGTATCTAAATTCAGAAGACTAAATGTCTTGGACGTCAAGAGGGTATAATTTAATAAGTAGAATTATATGTGTGTGTGTGTGTGTGTGTGTATTTCATTCTTTATTTTAAAAATCAATCCTTAGCAAGGCAAAAGAAGACAACCTCGAGAACTACCTCAGTACCACTATGAGAGGCAATTCTGACCCAAAGCCCATTTCCTAGTACCATACTAGAGGGAGATCACATTATAAAACTGGCACCAAAGTTAGTAAAAGAGAAGCATTTAGAACGGTGTTTGACACAGAGTTAACGCTCAATAAATATTTAAAACAAAACGAAACTTTCTCAGTGGTAAGGGGGCGTATTGTCTAGAGAAGAGCAACCAAGGAAAAACTAAGAATATACCTCATTGCCAATAACCTGATAAAATACATTTCAAGAATATAGAACTAATATATAGAACACTAACTTTGTCTCCATAAATGTCTTTATCCATCTAGAACTTGCAAACTTGAGACATTTTCACATTGAATACATGTTTCTGAAAGCTTTACCTGGTGGTGAAGTGTGATACTGCAAGGCTACCTCTCTCAGGCATTTTAATCTTAGACAAAAAGTAAAAGAGAGCAAGTTTCTGGAATTGAAGCTCCCATAGGCTAGTCCCGCCCATGCACTGCCCTGCCCAGGATTCCACGTGGTGGGCCATGGTTTTCTTCAGGAGAACTGAATTCTGACTAAGGGGGATTTCCTACCCTATGGAAATGTATTCCTAAATTTACAATTATAGTCATTGGCAATATAGACAATATTTAAAGGAAATCTTCACAAACACATTTTCTAGAATGAAAACAGTTGTCAATAGTAAAAGGTAGTTGCTCAAATTTTCATAAGCAGCTTTGAGGACAACAGGCTATGCAGAGGTCCCCAACCTTTGTGAACGTATAGCCTCCCTTTTAACAACAAAAAATTACAAGTACCACTATGAGAGTCTTATATCTTTAGCTTCTACAGATGGAAGATACACATGAACAAAAAGCCAGTAGGAACTGAAAAAATGCTTTTTTAAGTGAATGTGCATTTCATTAAGCACAATAGCATCTCACACATTCAAAGAATTTTAGTAGGTATATTTATCTGCATGTGTGTGCCTGACATTACGTTTAGGACAGTGCTTGGTTTGTGCACGGATTTAACAAACCTTTTCAACAACTTCATGGCTCCCCCCAGAGTTCGTAGCCCACAAATTGGGAGTCACTGTGCTAGAAGAATGAAGATTTCAACTGAAGGAATATATGCCTCTAACCAATTCTTTCATTGAGAGAAAATGAAATTCAAACAGCTGAATGATTTCACACACATCACTCCTTGTTTTACTCCTACCTACACTATCAAAATGTTGATAGACACACTACAGATTATTTCCCAGTTTACATGGTCTTGATTGTTGGTTTATAACACAATAAAATTTCTCTTTGGCACAAGAACCTATCTTCTGTGTGAACATCTCCTATTACAAATTGCAAGTGAGGATATTGTGGAGAATAACATAATCAAAATAACATTTCTAACCAAGATATATGTGTATAATCAATGGCAACAGTAGCAATAGCTTAAGAAATATTTGTAAATAATCCTTCAGATACAGTTAGCCTTGCGGTTTTAGGACAGTAGAAAGATTACAAGAAAGCAATGTTACCCATAAGAAAGATTGGCCCCCACATAAACGTACACTCGGGTATTCACACCCCCAGTACACACCTCCTCCCTCTCTTATCTGATTTCCACTCATCCATTCACAGCTCCTGTTTGTCTGAGGCCACATGCAACTGGATTTGTCAAGCCCCCTTTTAACAACTTGTTGTCACAGTCCATTACCAAATTGCATATAGTTATATATTCCACTAATTAGGCTTCTAAAATATCATTAACATGTCTCTTGATCATTAGCATAACGTATGAGGCGTCCTCGTTAGGCACGATTCGAGTTTGTTAACGTGGTAATGAAAGGCACAAGGCAGGCTCAACAGGAACGAAGAAGCACAGAGAGGTGGGGACTATCCAGGCACTGAGATGCCAAGCCACAAAGGTACAGACACAGTGACAGATAGACGAAGGTAAGACAGAGGGAAGATGCGAAGCATGAGGAAGGCAGAGAAACACACTCAAAAGCAAGCATCAGAAGGTCAATGACTTTGGCATTTATGGCTCTTTTGGCATGAAGGTGGAGTCTGAGGGAATTGAAACTCAGCACGGATGTTAACTTGCCTAAGCAGATGAAGTTTTTAAAATTTGCTGGGCAAGAAGAAAGCAAAATACAGAAATCTTTTCTCTGACCAAACACGTGGGTGCCCGTGGGCCCCCTCCTCCTCCCGCATTCCTATCCCACCTCCTCTCCAATCCTGGTTACAGAAGATGGTGTGCAGTCAGCACTGCATGCTATTAGAATTACCTGGGGGCGACACTTTTCTGTTCCTTACCAGGCCCTTCATTAGCACGCTGCTAGATGTCTCTATCTATCTCCACGCACTGCATTAGATGATCATCTTGTGTGTAATGGGGCAGGGCTTACCTCCGGAGATTAGAGACATGCTATGTGTGGGGAAGAGGGAAAGAAGGAGAGCATACAAAAAGAGATAGCAACTATGTATATGAACAGGAAGTGTGTGTCAGCGTGTGTGAGCACGCACCAGCAATGGGGTTTATGGGTTAAATAGCCAGTTAAGTCAGGATTTCATATTTCATGGACATATTTCTAAGTGTGGCTATTAGGACTCTCAGGACCAAAAGAGAATAAAGTATTTGGTTTGGGAAAGCGGCAAGCACATGATGCGTAGAGAATTTGAAGGAGTTGGGAGAGAGGAGTTAGCAGCATGAGCACATCCAATGCTTAATTCAGCCTGAACAGGAAGAACTGGATACAAGTGAGCTATACCCTGGCCACAGGTTGGGAGTATAGGGGGCAGCCCCCCCCCAAAAAAGAAAACCTCACTTGTATAGTCGTTACTACATAAAAAGATCGATCAGTAGTGAGGAGTCCAAAAATCCTATCAGTCTTCAACCCAAAGATTCTAGGCTAACTTCTATAGCCTTGGAATTTCATACAGATAAACTGGAAGCCCCCAAAGCACTCAGACAGTGCAGTACAGAGACAAACGTGGTTTTCCTGAAATGGGTTCAGCAGATAACACCTGTATTAGATGCCTGGCAGACCACTGTGTTAAATTCCCTTCTCCCTATATGTTGTCTTCTCCTACTGGTGATCATTTCAAGCCCAGCCATGGACCCACAATAAAGGAAGGGTCTACCCACCATTTATAAGTATTGAAGCCAGTGTTATCACAGAAGAGAGTCTGGGTAAACTTACATGGCTCCTAAATGGAAGTTTTTCCTATACCCTCTAGCCCATCCAGCACCTAAATGAGTGGCCCTAATGGTGTATCAACAATCCCCTGACTTAACACACTAAAATATACACACCCAGGGCTCATTTACAGGGAGGATGAATCAAAGTTGGTCGCTTTTATGGACCAGATTTGGTGTGAATGACAGGGCCTTTTTCTCCAGTCCAAACTTCTCATGCTTAAGGAAGATAGAAGTCAAATCGTAGGAAAACGACTGTTCAAATCGTACCTAAATGACTGTTCTATGGGATGAATCAGGAACTCTGAATGTGATTCCTTTATTCCAGGACCACAGAAACCTTTCTGATCCATCCTTTTCTCAAAGGAGTTGTTAAGAAACTCCACTGGCCAAATGTAAACCCTAGATGTGAATGCTTCTTAATTATGGCCAAAAAGATAGAGTGTGTACCAGGAAGGATGGCCATATTTCATGATCATTTCAGTCCAGAAGCCCTGTGTGGCTTATGAAATGGGCAACTAAGCCAGCCCAGGACTGCATAGCCACTGGTCTAAATCAGCCCCTGAACTAGAACCTGCAGTAAACCAGTCTGTACCCCAAGGCCCAGTCCTAAATAGCTCCCCCAGCCAGTCCTTTGCAATGCTTTCTCACACCCCTACCAGCCAGGCAAATGTTCATCATAGCTTCGGGGAAACTAATTCTCTCCCTCACTGGGGATTAAAGAAAAGGAAGGCAAAATACAGACAGAGAGAAAAAGAAAAATGTTGAAAAAATAGAAAAGAAAAAATGTCTTTAACTTTCCTCTCAAAACGTGAGGTTATGAAATTAATTATTCATTCAACAACCTACTCTGTACCAGACCCAGCTTTAGGCCATGGGAATATAGTTGTAGATGAATCCCTACCTCATGTGTGTGTGTTGGGGGTGGGGGGGAAGGTGGGATAGGAAGAAAAAATAATTGCATGCAGCACACATACAAACGTGTGCACACTCACAAATGCACATGTACATGCAAGCTTATGAACTGTAAAAAAAAAAAAAAAAAAAAGCCTAAATTGCATAAGGGTTACTTTTAAAAATATATACTTTTATTGTGTTTAGATGCATACAAAATTAGAATTATGCTCACAAAATACAGTTTCAAAATAGTGTATTATGAGACCTGATTTAATAAATAATGTAGATCTGCATTTTGGATCTTTAAATGCAACTGGGTGTTTCTGAAGTACATGAATATAAATATTTTTCTAAAGTAGTTTATGCTTTTCTATGAAAATTTGCCTAGGTTTTACAGTATTTATTTCATTGGCTCTGCTTTATTAATTAAACAGAAGTAAACTTCAGACATGTCCCTGCAGCAATTATCACAAATTCAAAATCAGTAAAATCAGACTTGGTGATATTTGGCCATGGATAAAGGAAGAACAGTCTGTTTTCTTCCTGTGGAATACCACAAGTTGCGGTACAGCAGGCTCCCACATCTCTGAACAATGTCACCCGTCTCACTTTTAGTTCTCTGAGTGGTTCACTGTAGGGGCTCCCTTCTCCATCCTACTCCCAGCTTGCTGTCAATCAACTAAGCACACGTTAGGTAGGATGGACGGGGGCTTTTGATCCAGAAAGCAATTAATGATGGGGACAACAATATAGCCCACCTCCCAGGATCACGATAAATATGATAAACAGCTAAATGGATATTTTAAAAGTACCTTGTAAACTAGAAAATTGCAACTAAGCAAAACTTATTATCATCATTGCGGAGCAGGAGGGGAAAAAAGGTGGACAAAATACTCCAAAAAGCCATAATTCACCAGAGCTCTCACTGAGATGTCCTGGACACCTGCAATATTATTTCTCTAGAGTCTAGAAAACTTCCTGGCCCTATCTCTGGATCTAAGGGAGGATTATTTAACCTGACAAAACTAAAAGATTCATGGATGGTCTTTCAGGGGTTCCTTAGCTTACTGAAATTACATGAAAAAAAAAAATGTGTGTGTGTAAGGTCATTTTCTAGACAGAAGGCCATAGGTGCATGAGACTATAGCGGGACACATGATCGAGAAGAGGTGAACTGCTCCTGCAGTGTGGGAGAGTACTTAGGCTTTGTACCAAGGATTAAGATCGTGTAGGAGTTAATATTTCAAAAGTTTAAGAAAGCACCCGCTGCCTTGTCCAAAACAGCTGGTCCTTCAGGTCACTTTCCTCCCCATGAGCACCCCCCACCTACCCTTACTCACTGCCCCTTAACTGAATAACCCAGTAAGTCGCTGCTTGAAAGATTCTGTAAATAGCTCCAACAGAGTGCAGTTTGGGGCAGTTTCCAATTAGCCTTCACTTAACGGTCTCTTTTTCCTGCCAAGTTTGTGCAGTGAGTATGCAACACCCCACCCTCTGCTTGGCTCTGAGTTTAGGGGCAGGGAGGAGTCAAGTTTGTGATCAAGCTGGTAGATGTCAGCAGTGTACATATGTCCCACCTGAAAGCTGAAGAGGGGAATGAAAAGGTGCTTTCAAAAGAGGTGCGCCTGGTAGTGTGGCAGAGAAGGGAGCTGGTTTCCTGTGAGTTTTTCTTTTGTTTCTGTCCCCTTTGCCTAACCTTAACTTTCACTACTGCCACTTAATTATCCATGATCATTTTACCCTTTTCTCTGTTTACTGGCTGATTATCTCCCCATTTCATTTGAATCCCAGTGGAGATACATAAGAGCTAAAAACAAAGCTGATGGCCAATTAAAAGGTAAGTGTCTTATGTTAAAAGCCAGAACATTATACTTTAGTATTCATAATTAGGTTGCTTTTGAATGGCTGAAGGACAGTGCAAGTCCATATATGGGGCTAATCAGGCCACCTATATTTTGTAATCCAAATCAACCAACGCCTATTTAAGCTATTGCTGGGAATTACCTGCTTCCTATTGGCTGGCTCAAAGCCTCAGTACTTCATAAATATTAGAGATGTAGAAGACCAAGGAGTTCCTAATGTGTTTATTTCGTTATAATGAATTCTTCAGGCAAGTGATAGGATTACTGAAGCAGAGCTTAGTAAAAAAAAAAAAAAAACCCTACTGATTCTGGCAGCTCTTCTATTCTTCAGGAGTACCATCTAAACATTACTGAGGAATAGAGAATAAAGATTATTCACCTGGGTATAATTTTTTTAAGAAAAAAGAAAATTATCTTTTGCGCTTAAATTTATTTTACAAATTATCAAATCATCAAAATTGCCACTGAAGCTATACAAAATTAAACAGAGAAACAAAGGAGTAGGAGAGTAGTCATTGACAAGATTCAAGTGTACGAGGACTTCAGCATTCCCCAGGTAAGCCCTTACTCTGGCCTGGGTGAAGGCTGGGTTGGTACTGATCATGTCTTGAGTCCCCCAGAATGATTATTCTCTCTGTAAAAAGTCAACTTAGAATCTGCTCATAGAACCTTTAAGTAATGCCTTTAAAGTGTCTGTTAATAATGCAGTTAATTTGGGGGGGGGGGGGGGCAGCTGTCCAGTCTTGCCTGGAGAGTTAAGACAATGCCAGTTTACAAATTAAGAGCAACACCAGGCCAAAGAAATGATCACACTCACCAAGCAAATCCTTTTTTAAAAAGAATGAAGCATTAAGATCTCTGCTCCCTGCAAATGCTCTGTCCACTGGGAGGCAGCATAGGCTGTTGGAAAGAAAAATGGGCCAGAGCCCAGAGGCCTGGGTTCTAGTCCCTATGGTGTCACTGATTTGGGGTGTGTGCTATGGCCAGCAACAGAATTCTGGTTACAAAATTAGGGCAAAAAAGAGAAAATGAGAAAAGAGATGTGGAAGTACTTTGGAGGCAAATACGCAACCTGCTGAAAGGAGATCCACACCTATAGAAGTCTGAGGACTGTAGAAACCAATCCTTTTAATTGTGACTGACTATCGCTGATAGGGAAAGATAGCACTACTATCGGGATTTAAAATAAATAGCACAACAGAGCAAACACACTTTAAGATAAAATTTTCCAAAGTGTGTTTCTAAGAATCCTAGCCGAGGAAGAAGGTCCTTAGGTCAAATAAATTTTGAAAATGCTAGCTGCTACACCACACGCACCCCTCTGGGAGATTTACAACACACATTAACATATTAGGGCTCAGAGAAGACCTGTAGTTAAGAAAGCTCTTTAACTCACAAACTTACTTGACAATGTTAAGCTTTCTTCACACAGAAATTCTAAAACAAATACTAGCTCCATGGAACACACTAAGAAATGTGTTTTAATCTATTAAAAGTGGCAATAATTTCCAGTTCCAAACTCGAGGAACATTATTGAACCCACTGTTCATAGCCTTGGGTGGGTGGTCAAGGGGTTTGCACTGTTTTATCCACAATCCCCTCCTTATTTTCTCTGATGAACAACATGCATTTGTAAGGCAGCTGGCCAAGGTGAAAGGTTAATTCTGTGGCCATGAAACTCGGCCCAGCTAACAGACTCATATGAGGGCTGAACCTCGTCAACTTGGTCCCATTAGCTCTAACCAACTGAGCTGACTAGCCACAGACATTAGCCTTAGTTATAATCTCTAAGGGAAATAAAAATGTAAAGGCACCAGAACATGGCCAAGAGGCTTTGCCTTATAAATTTAAGGAGTTTTAAAAATGATATGTAACATGAAGTTATGCTATTTTATCCTAACAGGAAAGAAATGGTCAAGAGATAATATAATATGAACTCTGGAGCTGGACTCCAGATGGGTTCAAATCCCAGTTCTACCGTTTAACAACTGAATGACCCAGGGAAAATTACTTATTTGAACCTTAGTCTCAAAATCTGTAAATTAGGATAAATATATGTCATTCCTCAAAGGATTATTATGAGGATTATGTGAAATGATCTAGGTCATGGGCTTAGCACTGTACCTAGCACATGACAAATATCAATAAATATTAGTAATTACCACTACATTTGAAAGGACTGTATAATCTCAAAAGATGTAACTCCCTCTCAAATTAGCATCAGGAACACACAATTTTGGATATGTTTTCTGTTACATAAAATGTTTTTACCTTGTATTTTATCAGAAAATATGCCTCTTAAACTTTCACTGAAAATTTCAGTGTGAGGTTGAGATGGCCTTGGTCAGGTTTTTGTCCTTGAGAACAGAGTTCTAAACTAATAACTTCAGTAGCTATAAAATATGATTCAGCTAACTGAAACTCATTTTACTGGTACACTTCCAGGAACATATTTCTCAAGGAAGATACACCCAATATAATGCTAAATAATTGCAAGGTATTATTATTTGGCCTAGTCTAGTGTTTCCTACTAACACTATAATATAGATCAGTAAATGGAGTTTCCTACCACATATCACAGGAGCAGGGTTAGGGAAAGGGTGGGTAGGGAGCTAGGGGCAGAGAGAGCAGCAGCCCAGAGCGTGGACATGAGGGAATACAGAAGTGTGCCTCCTGACCTCGGCACTGATGGCTACATCAAAGATGCCTAGACCTGTTCACACACCGAATCAGCCCCAGGTTTGGAGAGTAGCCATTCAAAAGTTTACTGGGAGTCACACAGTTGCAGCTGCAGAGGCCAATATAGAAAGAGACTGAGCCAACCTTTCCCATCCTGTGCCACTGTTCGTATAGCCATATTCCATATGAACATATCCTGCGTTATTCATCTCTGGAGACCCCAGTGAAAGGGATTTCCATGGTGACCACCTGGAAGGTACCTCAGTAACCAAACACAATAACCCTTTGTCTCCCCAGACTCCTGGCTCTTAACCTCATGACCCTTCCAGGCATATCTGGCCCAGGGAGGCCAAATCCCAAAGTCAATAGGGTGTTATGGTCATTCACGGAAGGCCTGCAGGCTCTCCCTCCTGCTCCTTCTTCTACTTAACTCCTCCCCTCTTGTGACAGGTCATTTGTAACTGTCTCGTGGGTTTTATGTAGTTGTGGTGGGCACAATTAAATGCTGTTCTAACTAACAGAGTCCTTGTCCAGAAAACAAAAACCACACAAAAGTCAGTCTGGTTACTTTGGCCACGTTTAGTGACTGCTCCACATCACCACCTAGTCGATCCAATCAATGGCACGGTGGCTGGCTGTTAATAAAGCTGGATAAAAACAAATTGATCACAAAAAGGTCAATTTGGTACCTAACATTTAGAAGGCTAGAGTTTGAACACTTGTCATCTGTGGGGAATCACCACAGTATAAAATCAGAAATATTATACCTGAACAAATAGTTACGTGCTTGAAAGAAGGAAAAATTACTCTAGAAAAATAATATTATTGTTTCATTATTTTATATCTTTATATTTTTATGTCAGTGTAGAGAAAATTGAGCCTAGAGGGAAAAAATAGTGAATTCATTTTTTAAAAATTTCTTGTGCTTATTGGAAAGATTATTTCAGCCACAAGTAGAAAGGGAAAAAAACTGGTCAAAAAGACCAGGCTAACCCATAGATTGCTAATAAAAGAAAAAGAAATGAGGTCCAACTCAACACTTTTTCCTTATTTTCAGAAATGAGCCGCTACATGTAGAAATTACATCCATAAGCTTCCTAGGGCTCCCTAAGAAATGTATAGATTTGGAGAGTCCTAGCTCCCCAAGAAAAAAGGAAAGAGTTGGACATGCTTAACGAGTTCCACCCACATGACCAGGGAAGCCTGCCTAAGCCGCCAGCCTGTCATGCCCCAGAAAACCTGTTTATCATTACCATGTGCATTGTATTATGGCCCAATTTAGATCTGAAAAATGTGTGGGAGTATATTTTTTATGAGTTTCTTCCCAATTTCAGAGGGTGAAAACAGAAGCAGAGTGAAATGGGATAACAGACCCATCATCGGCCAGTTGGAAAACATCAGTGATCTAGGTAGAAATGTGACAAGGGCCACAAGCCACATGTCAATAATAACAAAGAGAAGGGGGAGGTGGGAGTGGGAACCAGAGAGAAAGAAAAAGCAAATGGATAAGAAAGGTCCAAGCTAAGAAAGGGAGGTGTCTACAGGCTGACCCGATCGTGTGCACCTGACATTTGGAAGATAGCATATAGCTAGATCCTGGAAGAACCACCGGTGTCCCAAGCCTGTTTCATAAAATAGTTCTGTGTCCTTAGTCAAGTCATTCAATGGCTCTTGACCTCGCTCTCTTCGTTTGTAAAATGAGAGGAGCTGAATCAAATGGTCTCTAAAATACACTTACTCTCTAAGTTTGTCTCTATCCTGCTTTCACATATTTACAAATATAAGGAAGGCCCAATCACTGAAAGTCCCAACTCAGGGAATAACAGAATTATACTTTGCTTCTTAAGGTTACTCGGCAAAGAGGTGTGTTTGGTTTCTTCTATTCTGTGCTTCTTTTGCCCACCCCCTCCCTCATCAGACATCCCACAGAAATACCTAGATAAGTTATCCTGGAGTTGATAGAATTTACCTGCTCAAGTCCTGCTTCACTGGCAAAGCAATGAATACATGCCACAGGTCTCCTGAGAGTCTGGGTGCCCACTGAGATCTGCACTAAAGGCTGCAGGAGAAGAGAGAGTACCTGAAGGTGCAGTCTGGCTGCAGCCCCTGGGTAAGGCCCTGCGGTAGACAGAGCATGCTTTGGAATCATCCTACCTCAGACTAAGACTTTGATCAGGTCCTAAAGTGGAGTTTGATTTCTTTCTTTCTTCCACAAGGCAACCTCACCAGAGATGGAGGCCAGACAAGAAAATTCACATTGTTGTCACCAAAAAGTACCAATTCATTTACTTGTTAAAAACATGGAGCACTAACTATGTAATAGGCACTGTGCTAAATGCTGGTGCTCATCCTGCGAGAGCTCGGGGCTCTCGCATACACATATCACAGGTCACAGCAACACAGTGTGCTGAGGCTGGTACATAGACACTTGCACGGCGCTATGGGGCTCACAGGAGGAGCCTGGGGAAAGCTAAGAATAGCTCTCCAGCAGACCTGATATTCAAGCTGGTTCTTGAAGGAGGAAGATAGTTTGCCAGTCTGCATGGAGTAGAGGGAAGGCAGAGGACACACGCAAAGGCTGAGAGCCAGCCAAGGGCGTGACCTGTTCTGAGAAGAGTAACAAGTTCAGGGCAGCTGGTATGAAATGCTCTCCCTGGCAGTCCAGTGTGGTTTCTGGTCTATGTATCTAGGTGACAGCCTCAGATGGCTTGTCTAGGGATATGGTAACAAAACATTGTGCATCAAAAATTGGAACGTAAGGCTTGGATATGGGCCACTTACATCTTCAAGACTAACATACATCACTAAGAAACATGCCAAAAAGAAAAAGAAAAAAGCAAGGTATAAAACAGTATGCATAATATTCTACCATTGGTATTTTTTTTAAAAGGTAGGAAAAAATATATTTGTAATTTGTAAAACTATTTCTGGAAGCTTTTTTTTTTTTAAGGAAATTCCCATATGGTGGTGTTCCCTAGGTGGCAAGCACTGCTGTAAACACTCTGTGTATGTTAACTCATTTCATCTGCCCAGGAACCCTATGAGGCAGGTCTATTGTTCCTCATACTTAGCAAATTAGAAACTGAGGCAGAGAGTTCAAATAACTTGCCCAAGGTTAATCAGCCTATTAGGTTACTAATAGGCCAGGATTAGAAAGCCAAGTTGGACTCCATCTCCAGTGCTCTTAACCACGATGCTTTACCCCCTATTATGAGACCCTGTAACATGGTCACTGCGAGAAGGGGAGAGGGACTGGTCAATAGAGACAGAGGTGGGAGCCCCATCTTGATCCCAGTCTCTCACTCCACCTAAGGCAGTACTCCTGACAGCACCAGACAACTTCTCACTATAGGATCTTTTGTATGTTTCTATTCAAAACAAGCCCATGTAAACACAGAAATGAACTGTTCTGAAATTTTTAGGGTACAGGCATTGTCCACAAAAAGGCCACAGGCAGCTGGTTGAGAGGAGGAAGTATGAGGAGCCACAGGACGGGCTTCCCTTTCCGCTCCCACAGCCAAGTCCAGGGGCGCTGCTCAGCGCAGCTACAGGAGGTGGCCGGCCGCAAGCCTAGAAGACCCACCCAGTCGCATGGAAGCCTCCCCGTATCCCACGCTCCTTTCTCTTGTCACTTCCTAGTTCAGATTGGCCATTGCAGCCACTCAACAGCAAGGCACTGGAAACCAAGAATATGACAGCTGACCCTAGCAAGA
The DNA here is from genome assembly GCF_027409185.1 of Cynocephalus volans. NCBI lineage: Eukaryota > Metazoa > Chordata > Mammalia > Dermoptera > Cynocephalidae > Cynocephalus > Cynocephalus volans. The sequence continues at coordinate 122,122,027 of NC_084467.1, read as the reverse complement.
TAGCACTAAAAGGGGCAGCTCCCAGGCCTCCTTCCGCAAAGGCACTTTCCAACAGCAAAAGGTAGCCTTAGGCATCCAGAGGTGGAAGGTCCAAGCAGGAAAAAGCCTTATTCCTCACTACCAACTTCAGTGCAATCTCCCACTCCATCCCCCCTCCACCTTCTTGAACTAGGAGGCCATATATTATACCATGCCATGGTTCATTTCAGCAAAAATCAACTAGCATTCTTCTGACCTGGGGCAAAAAAAATTCCCTCATTGAGATCCTGAAAAATAACATTACATCATGTTGCCTGTGTCAGGTTTATAAATGGGCCAAGGGGAGGCTGGGGTGTAACCTGACACTATCAAAACACTGGCCCTGGGAGAAGAAAGGAGGCCATTGTTGCAGGCTGTCAGCTCTGCTCTTGCAGGAGGTAAAGTGAGATGCAAGAAATGGTAGTGGGAGGCAAGGCACAGAGCAAGGCCCTCGCTCCCCGTCTCCTAAGAAATCGGGCAGTCTACCTCCAAAACGGGCTTGTCCCCATTTCCTGCATGGTGTGTCACCTTCTTTGCTATTCTGCAGTCAGAATGGATGAGCTAAGTAATTTTTAGTCCCATGCCTCATAGCAAAGAAACAAGCATAGGATGGCAAAGTCCAGGGGCCAATTTTTTTTTTTTCCTGAGAAAAATTCACTTCTCTACACAGACAACTACAAAGAGAACTGAGCTCCAATGGTTGTGCATACTCAAGAGTCACAATTTTATTTGAAAGACAGAAATATGAACATGGCCCAAAGTTATAGAGAAAAAGAGATGCCAAGAAGGGTCAAGTGAACATTCAACCATAAGGCAAGAAATCATGAAATCTGCAAAAGAAGAAAAAGCATTTTGAAGTGAAGGGCTGGGGTTTGGATCAGGAGACGAGACTGTGAATGAGCGGAAGACCATGGAGCTGGGACAGACACAGAACCAGCCAAAGGGCAAAGTGTTGGCACAAAGATTAAAAACATTTTAATGGATAAAAGAAAAGGAAAAAGGATTTATGGTGAGAGAAAGTTCAGAAAATAAAAAGCAAGACAAATGTAAGCCAGCCTTACTGGAGACAGAATTCATTCTGCTGGTCAAACATTTAATTTGATTTTCTCCTTTCTTTCTTCCTCATCTCCCAGCCCAGACTTTGAGGAGAGGGAAGCATGCAAATTACTGTCCCTGGCACAATGTGCGCAGAAACTTTTGGCAGGAGGGCCAAATGATCATCCCTCCAGCCCAGGGACCTCCCATGGGCCTAAGGTCTCCAGCGAACCTGAGAACACAGGGACACAAAGCAGGACTGATCGCATGCAATTCTGCTGCTATTCTGCTCGCTAATGCCACCCAATCCATGAGGACCTCCACTTCTCAAGAAAGCTCTCCCCAGCCACCCCAATGCCTTCCTGGCTCAATTCAGCAGCAGAGAAAGCAGGCCATACAGACAACTGGATTCCTGGTTGCTAAACTCTGCTTTCATGTTAACCCACCACAGTTTCTTTGGAACACAACAGACATAACCCCCTCCACTAAAGTGAAATGGTGCCTGTGGCCTTAGGGGACTGTCCCTCAGAAGAGCTTTCCCACAGAGCCCTGGGACAAGCCCCTGCCCCGCTTCAAAGAAGACAAGAGGAGGGGCCCGTGGACCACCCTCCAAGCTCAGAGCTTACATTTCCCTCACAATTCCAGTCCCTCAAGTCTCTTTTCAGTAGGGAGACTGTTACTGGTGCCAGAGTGTGTTGCGTTATGGTGGATGGTGAGCAGGGACACAGGGACAGCATTTGCCTCAGCATTGAACCTAATGGGACAAAGGAGACATGCGGGTGCAGTAAGCTGGGGCTCCTCCACAGAGGGCATCCATGAACATGCACCAGCCCTTTGGTATAAGAGGCTTCAGTCTTGGAAAGTGGGTGACACCCAATTTAATTATTCACTGCATTTCATCAAAGAAAGATCAAGTGCCTACTATGCACCAGTCACTGGAGCAGGGACCGGAAATTTAACAACAAGCCAAAGAGAAATAGTCTCTGCCTTTGCCTTCATTTTCCGTCCCCTGTTTCCAAGGCTCCTGCCAAACTCAACAGAAAGATTTCAGGTGATTTTATGAAATCCCTGTGGTTCACACGGATTTGCCCAAAACTCAGTTCCCAGACTCCAGAAGAGGCTGAGAATCTCAGACTATCTGGAGAAATGGGGTAGGAATGGGCCTCAAGGAACCTGAGGCAAGAAACGGAGTTTTGGGGGATGGAGAAGGAAAAGAAGTGTATGTAAACAGGAAAATGGTGATTTTAGGAATTTGGTTAAACATTTTTTAGATTATTTGTTATACGTGTACAGCCATGCTGTCTATCCCTTCAGGTGGTCATGTCTATGATTATCAGGGAGAAAGTACTAGCACCCAAAAAAATCACTGGACATGCTGAAGAGTGCTGGGGTTGTGGGGAGCAGCTGTATTCAACCAACACACTCAATTTTGTGTCCTTAGACACTCGGTCTCCTGTTCTGAACTTATCACTCTCTCAGAAAAAAAAAAGTCAGTGCTAAGAGAGACCTCCTGAAAAGTCTGACACCTCTGGCCCTAAATTTATTTTCTCATTAATGAGTAAAGGGGGATTTATTATTTGAAACAATGTCTGTTTTATATCAACTCTTTTCCCCTGGTTTTCCCCCAGACAGAGGAACTCCAAAGAGACCAAGAGCAGATGTTTTATATTTCAAGAGGGAAGTCTTCTCAATTCCTAAAAAATTCCTGAAATTCTTATACTTAACAAAAATTAGCTGCAGAGAAAGAATCATGGATCCTAAATTGGGAGCCTATGAAGCCTCTGGGAGTTAATCATTTCTTTCCCACTTCCTTCTACCACCCAAAATGCTGCCTGCCACCCACTGGGTTCTATGAAAAAAATCCTCTGAACAATAAGGTGCCAGGCTATTCTGGCTGCCCAGAGAACTCAGCCGTCCTTTGTGAGTAGAGATGCCAATCTCTGAACCATAATCTCGAGATCTAGAAGTGGGAGTCAGATCTGGGTTCCAATCCCAGCTCAGTCTTCGCTTTGTTAATTGTTTAAGCAATATATATCTCTGTTACTTCACTTGTCCAATAGAGATAACAACATATGTCCTATCTCTCTTGTTGGATTAATGCGAAAATCAAGTGAGATGCAAACACATACTAATAAGTTAAATATTTATGAAAGTGAAAAGCATTCTTATTAAAATCAGTAACATCTGGCATTCAGTTAGCAGGGACTTTGTGTTAACCAGGACATCTCTGCGTATGTGGAGGACAGGATTACCTGAGGCACCCAACACTGTAGCTGGCCTCAGCGGGGCTGTCAAAGGTTGCTCATCCCCAGTCAGGTTCTTCCCCCTTCCTTATAAAGTATGTTGCAAGCCTTTAACCATTCAACATTTATTCAATAAGCATTTATTGAGCACCTGGCACAGTACTTGGCACACGCTGGGTACTCAGTAAATATTTGTTGAATAATGAATGAACGAGTGCCTAATGCAGAGATGAGAAAATACATGGCAAATTGCCACCAGTCCCTGATCCTGAATCCATATCAGAAATCACTAATGGATTAAGGCACTCTTCTCTGGAGACTCTGGACTCAACTCGGAATACTCAGACTTGGCACATGAAATGAAACCTATCTGCCTCTCCTGACCCAGGCACAAAGATAAAACACATTTTAACCCTGCTTTCATGGGGCTCGTGGACTAATGGAAGAAAGACAGGAAGCAAATAGACAAATGTAACATAATAGATGCCCAGAGGAAGGCTGTGGCATTTATGGGGATGAACACGTAGTTCTCAAACCCACCTTGGCTTTTAGGATGCTACTCCTCCAGGTTTCCTCCTGCCTCTCTGCTAATCCTTCTCTCATTCTCTCCACCACCCACCTTGCACATATGCCATTCCCAGGGTTCAGCCCTGGTCTTCTCTTCTGTATAGACTCTTTAGAGTCACCACATTCCTTCTCTTGACATTAATTACCATTTACATGCTGATTACTCCCAAATTTATTTCTCTAGACCTGACCTCTGTCTGAGGTTTCAGATACTCAAGGGCACTTTAGAAAGCCTGTGGAAAAATAGAGTTGAAAGAAAGTAGGAATCTTTCCATGAACTTTTTGAAGTACCCTCACATATTTCCAGCTGCCTCCTAGACATCTCCATTTCCACACCTGACAGGCTACTCAAACCCTAACTCATTAACTCTCTTCTTCCCACCTCTCTCAGCAGCTCTCTTCAGCCTCTGATAGTCTTGATATCCTTTAAGGCATGACTATTCCAGACTTCCAAACTAGAAATCTTGGTGTTGTCAACTCCTCCTTCTCCTCTCCATTAGAAAAGCTTTTAAAGTTAATCTCAAAAATAGCTTTTTAAACTCATTCATTCAACTCTGCCACACCATCTCTCACCTTCTAGCTCACTTGTTTTTCTAATCTCACTCACAATTTAATCCATCTTCCACAGAGCCACCAAAATTACCTTACAGCACAAATCTGATCGTATTACCTCTTACCCCTTCTTTCCCCCGTCCTCATATTTTCAATAGCCCCCCACTGTCTTCAAGATTAAATTCTTAGCTTGGCATAATCTGACCCCAATCTACTTATCCCTGTCACGGCCCTAGACTCTGGCCATACAGATCATATGACTCTAGGCCTTTGCCCACATTGTGCACTCAGCCTGGTGTACCCCAGACTTGCTCTTCAGTTACACTTCTGCATCCTTCAACATCCAGAAATCCCATTCCAATGTCACTTTGAAATACTTCCCCAATACCTCATGGCAGAATTAGTTATGCTATCCTCAGTAAATAAATGATTCTACAAAATTCTGAAATTCCTCTTTCTCATCAAAAAAAATTAAGTTTTATATAAGGCAGTGTTAATGTTTTTGTAATATAGCTTATAAAATTTGCAAGTATCATGTTTCCATGCACAAATAAAGAATTAACTGTTGCATTCATTCAGTAAATAAATATGCAGTCCTTACCATGCAGCAAAGACTGTTCTAGCTGCTAAAGACAGAGCAACAAGACCAAGTCCCAGCTATCACTGAGCTTAAATTCCAGTGGGAAAGACAGGCAATAAGCAAATACAACATCAGGTGACCAGATATCATTGTCTTATACACACGAATATGAGGGTACTTCAAAAAGTTGAAGGAAAGATTCACGTTATCTTTTAATTCTTTTTTTCCATGAACTTTTGAGGTACCCTCATAATCACACCTCTTGAAAAATTAAAGATTTTTTTTTAAATCCCTTAAAGCTGAAAGGAATTACTCTTACCCTACCCATACCCTTCTTCATGTTCACTATCATCAATGTGCTTATTTTTATCATAAAAAAAAAATAAAGAAAACAGAGTGCAACTACAGTAAAATCTTACCAACCTAAGGAAATGGGAGAGAAGGCATGAATTACCCAAAAATGTCTGAATTCAAAGAATTTTAGTAAAAAATAAAATCTTAAAACTTTGTGAGACATAAGCACTAACTGCTAATAAACTGTTTCCACAAAGAACCACCATCAGACCTGCTTTTGAGAACAGAGCATAAATTGGCATTAGTATGCAAATAGATGCTGTCCACTTTATAAAGCCTGTTAAAAGTTTGTTTCTTTAAACTGGCTATGTAATCCCCCCCAGCAATCTTGAATATATAAACCCAACAACCTACACATTTAAATGCTCAGTACATATTTATTAATTTAATAGTTATATTATTTATTTGCTTGGTCACCTGCTTTTTATGAGAAGGCTTCACAAATCACCAGACATTTTAAACACTGGAGTTTGAATTAATGGGATTGTATTATTCCTACTTTGAAAGAAGAGTAAAAGCCATCCGCAGAGCCAATCAGGAGAGTTAGAGACACGATGCCCCACTCCTTGCGAAAAAGGTCCCCCTGTTCTTCCCACAAGAAAGAATGCCTCCTCTACAGGAGTCCGGCAGAGGTTAAACTCACAGTCCATCCCTGCCAAAAGGTGTGTTCATCTTGTTTAGGACACCTTAACCCTTATTATAGCTCTGGAAAGTCTGCTGTAGAATTTCAGAGGACAAAAAGTCATATTTGTTCAAAACAAAAAGGACATTTTAACAAAAATGTTCTTCTGCCACTCTGTTCCCCTCTGCCCCTTACAGTTCTTTACTTGGCTGACTCCCATTCATTCTTAGATCCCTGCTTATGTGTCCTTTCTTTAGAAGAAACTCATGACCACCTCACTGTCACCAGGATGGTGAGGTACACTCCTAAACACTGCAATGATACTCCGTCCATATCCCTATCACAGCATTTAATACACTGGACTGGGACTGGTTCCTTGTCTGCTCCCACCGGAACACAAGTTCCTTGAGATCAGGGTCTGTGATGTTAATCATTGGCCTTCCGCACCGAAAATACAGTTCTCGATACATAGAAGGCACCCTACCTCCATGGAATAAATGAAAATGATCGTCTTGTCTTTTCCCATCCTTTACTTCTGTTTCTTTATTTGGGAAGCAGAGTGAGAAATTTCAAATACAATTTGTCTAAAAATGCAGTGTTTCATAAATGAAAAAAAATCAGTGCTTGATATGAGGAGGTCTTAGGGAGAGCCTCAAAGGAATGACTCAGCTCTATGCCAGGATGCATTTCCTACTTATTACTAAGAATTCTTCCCATTAAAATTTAATGCAGTCTTCCCTAGCAGTTCATTTTGTCTGCCAAGTCCTTTATGACTATTTTGATAAGTTATTTATTACATATGGATGCCACAGTAATAATCAGATAGCATAAGCAACAGTTCAAAGCACAGAATAAAAGGGCCATGTCCACTCCTGATTTGTTAAGGCTAAATCATTAGATCCTGTGACTAGCAGTTATCACTGAGTGCTGGCCTGAATGGCAGGACATGCTGGTGCACAGTAGGCACTCAACACATGTAACTGTTGAATGCATGAATGAATGAATATCAGGGTGCAAGGGACCTCAGAAGTCAAACTGTAAACCTTAGCATAATGAGCATAATGGGACCACTGTACAATTAGGATGAAACAAAGGTCGGTACCAAGGCAAAAAACAAACCATAGTGTGGCCTGATGCAATTTATGTAACCTCTGTAATATTTAGTTTCTTCATTTCTAAAATGGGAATGATGCTAGAATTAGATGAGATAATGTACAAAGTGTCTTACACTACATCTGGCAGTGTATACTTAAAATCATTATTTGTTATTATTTCACAGGTACAGCTCATAGTTACTAAACTGAAAAACACACCAGACTAAACTTAAAACTCAAAATATATAAAGTACATGTCTCTAGGAAACATTATGAACCTAAGGAAGTGCAATGTGTAGGTATTCTCCACACAATTTGTCATAAGAATTCTATTTGAATAGAAATGGATTTTTGGTAATCACACCTTAAACAAACTCAGAACCTAGTACCATGCATGGCTTACATACCACAGCTTAAAATCACATATTGCATTGAATTACACAAGAATTTCTTTTGGAATTGTGTCAACCTTTTTGTATATATTTCTGTGGATCCATATTTTCACACAGTGGAGTTGCTTAAAATGAAGACTACCCAGGTATAAATATGTCAGCACTGTGATGGTCCCCTCACTACATCTGGCCAGGCCCTCCAGGACAAAGTTGCGTTATTCTTCTCTAATTTTAATTTTTAACTTAGGGGACAGAGCTGAGATTTCTCTGCATTTTGTTTAACTCAGACAGTTATTCAAAATTCCTCTCTTTTGCAAGCATCAATTCTGACCTGGGCTTAAAGAGATAGAAAGGAAGCACAAACAAAGAGAGAAAAGGAAAAATAGAAAAAAAGAGAATAAACTCTTTTTGCCCTGCCTCATGCATAAAAATAAAAAAATGCTACTTCCCTGGCCTCCTTCTTCCCTCTCTGCTCCTCATGGTTGCTTTTAGAAAAATCCAAAGGGGTGGAGGTGGAGTGGATTTGGAAAAAGGAAGGAAAGAGATGGATGATAAGGAAAGTAAGGGGGAAAAAACAGCTGCAGAAGAAAAGACAAAAAAGAGAGGAGAAGAAAAGAGAGCTGAAACCCGACACTCAGGAACTCAGGCCTCCAGCAAGCCGACTTCTTGGACTGAAAACCTGCCAGCCTGGGGATGTGGAATGATTCCAATCGCAGCCTTCATTAACGCTTCATACACTCAGCCCCTAATTTACAACCGTTTAACGGCAAACATTCTACAAGTACCTTTGGGGACCTCTGAGGACAGAAAGAAATCTAAGAGAAATTAGGTGCCTAGAGAGCTCCCCTCAAAGGCAAGAGCCCTTTTGTGCAAGGAAGCAATTTAGCTGCATTTTTTGGTCTGTTTGGGGCTTTGGGGGGGTGGGGTGGGAAGATGGTGGAGTAGAAAAGACATACAGCCAGTCAGAAGCTGTGGGGTGGTTGACGGAGTCGGGGTGCCAGGTATGCATGAAGGTATATAGAAGCCTGTGTTTGTGGGGGCTGTGTGTGCCCGTGGGTGAGTGGTGCATGGCAGTGGTGGATGTGTGTGTAGATAAAGGCAGGGACTCTTCCCTTGTTTAAGCAATTTAAATAAACAAGAACATTTTTTAAAAAATTTAAAACCCACTAAAACAATCCTTGTGGAGTGGTTTTCTTGAGTGCTAAAGTAGAGACCAAATTCAAAAAAAGGATTATTGGAATGTGGCATAACGCACTTCAGAAACTGAAACCTGACCAAGGGGGGGAAGATAGCCTGGAGGGTGGGGCCTCCAACAGTAATTGCAGCAAGCCTTTCTTATTCTCTAAGCTCTGTTTCTCTTCAGCCCATACCTGTGTGCACTGTGAACAACGCAGGGCTTTAACTAAACAGGGCCGGAACTGGTTAGGCAGCTTTTCTCCCAAGGCCACAATGAAGAATCAATCTTAGCCAAAAAATGGGAGTCCTGGAAAGAAGACTTGAACTCTCTCTCCTCTGGCAGAAGGAGAATGAGAAAAGGAAGGCTAAACAGATTACCTTTTAACTAACAGCTTTACCTAAATGGATTAACATTTGAGGATGAACTTTCCCAGAGCCACAGGGCTGGAAGCCACTCCTGGGGTGGGTGCACAGCTGGGTGGAAGCAGGTGGCTGCTCTCAGCCAGGATCTGGGAAGGAGTGGGTTCCACCCCTCAGTCTGCAGAGGAGGGCAGTGTCCTAACTTCCCTTTCAACAGTGCTCTCTCAAGTCTCTTCAGAATGGTCTCCATGGAAAGTTAATAATACCACAGGCTAAGAGGTCTCATTTTCAGAGTATCCCACTGCAACATTTAAACCCATTTCATCTTTTCTAAAACAACAGGGAAATACAATGAAAGCTCAAAGTGAGGCAGGTGGCAAGGATTGAGAAGGGTTTGTACTCGACATGAAGCCAGGTAAGACACAACACCATGCCCTGTTCTGAAGGACTCAAGCCCCTCCTAGCACAATTTTAGCTAAAGTCCATGTACTGCCTCATTCCCGCCTTCTCCAGAAAAGAGCACTTGCATGTTTTCCTGCTACGTAAGAGGCAAACCCCACCACTACTTGGGTTCTCTTCCCCCTTTCCCACGTTATGGGGTTAAATCACTGTGACCTGCACCATGTGTTTACCTGAAAGTGAATGAGACTTCCTGAATAAAACCCTCTAAGGGCACACGCCAAATGCGTCAGAAGGATCTACAAGTTACCTTCCTCCTCTCTCCTTTTTTGTTTCCTAGCAATCAAAGGAGTCTTCTTAGCTCAGGGGCTCTAAAGGTGGTTGCTTTTCAACTATGAATCTGGTTAATTTCAGAAACAGGCCTGAGAATAAACTCACTTCTGTGTCTGCTATTCTGAGAGCAGAGGGATCTCCGATTTTTACAAAATGCGAGTCATTCTTCAGGTATGAGATGATAAACTCTGATCCATTATGAGAGCTGTTCGGATTGCTCCAGTCACCAGATCGGCCTTGATCCATGTGACAAGAGGCAAACATCCATGAGATGGCTAGACCACTTCAGGGACAGATTTTGTGGCCAAGGACTACAGTAAACTAACAGGCTCACAAGAGATTGACCCCAATCAAGTGTTTACTAATCCAGTGCTTTAACTAGTAAAGCTACACTGTGTTAAATAGGCAAGTTGGCCCTTCTGCTTTTTGTGGTAAAAAAGGAAGTACAAGCAAGCATTCATTAAAAAGCAGTAGAATAGTTTGGCTCCTTAATATTTTCATTATTTTATTCAAACTTGACAGTGGCAAGACATCTTAGATTTTTCAGGACAGTCCTGACTCAAGTATCCAACCCAAATTTTCCCATATTTATACTAACAATTGTCAGACCAAACAGACTAACTTGAGATTTAGGAAACAGGAACACCATATTTAAAGTACGCGACATGGGAAGAGGTACTTCAGATCGCCAAGATGATTTGGATCTTAGCATCGCTCCTAAACTGGCAGCTGTGAATTAAAATTTGCTTTGGAAAAGAATTGCTCGTGAGATCTGAGTTGCACACACTAGCTTCAACTTTTGTTGGCTTGTTTCAAAAGAGCACAGAAGCTTTTTAAGAAAAGAGAAAAAAATGGGGAAGGGTGTTATACAAAGTCTGCTCTTTGCTTAGCAAACCAATAGAAAAAATAAAGTGAAAAAACCAGGATGTATTTCTAGTCTTAACTCCAGCAGTAGGCTTTTAGGGCAGACCATTCAGTCCAAGCTTCGCTAAGCATCTCTATTATATAACAGGGCAAGAAATGAGGCAAGTGTCCCCACAATTGCCAGGCATCTTGTATCCAAACTCAATTGCCAGTTATCCCCATTCTGGGCCTATGCCCTTCCCTCCATCTGACTGACGGACAGTCCCACTCCAGGCAGCTTTTGTAGGTCTCAACCCTCAAACGAAAAATGATGGGTTTGAACTATTAACCCTTTCCCAGAAGAACTGAAATTAAGAAGAGGCCACTGACAAAATATTCACATGGGAATACTAAAAAATAACAAGCTAAATATTTGCCCAGCAGTTGCAGACTCGTCTGAAGAAAGAGAAAAAAAACAAAAATAGAGAGGGGTATGGTCAAGCGATAGAAGGAGACTGGAATCAAGCTCAGGATCTATAAAGAAAGATTACACAATGTAGGGAGAACTAGAATTCATGTTGGTACCAGGCAGGAGCAAAGCTAAAGAGGTGGTGTTAGACATGAGATCTGCAGGGAGAGAATAAAAAGGGGAAAAAAGAAATCATACAAATGAGGCCATTGGCAGAAACGCCCTTCTTTGCTGAAAAATCAGGGAAGAAAGGAGACAGAAAGTGGGGTCTGGTGTAAAGAAATACCTTGTTACCTGGCAGTAGGAAGGATTGGTAAGGACACAGAATGGAGCCGGACAAACAAGGATCCCAGTTCAAGGGTCCAAATTCAAGCTCAGCCATACACCTGTTGAAAAACCTGGGGCAATTGAGCCTCTGTACCCTTTTATGTAAAAGGGGATAATGATACCTCTCCTTCCTACCTCCGGGTGATTTTAAAGGTCAAATCTGAGAATATAAATGAAATGTGCTGTATACTCTAAGGGACTACAGAAATGTCAAGCTATTTCAGGTATGAGACTCTTTATGAAAAATGTGGCTGCCCAAGGTAGTCCTTCAGAAAGTTAAGGATGGGCTGACTGCTTAGCTCACTTGGGAGAGCACGGTGCTGGCAACACCAAGGTCACGGGTTTGGATCCCTGTACCAGCTGGCCACCAAAAACAGTTAAGGAGGATAAAAGAAGCAGAGTGTTGTTAGGGGGAGGGTGTTGTCCAGAAAGGATAAGAACCAATGACAAAGCCAAATGTGATCAGGTTTTTCAAGGACTTGACCACATACTGAGGTCTCCAGTCATACAACGAAAGATCATTGGACACCTGTTTGCTCACCAGAAAATTCTGGGAATTAAACTATTTCACCTCCAACAGATGTCTCTTCTAGCTCTAAGAACGTTGGTAAGCATCCATATGGGTTGGAGGGGAGAGACACACGAAGGAGCCATAAGGCAATGGAAGGCAGTGGCTTAGTCCCTCCACAGTGTGCCTGTGTCTCCACCTAACTCCCATCTGAAATTCTCCAGCTGTGGTCTCCACCACCACCCTCTAGGAAGGGAGAGAAAAGAAGGAAGGAGAAAAGGAAAATAATTTTTATTCTAGCAGTCAGATAACAACTAAGATGAATTTCCTAAAAGGCCAAGGCTTCTTAAAGGCCCTGAGTATAAGCTACAAACTCACCTGAGGTACCATATTTACATCACAGCTGCAAGACCCCAAAAGAAAAGCCATGAAAAGTCCATTCTTAAAGGTAAATTCCTAAAACATGGAAGAAACTTAAGGAAATTGTGGAGAAAAAGTATATACCAGGTCCTGGCTCAAAGGCAACAACTTTAAAGTCATCATAAATAGGGACAGCGAGATGGGCATAATGGTCCTCTTAAGACCATATAAAGATCTGGGAAATTCTTGCTCTTTGGCCAACAAATTTGAAAGTGTAGTAGAAAATGATCTCTGTCCCCCGCAAAAGCTTCCTTACAATACCATCATTCCAACAAAGCTGGATTGTTCCAGCTCTACAAAGAACGATGTTGTATTTCCCAACCATCAATTTTTGAAGTCACCATCTACCTCCTGAGGAGATGAGATGACCACCCTTCCAGTGAAACAGCCACCAACTCTGTTCCTTCCACAAAAGACAGGAAGGAAGTTTTTCCCAGAAGGCCCTTAGGAGCTGCTTAAAACCATCCTAGCTGAAAAAGTAAGATAACAGGTATTACACAGAAAAAAGGAGACCTGACTTAAAGTGGCTGTTGGGAAAATAGAATAATTTAATCAGGCCCCCTCACCTTAGGTCTGGTTGGGGGTGGTGTGGCACATTCTTTGTAAGCAAATTGTGTGTGGGGGAGTGGAGTTAGTGCGCCTGCAAGCACTGGGGCTTGGCTGGCATTGAGTGCCTCAGGCATCCGCTCCCGTGGCCATGCCCTCCAACCTACCACTTCCAAGGACCTGTTTGTCAGTTATCTAGCTCATAGACCTGCATGTGAGGGGTCTAGTGACCCAGCCTGGCATGTGAGGGGTCTGGTGACCCAGCTGGCATGTGAAGGGTTTGAGACCCAGTCTGTGAACGGGCTTGAGGGGTCTGTGAGCTCCAGACCCAGCCCTAGCTCAACAATTGGCCCAGTCGGCAGGATTATGGACAGGTAAAAGAACCTGACAGTGGTGTTCTCAGACTTTTTAACTGAGTAACCATTTCTCAAAATGTTACACCTTTGGACAAATTATAAAACAAAACGAAGCAAAAGAAAACCAAAAATATCTCCTATCTTAAAGTCTAGATCCTGGAACATGACTTCATTGAACCCACAGGACTTCAATGAACACACCTGAAGACAGAGGGCTCAGCTCAAGTACAAGTAACTGATCCAAGTCAGGAGACTGAGTCACTGTACTACTTATTTGCTGTGTGGACTTGGCCAAAACACTAAACGTCTCTGAGCTCTGGGTTCCTCCTTAATTATTGTTAGTTTTTTTTTTCAGGGGAGAAGCTGGCCATACCAGCCCCTAACCTTAGTTATAACACCATGCTCTAACAAACTGAGCTAACCAGCCAGCTAGTTTGTTTTGTTGTTGTTTTTTTTAAGAAAAGTTGAGCACCATAAAAAGTAAAAAAGCTCATAGGTGAGTGTGGAAACAAAACTAGAGTGGAGTAATAGTGGTAGAAACAACAACTTAATTCTTAATATACTATAATGCAGTCACTATTATCCCTGTTTTATACATATGAAATCTGACCCTGAAAAGTTACATGCTGCATCTACAATCAGGATGAATTAAACAGAAGCTTCTGCCCCCAAAACAGGTACTGTTTCCACTAGACCTATTAAGGTCCCATATGATAGGCTCTGATATGATATGATAGTCTATGATAATGACTCTGGTCATTAAAAAAATGTCATTAAAAAATGCAAATAGTACACAGTAAAAATGTCATAAAAAATGAACCTGCATGGCAACCAATACTGCCCCCAAATACTGCCAAATGGCCTGGGGGATAAAATCACTGCTGGTTAGAGCCATATGGGTTAAAATTACAAATGCCTTTATAAGAACCAGGCATATAAAGAAGGTACATAAGTAAATGGGTGGTGGGGGCAGGGCACTACTATGGTGAATCAGAAAGCTCACGCACCATCTCAAGGAGGGTGCATTTTTACCATGCAGGAATGCAGCCCAATTTTACAAAGTGATTTTGCAGGGATCTAAACCTGGATTTGTATGTCAATGTGAGACCCAAATGCTCTTGAGGGTGACCTTTGTGCACAGAAAATATTTCAGGGGCTCCTTCAGTTGTTAAATATATTTGATTTATTAATGCATTAAAGTTCAAAACTGAGAAGAAAAAGAAAGAAACTGTATGCCAATAAAACAGAACAAAACAAAACATATATCTAATATTTCCCTTGTATTTGTTTTTTATGATCCACCTTTATAGTGACACTGGACTAAAGCAACTGACTTTCTTTTACTGGGAAATTCTACTTTCTGTTTTTCTAATTTGTGTCCAGGGTGCCATATTGGACTCCACCAAAGCCCTAAAAAATTATAACCTTTGGAGCTAATTTGTCAGCTGTATTTACCTAGAATGTATTCTTCCTATGTAGCCCAGGGCAGGTGTCTCTTTCTGTCATCCTTTTCTTATGAGCCCATTTGCAAGGACAGGGTCTAATTCTGTGTTCTTTAGAGCACCTTTCATAATGTTGTTGATTAACACTAAATAATAATGATGTTTATAATAACAGTTGTCAATAATCATAACCATAACCATCATCACTATAAATAAGATTTCCCACTAGCAGTTTCCTGAAGCTGGTGCGTATACAATGATCATATCGGTTTGGAGATCACCTGCTAAAAGCAAAGCTGAGCTGGGAGGTGACAACGAGCAAATGAATCATACAGAACATGCCAAAAGTGCGGATTAACAAACTGCTACTCTTCGCCTTTAAAAAAAGGCTCCCACAGTCGTCACCCATCCAGGTAACTGACCTTGTTTTCCACTAAGGCTGCTCAGTCTTAGCTTGAAGAGGCATCATTCATGACATCCTCAACTGCTTTACAGTCAGCTTGCCACCGTGGGACCACTACTGAAAACTGCTCTACTGGCACTGCCCACTTGGCTCACCAGAGCAATTTCCCAAGGGCTCTGCTCACAGTTTCCAGGGATTTTTAGGGAGAATCACACTCAAGAGCACAGGGTTGTGCACAGGAAGTTCTGAGCGGCAGTGTCTCCATGCCACTGAAGGGGAATTTGCAAGGCAGAAGTTCTGCAGATTTCCACTTCTCCTGGAGCAAAGATACTCTTAAAAGTCAGAAAGTTTTCTCTGATACTAGAAAGAATACAATATAACTCTAGGGACAGACATGGCAACGTCTCAAAGCCTGTTAACAGTAGGAACCCTCTCCAAGCCCAAACTACAGAGTATAAGGGGAGTGATGTAAAATTATGAACAGAAATCAGGTTCTTTTGTCTTCACATTGAAGACAGCTGAGTAAAGACAGTATAATGAAAAGGGCTTGGAAGGGAGACTTGTTTTATTTCTGCCACTTATTAATCGTAGTTCTGGGCCTCAGTGTTCTGATCTATAAAAGTAAATACTTAGATTAGATCTGCGCTGTCCAATAAGGTAGCCACTAGCCATATGTGGCTACTGAACATTTGAAATGTGGCCAGTCTAAATTGAGATGGTGTGTAAAATATATGCCAAATTTTGAAGACTTTGTACAAAAAAATATATGTATATAAAACATTTCTAATAATTTTTCATATTGATTACATTTTGAAATAATATTTTGGATAATTGAAACATATTTTAATAAAATTAATTTCACCTGTTTCCTCTTCCTTTTTTTTCATGTGGCAATTGAAAATTTTTAATTTTCTATTTAGGTTTAAAATATATCTCTTTTTCTCAGTGCTGGACTAGATGATCTCTAAAGTCTCTGTTGCAGCTTTAACCTTCTGTGTTTCACTTTGTGCTTCTGAGCATTCTTCTCACAGCAAGTTAGAAATGAAATAGGATTTAAATCTTTTCTTTAGGGCTGGCTGATTGTTGAGTTGGTTAGCACACAACATCGCAACACCAAGGTCAAGGGTTCGGATCCCCATACCAGCCGGCCACCAAAAAACAAAATAAATCTTTTCCTTATAGACACTCAACTTCCTTATCTCTAATTATGGGGATAATGCAATCTATGATGTGAGATGAAATAGTAAAGTGATTTGAAATTAATAAAATACTCTACAAATTAAAATACTATAATAATCAAACTATTCTATTAATTCCCTGAAGCCTTACCAAGAAACAACCATCTGGAATGAAAGGTAAAAAGGAAGTATAAAGTTGGAAAAGTGAAGCTTTTCCCAAAGGAAGAAAACATCAGCCTCCCCTTAAAGTTATCAAGCTGATAGGCATGAATGAACTCTGAGAGAATTGGGAGCTGAACCTCTTGAGAGCAAGAAGACCCAGAACAATCTTGCAGAACCAGGGGAGAAACTGAGATAATAACAATAAGTGCACGGATTGAGTGTGAAAAGCACCTGGGTCCCCAAAGCACAAAGCACTTTACACTTTACAGGAAGTACATAATGGTGTGTTTTCAACCTAGTAAAAGCTAGAAAGGAAATTAGAAACTCAGCAATATTTTTGCCAAGTTTTGCCTGTTATTTCATTATTTTTCTAGCCCTCCTAACAACTCTTAGAGATAAGCCAAATACCCACATTTTTACAGATAAGAACAAAACAAAAGAGAGGTTCACAAAAGTTAAGTTGCTTGCCCTGGCTCATGCAGCTGGTAACCACTGAAGCTGGAATTTATACCCATATCTCCCTATTTCATTACTTCTTCCTATCTAGAAAAGAGGCAGAGAGTATGGGGGCAGAAAAACTGTTTCTAACCTTTTGAGGACATAACTTAATTCTTCTGAAATAGCCTTGGCATCTGGGGTCCACCTCACATTTGAAAAATAGACATGCTAACACAGCAACCCACCAGCAGACAAAATCAAATAATATAATTGTGTCTGGATTTATAAATAGGTAGGTTGGGTTTTAAAAAACGTAAGGGTGGTGCTACAAATGCTGGGAAAGTTCTAGTTCTCAGTGTGGGGAGAAAGAGAGAGGGGAACCTGTCATAACTGAGTGCTCACAAGAGAAAACCCAGGGGACAGTCTTCATCGTCAGCAAGGCGACGCACAGAGGGGGAGAGTGCTGGTGTGTTGCAGGAAGCACCAGAGTCTCCAGGGGGATTCCCAAGGCACAGAATTCAAAGCCCTAGGACCAAAAGCTCTGACCCCTGGCTGGCCACCTACGGCCACAGATCCTGTACTGCTTTCCAACTTACTGCATGGAGGTTCAACACCAATTCCAAAAGGTTGTTACCTTTCATTCCCTGTGAACCAGTCTAGACCCTGCCAGCTGCAGCACCCTCAGACATTGCTCATCCTCAACGACAATGAGAAACAATGATCACACAAGCATGGCCTCCACTTTTCTTTTCTCAACAGACCATCAACTTTGCAGACCCCTGAGAACTAGATGGCCAGCCAGGGATGATCATAACTTTGGACAGTTGGGCAACTAGGCAAATTTGAAACAAGGGAAGCTACTTTATGAATTCCTGTCACTCAGCTGAAGTGGTTGACATGAAAGTTGACAAGTCAAAGCTAAGCGTTTCTATTCCCTTTTCCAGGACACACACTGGAACAAACTGGAATTGCCTCCTCCAGACTCTCATACTTGAACACTGAGCCCCAAGACGATCTTGTATGCTAGGATTCCGTGTCACCCTCTCTCAGAACCACAGACGTAGAAAATAACTTGGTTTGAACAAAGACCCTCCTTCCCATCTCCCTCCAGCTTCCAAGCCCCCCACCCCCTTCATCTGCCTTTCCCCTCAGCCACATTAACTACTCAGAAACACAGTCACTCTACTCTAGAGTTCCTCAGGAATCACATTCTTAGAATAACTCATCAATTATACCTGTCAACTTGCCAAAAGTGCCACAGGGGAGGTGGAAAGTCTAGACTGATTCTAACTACAGCAGCACAGCACCCCTGTTCACAGAAGGCCCCAACTTTGCAAATTGTCTTTACAAGCTCACGAGAAACAAGAATTCAAGGACATGCGGGAGCACTGGGTCAGATGTAGACACTATCACCCAGTTACTCTCAAACCTGGGGCAGGGCATGGATCTCTTTGTTTCTCTACTTGCAGGATAGGAAAACCTGCACAAGTCTGCTAACAAGATGTTCCATCACAAAAAGCCTGGGTTAGGAAACATTTGAAAAGAAATGTCATTGTATTATTTAAATATGCACACAAACTTATCATCAATAAAAGTGCTGCCAGGAAAGCAGCACCATGACAGACATACTTTTTAATTAATTGGCAAGGATCATTAGTAATTAAAACATTTATTATATGCAAATGCTGCTGCTAACTCTCAAAAGTTTACTCTCTTAAACAGGATAAACATTGACGTGAACACCATTTAGGCTACTAATATAGTTAGAAAGCATCTCTTTTCACGTGTGAAAAGGTAAGTTTTCATTCAACTCAGCCTGAAATGGTTCAGAATCCAAGTTATCCAGGACCCTAATTAATGAGGTTCTCTCTTTATTCCAAAATTCTTTGTGAACAGAGCTATTTTACAAAAATATTTAATTGGAAACACACTATATTTCCATGACATATAAGTATTTACTAAACTGACCTTAGGCAAGTTACTTTAATCACCCTGTCCTCAGTTTCCTCACTTGTTAAATAATAACAATTCTGGCTCCATAGGATTATAGTGTGGATTAAATGAAATAACATATATGAACACATATGAAATGCTCTGCACAATCAGTGACACATGAAACCTGAATAAATCTTTAGAAAAGTAATCATGCATTCAAAGGTATTTTTAAATATCACTAATCCTCAACACTCCTGCAAAGAACTTATTTTGTTCTTTACTTGGTTTACGGTTTATTTAACAAATGCACAGCCAGAAGGAGAAACAGGATCCAAGCATCCTGACTCCTTAAATCAATTCCCTGTTCACCCCAACAGACCAAACTCCCAGTTCCTCTAATCATCCAAACTGCGAAGGGTTAGATGCAAGCACAGACTTTCAGGAGTCACACAATTCACTACAATAATGAATATTTAGGGGAGGAAAAGGCAATAGATCTTCTAGTCACAATGCCAAGCAATATTTCACACTGTTGTCCCCCCAACTAAGGCTCACCAAAAATTGGCACCTCTCAATTTAACTTCCTCTCACCAATTTAGGCCCCATGATCAACTTGCCACTAGCAGCTTGTGTACCTGGACTCAGCAGGACCGACCTCAGAGGCACAGGGGGGCAGTGGTGATGGGGACTTGTGGGCAGAAGCAGGTGAAGCAAGCAGGCCAAGGGAGAAGCCCAGAGCCTCAGCGCACAGGGCAGGCGGGAGGGCTTCTGCTAGTCCCTGACAAGGCAGGGCCAATCAGGAAAGTGTCCTCTTTTCGGCCTCTCCCTTCCCAGTTAGAACTGGCTGAGGCATTTCTCCTATTGGCCTTTCTATGTGAGGCTCCACATGAAAGTTCAGATACTAATTTTTCCCCAAGAAACAAGAGCATTGCCACAGGAATAGCAAACTCATTCCACCTCAGTCATTGGCTCACTATAAGAACTTGGAAAAGTCACTTCCCCTCCTTCCCCAGCCATTCAATCCTAGAAACAGGAATCAGAAAGTTATCTGTCAGCCCCCTTCTCCATGCTGACAGGTGGATAATATCATCTCCACCCTAAATACCTCGCAGGGATGTGAGAGGATGGATGAGCCAGCATTACAGCCAATATTCTACTCTCTGGCAATAAACAACTCACCTTTTGGAGGTAAACGGGCTCTTTCCAGGGCACCAGGGGATCATTTAGCACTCTGGAAGAAGTAATTTGTTCTATGGTCCTCTGGTGTCCTGAAAAGTGTCATCTACCTCCAAAAGGTGAACCTTTCTATCCCGGAGAATTTGTTTTCTCACAGTAGGATCAGAAGGCTTGAGTGTTCTCAGCTTCGCGCAAAAGCACCCCAGGTATCATTTTCTCTCTCGCTCTTTCCAGCCCCCTCTCCTTACTGATCATCTTGTACTCTCTTCTCAAACAGAAACCAGATGAAACCATCTGCAAACAACTTGGGAATGCTCAGTGTGTGCCTGGGGAAACTTAAACAAAGATCCTTTCCCGGGCCACCACCCTTCTCCTCCTTCCCTGGCTGTTAAGGGCCCAGCGAGTTAATGGGACCTTTTCTCCTTTCTCCTCCTCCCCCCACTGCCCCTCTCCTGGCTGGGTCCTCAGCATTTGATTCCTGTCTGTCACTGAGTGATGAGGACAAAGGGTGAGGAGTCAGGAAAAGGTCTGCGCCACTTTGTTCAGAGTCTGGATTCGAACTTTGGATGAACCCTTCATTGGGAGGGGGCTGGGGGAGGAGAGCAGAGGCCGGCACGGAGGACTCGCCGCTCTGGCGGCTCAAGCCTCAAAGGCAGAGAGAGGGAAAGATCCCCTTTAAACAACAGAAAGGGGGAAGGGGGGCTAGGAGGGGAGAGACAGCCTCCTTCAGCCCCCTTAGGAAAAAAGAGGGCATGGTGGGGGTGGGGAGGGGGGCTTTGCTTAAGAAAACAGAAGGCCAGGGCGACGCTCTCAAACAAGGCTGTTGGGCCCATGCTATGGGCCGCCAGCCAAGAGCTAGTTCTGTTCCTTCCCCCTCCAGCCTGTCTCTCTCTCTCCCTCTTATTTTTTTTTTTTTTCCCTCTAAACCAAAGGGAATTCCTAATAAAGCCACAGTAGACTTGTAGAGAGCAAAGGGAAGGAAGAAGAAACCAGGGGTGGGAAAAAAACAGATTAAACTCAAAGTCCATAATGATATACACGAGGGTACTTCAAAAAGATCTTGGCAAAATAAAATGAAAAGATCATACAAATCCTTCCGTGAACTTTCGAAGAACCCCTTGTACACGTATATACATACATATGTAAAATTACAGCACACTTTGCCACATGCTTCAAAAACCCCAAAACATGTTTTGTCCTGAGTCTACTTCTCTTTTTCCTCATCTGTGTGTATGTGTGTGCTTGCATGTACCGGCTGGCCTCTTTTACTGTGTGACTTTTCTCTTGTATCCTGTACCACAGTTTTTAAAAAGCACCATTAACATAGAGTTGAAACCACTGCAAAAGCCAGTTTGTCTTCTTTGTGCTCAATAAAACCCAGCTGAAAGTCTTTCACCTCCACTTGCTATTGATTTTGCTGTTGTACTCTGCAGGCATGTGTATCTCACTCACTCACCAGACTGCCTTTCATTCCATGGACCTCTGTGACCACCTCTGGATGTGAGGGTTTTCAGCTCCCAGTGATGGGTATCCCTGCTTCATTCAATCATGTTGCGCCAGCATGCAATCATGCAGTCACTTTTGGTCGGGCCTCTGTCCTTGGATCTGCCTCAGACTTTGGATTTCATTTCCAAAAGAGACACAGGTGTCCATCCCAGCAAGGATGATGAGAGGTGACAAGCATCCCTGCATCTCCAAGGCTCATCCCCCTCTCATCCTGCATGTAAGAAGTGAACTCAGGCGGCTGGGTAGGGGATTCAGCATAGGGGTGGGGAAGGGGGGACGGGAAGAGTGTCACTGAAACATCTGGCACCTGTCTCTATCCCTCTCCTGGGAACACCCCCTGGTGTGGTGTATGCCACGCTGTTTCCCTGAGGCAGTGTGTGCTGGACTGCTACAAACAAGAGCTCAGTGTCTGTGCCTCCACTTCATGAAAAAGCCGTGTGAAGAAGAAAAGCAGATAGATGGGTCAGCAAGATGACCATTCATTAATCTTCTGAGAGACTGGGGTTAGAAGTGAATCTGTATTTAAAATCTCTCATTTTGCATTCCTATGAACAGAAGAATGAACTCTACACCTTGAATAAGTGTGCATGATATCCTTGCTCTAAGAAAATCGGACACACAAAGATGAACAGCTAACAACAACAAAAGAGGCAGATAAAATGCTGGGTGAGTAGTCACATTACAAACAAGACTCTCCACCCTGCAAAAGGGAATACTACAAGCCTAGCCCTGGAAAGGATCTTATTAATCATTCATATCTAACCCTTACACATAAAGATGAGACAGCCAAGACCCCCAGTGTGTAAGCAACTTACCCAATCATCACTCTCCATAATACCTTCCTCTGGTGTTCTCTCCATCACAGATGAGGGTTCTTCAAAAAGTTCATGGAGAAATAGAATTAAAAGATAATACAAATCTTTCCGTGAACTTTTTGAAGTATTCTCATACATGACTTCCTGAAGCTAAGGAGTATACTTAAACTTAGGATACAAGTTACCAAAATCAGACCCACACACTCTTCAGAAACACATCCACACAACCAGTACACTTCACTTGAAGATACCGCAGTAGTTGTAGCATCCTCTGGCCCAGGTGTGTGAAACCAAGTAATGTGAAATAGGGACACACATAGGGCAGACACACAACCAGTGCTTAGGCAGTTCACCCTCAAGCATGGGATTGCTATTTCCCTTGCATATGTCACCACACACTACATCCTTACAGCTCAGAGCTGCTGCAGGAATTGGACGTGAGGTCAGCATTCAAGTTTCATTCTCCATACAAAATCCTGGTGGACTGCTGCCACTGTTCTCTCTGTGGGCAGGTAACCTCATTTTCAAGTTCCTTCTGTGAATAATGGTCTCAACTCGCCATCATCTAACTCTCAATCACACCTCTCTGTTCAACTCTCTTGGGATCTCCAGCTCCATATTTGCTGCATGCTCCACCAATTCTGTGTTCAACAAGATTTCTAAATCTATGCAATGTTCTAAATCAGCCCTCCACATGCCTGCCAATCTGAACTTCTTTCTCTTGCTTCGACTTTATAAGCAGCTGTGACAGTATAGGTTAGAAAAGAAATCTTAAAGTTGCATTGTGCTTGATAATTTACAAAGCATTTTGTACCCATATCTTATGGGAGGTTCACAAGCCCCCCCAACCCCTCACAAGCCCCCCCAACCCCCCACCCCAGAAGCAGACAGGGTACAGAGGAGAAACTGTCCTGAGTGACGTGCCCTCATTACCTATCTACTCAACAGTATAATAGTCCAGTACTTGTTCCCCACATCACAATGCTGCTCCAAATGAGCTTGGATGTTTCCATTTTGCCTTGGAAAATCATGCATTTATTGAACACTCATCAGGTGCCTAGTACTGTGTTTGACGCTTGTTCTTGCAACAGGGGTTACTTCAACATTTTCATTCATGAACAGCTTCCTCTAGGATGGAATGAAGTGCATTCATGCACATGTGTCCTCTGACGATAAGACACACCCCTTCGCCCTTCTTATTCCTATTTGTCTAAACACATTAGAGCAACAACTCCCCCAATGGAAACCCCTAAACATAAGAGATGATATCCTTAGAGGTGGATATTGGGTACATTTTTTTATTTGGTCCGACATGTGGATTTACCAGTAGGACTATGCTTATATTTATGGTTCTTTCAACATACTAGCAAGTGCTCTAATTTCTGAGGGTGTGGGCACAGCATGTATCTTCTCTGTGTTTATCAGAGTTGTACTGCTAGGTTTTCTGTCTTTTACTCGGCACCACTGGAAAATTCCATTTGTTGAATATTTGAATGAGTGTCTATAAGCACTACTTATTCAAGGGATGTTATAGAGAAAAGGTGAGACTATATATTGAAATTTATTTTATTAATCACACAAATAAAAGGGGTCTTTGTTTAAGAAAGAATTATGCATGAGCATAGGATGTGAAGAAAAAAGTTTACAAACCCAAAAGCTAAAGGCTTTTTAGCTAGACACACATTGTTATTAGCTGCTAAGTTGTCCATCTTAGGGGGACAGTCTTGGCAACCGAGAAGAGCATAGATAAATCTTAAAAGAGTGTGGTTCAGCTGAGCAAAAAAGGGGAGGAACCACAGAAAAGAACCAGAGAAAGGAACTGGTTTCGGTGGTGTCCAAACCAAACCAAAGGAAATCTTCAGGACATTTTTATTTAAATGTACTGGTCCTCAGTGCCTGGCTCCTCAAGCCTATAGTGAGATTCCTTGCCTAAGAATCACCCTCCATGAGAAGGCTAAATAGCTAAGCCACTAAAGCGAATGCAGGACCCAACATTGAATGAGGCTGATGATGAGGGAAGTTTGCTGGGAAAACTAAGCTGTTACTACTCAGAAACATTAGGACTGCCCTGGGACCACGGGAAGAGTGTCCCCAGAGAATGACCCTGAAAAGTGACAGCCAAGTTTGAGATATCACAGACCCCAACAAGGAATTTTCACCAAGGGAGGAGGGGACTGGAGGAAGGTGGGGACAATTCTTCCTTTACTTCTCCCCGGGGGAGAGGTTTCAATTACACATGCTGGGGGGGGGGGGTGGAGTGTGCGGGGAGAGCCTCCTCTTCAGTTATTTCCCTTGCCTCAGGTTCTACAACCTCTTTCGCTTTAAAACAATAAAAATAAAAAGATAAGTTTCCCAGTTTCAACTTCTTAGTTTTATTTATTTATTTATCACTGTCTTTATTAGACGGAAGAGTCCTTTTCTAACATTTTGATTGATCTAATGAGAGAAAAACTGTGCAGAAAGCACAAGCAGACAGAAAGTTGGTTTAACTTTTGGGAGAGAGAAAAGAGGAGGCTTTGCAGATGGGAAAAGACAGGCCAGTTAGTGGATGGGGATAACAGGCAGGTGCTGGAACCTGATCCCTTGATCAGTTAAAGCAGCAGCTGCCCCTCCCACCTCTACTTCTCCCACTGGCAAGTTGTGTCTAGCCGGCCTCCTAAATCTGATTATCACTTGTCTTTACATGGTTCTCATGTGTCCTCTCTTGCAGCCTTCCCTCCCCACTCCACCCACCTCTTCTCCACAATACCCTTCTCCCCCATCATAACCCCAAAGTCCAAGATCATAATTCAGAAAACAGGATCTATTCAACTACGTTCCTCCATTCAAGAACAGGTTGATTTGAACCAGAAACCTCTGTCTCCAAGCACTTAAATGAAGTGATCCAAGAGATGTAAGAGGTATTTCCATCCTGTCTTCTCATTTTTTGACATATCACGTAAGAATAAGATTCACAAGCTAGTATTCTTAAAGCAGATAGTGCTAATTTTGGAAATAATTTCTTAAGATGTTCAGTCTAAAAACATAAATAAGTCCAAAATAGATTTAAATGAATTATCCCTTCCTTTCCTTCCTTCTTCTTTCCTTCCTCCCTCCCTCCTTCCCTCCTTCCTTCCTTCCTTCCTTCCAACATTTGCTGATACATACCAAGCACTGTGATAGGTATGCAAAGATGAATATAGCATGGCTCACTAGGAGTTTACCGTCTGCAAGGGGAAGCTTACAATCTTAGAGAAAGCTGGATTCATCTTCCAGGACACACTTTTTGAGAGCATATTGTGGATTAGGCACATAGGTCACCTTCAAGGGCCTGACCAAGAGCTGCCCTAAAGCTCCCTTGTTTTTCTCCCAAAGATGAGCAATCTGAGGATGGGGGTCCTATATTCCATTTCTCACTCTACCTACTGTAGGAGCAAATGCCTGGCAAATGCTTTTTAAATGGAAGGAAGGAAGACAGAAAATGAGGGAGAAATGAAAATAAGAAGGTGAAAATTCTCTAAGTGTTGTAATGAACATCTAAAAATTCACTACACTGGATAAAACCAGGCGTAGTAGTTATTTGCTTCTTGCACTCTTTATGTGACAGTATGTCCCAGGGACTGTCCCTCCTGGTCGTAGGACCCATGTTTTCTCTGTTGGTAGTCATGGGAATCGCGATGGTGGCCACAATTCCAGCTGCCCATGAAAAATGGAACCACTGCATAGCCCCGCCAAGGCTGCCAGGTAAAGTCAGGAGTAGACTCTAAGAAGGGACCCACCCCCCTCTCACCCTGTGACCTGGGGGTCAGCGAGGTCAGGTTAGGTAGCCAAGGAATGAGTCCCTCTTCCCTAAAAGAGAATGAAAGTGAAAAAAGCAAATCTACAAGACAACTGCCTCTCTCCTCTCTCAGAAAACTCAGATATCCTATCATTTTGGTTTTTTTCTTCCCTCTTGGCTTAAGGATAAAAACCCCAACCCCCAAAAGGAGAGAAGATAGTTGTATTGAGAATGTATTTTAATCAATCTTATACCTCATTTCTCAAAAAACAGAATGTTCACACTTCTACTACCTAGTACTTATCTAGCTAGAGTCCAATGTATTTAATAATATAAGTAGATTAGAAGTTCCTCAAGGGCAGGGACTTTTGCTTTATCCCTCTCTTCATTTCAGAGTCAAGAGTAGCAAGTATTCAAAAAATGTTAATAAATAAATTTCCCAGCTTTTTGGATAAACAGATAAAACAGTGTTTCAATTCAAAAAATATTAATTCTGTATCTACTAGGTGCTGGGCATTATTTAAATATAAATCCTAGTCATTATTTTTAAGAAATTCAGTCTAATGAGGCAATCAGATCATAAGCCAATAATCATAATAAAATCTGGTGAGTGCTGTAGAGAGGTTATATATAAAGGGCTATGGTAAAATATGAAATATAATAGTTTAACATGTTATTGAGGACAATGTCCATCATATCACTAGCATCTGCTTACTAGAAACTATGAAAGAAATTTTGCATGTGGCCCAACACTAGAAAAAAAAAAAATCAACTTCCCCTTAAACAACTGACTCATTTTCAATTTTAAATGCTTTGTAATTTGAAACTGATACTGTTTCCCTTTTTACTTTTGCTACTAGGAAGCACAGAGTCAAATCTGTAGCCTGCCTTTCTAGGATATGGAGTGAACAAAGCCCTAGATTAGTTTTAACTGAAGAGGCAGGTAGCTATTTCCCTACTAGCAAAAGGGTTGGGAAGTTCACAATAAGAAAGGATCTCATGCATGCAATTTTATATAATCACATTCCCTTACATTTTATTTTATTGTTCTACCTGAGTTTTCTCTTCTAATTTTCTCATTTATTTGTAAATCTGTTTGCATCAGTCGAACCTTTTGGTATGCTGCTTGAATTCCTCTTTGAAATGTGATGAGCACTAAATAAATAAATAAGATACATAACAGGTTCTGTTGATAAATAGAAGAGAATTTCATCCCTGAGTACATAATCATTCCCAAGAAATAGAAAATTCATATAGCCATAAGGAAAATGACAGGAAGAAAATATAAACACAGGGAAAATAAAAAATTGAAAATAGATGTTGAGCTAAAGTAGAACAATTAAAGGTGAATTTATTTTCTTTTTCTTTTGTAAAATTTTCTTTATTCACGGTTTTGGGGTGTTGCACTGTTTTCTAAACAATAAATTTAAACATCTAATGCCTTAAATTTTTCTTTTCACCTTCCAATACCTGGGGTGATGTGGAGGTAACAGGCCCTGCAAGTCCATCAGCAGGACTTCACCTCTGCCCAGGCCCTGTGCACTAGGCTGCTCTCTGGGTCACCTGGGTCACCACCACCCCTTGGGAGGCAGGTGTTCCCTCCTCAAAACTGAGAGCACCCACTTATCAAAAACAGGATCTGCTCAATGTGCAGTTCTGACAAGAGCGGCTCTGTAATCGGAGAGATGAGACTTTAAGGTCTCACCAATAAAGCTTCTATGGGCACCTCTGAGAATCACCTGAGGGCCTAGGGCCCTGAGTCTGGCAGCACAGGGAGGTGTGGCAGAATGACAAGGACAGCAGGACCAGGGAGGGTGTGCAAGAACAAGACACTAAACTGCTTCATCCTCCCGTCAAAATGCCAGGCTTCTGAGAAGAAACCAGAAATGGTGACATACACAACAGGGGCAGTCAAGCTTTGGACCACCTGTGAAAAGTAGTCACACTCACTGCCTGAAAGAAATCAGGTGGATTCTCAAAAGAAAATAGGAAGAGGCCTAATAGAAATCAAGAAACAGACCCAAGGTGAGTTTTGGACTTATCCTCTTACGTTCCGCAGCCAACCACAGCCATGGGGTAATTATGTTTCTATATTTGAGAAACAGAATCAGAGATAGGTAGAGCCAAACAATTTTTCACTGGGACAACTCAGTAGGATTCCACTGGATTCGCCTGGGAGAACCACAATTGGAAGGGCTGTCACCCAATGGGGATGAATAGTTTTTGAAGAAAAATCTACACTCAGTAAACTTACTGAATAAAACCTGTCCCAACTCAGCCTCTCATTAGCTGTGTGACTTTAGGAAAGTTCATTAAACTCTCTCTGTCTCAGTCTCCTCATCTTAAAAATTGGAGTAATAATAGTAGCTCTGTCTACAGTAAGTGTTTTATAGCATGAACTATCACTACGTGCGGACAGAAGAATTCTTAGCTCTACAGGGAAGTATGGACATTACTTCTGCTGACATTTTCTGTCCAGCTTCATCACAGGATGATCCGCCACCACTCTTCTTCAGCCTGGGGCCTAGAGCACTCTTCCCTTCAAATCACTCAGAGGGCACAAGTATAAAGTAACAGCTTAACCATCTACACTGCCTGTTTCCCTTCTTGGGCTGACAGCCAGGACAGACAGACTGTGTGTCTATGTGTTCCAAGAGCCAGAGAAGCCTCCAGGGCTCGCCTGTCCCAGTAACTGGACTGAATAAGCTCCCAGACCAGTTTGATCCAAAGAGACAGGCAGCTATTTCCTTACCAGCAGAAGGGCTGGGCAGGCCACAATGAGAAAGCCATCACCCGAAGTATCATAAACCTTAAGGAGACAGGCGATCTAATGGCACCAGGACTCAAAGAGCATTAAGTTAACCCAGTGTCTTCGACCAGCAGGGAGGGAGAGAAAGAAGAAAAAAGGTAGCTGTGGAAGGGGAGGGTGCAAACGTGAAAGATGAAGCTAACCATGAAAATTTAATTTGTTAAAAAAAATGACTAGAGAATGATAGATAATGCACAAATTGTCTACATGCATTTATTGAATACATAATAAATGTGTGTATGAATATATATATAACTATATGTGTGCATCAAGATAAAAATTAATTCCAGCTTCTAGAAGGCATCACTGTTTGCCTCCCTGCTAGCAAGAACCCTGGAGCACAGAGGTAAAGTTCACACTTCCTCTTAGCACTCTTCAAAGCAGACACAGACCATGTAGCTTAAGCTGCCCAGGTGAGCAAATGTCACAGAATGCCTATTCAGCGGGTGGTAAATTCCAGCCATCCCAGGGAAATGCCAAGTGGTCTCAGGTCACAAGTTTAGCAAATAGCAACTGGGGTTGGAGTGGGGGTGGGTGGGTAGGCCTCAGCAGAGGGGAGAAAGGGAACAAAAGAGAATGAAAGGGGAAAGGCAGAAAGGAAATGAAGGGGTTACAGCATGTAGGGAAAGACAAGAAGGCCAAATATGCAAGGACTCAAACACAGAACATTTCTCAGGCTGTGTAAGGAGAAAACTAGAACGCTTTCATTCAAGGAAAGCATGTTTTTGCATGTATCACCCAGGTGGCAGTGAACTTCAGGTCAGACTGACCTTTACAACTGTACCCCTGGCCCTAAAGGCACAAGACTTTGAGACTGAGTCAGCTGCGCATGTTGCAATGATCGTGACCACAACTCAGGCCACTTACTGGGCTGTATGCTCCTTGAGAGTAAAGGTCACAGCTTACACACATTTATATTCTTTGGTCTCTTTCATTACACTCCATACATAGGAGAAGTGTCATACATATTTGCTAAAGCATTGAATAGACCAAAATAGAATACAGACTCTTTAGTCTCATCATGCCCTCCAGAACGTCTAAAATAAAAATATTTTAACTGGTGTTTCTAAAATGAAAAAATAAACCCAAATAGGACATGGACTCATGTTTAACTTTTTCACTTTTCAACCTGTGGAGCATAAGAGTTTTCCCCAACATCTCCAGAATATACGGTGTTCAAAAATAGTTGGTGGAACTTAATAAAAACAATTAAGGTTCTATAATCTCCACTTATGAAAGGCAATGTTCAGGAGATGACATTGTAGGTGAGGAGAAGTATATTCCAATGGGATCTTGACAAGACAACCAATCTTTGTGTACTTATGTCCAAATGGAAGCCACTAGGAAGACGCTTCTCTCCTTAGCATGGGGTAAGTCTGCTAGGAAGTCATCAAAACACCCCAGCCTGAAACACCTAGAAAGGGAGGGGTCAGTATAGTAAAATGAGTAAGAGAGTGGGGGTGTCCAAATCAGGAGCAGAGGAAAGCAATTATTTCTGTTCTTCATCTCTATTGCTGGTATCATTATTGCTACACTTACATTTTAGCTACAACATCTGTAACAGTCAGAAGTAACATGCGAACTCTCAACCCACATAATAACCCTTCCATCTTCTCCCCCAGAGCTACTGAGATGAAAAACTCATCTTGTGAAATTAATAATGGGCCTATTTCTCCAGCTGGTAGATCAGAGACTGGGCTGGTGGAAATTTATAGAGGGAATTAATTCATAGATTTTCGAAGTAATGAGGGAATTCAACCTTCCTGACTTCTAGCTCTCCCACGTTCATTCAATAGAAAGTTTCTGGAAGTTCTGTTGTAGGATCTGGTGGTTGTCCTGTGAGCCTGTAACAGAGTAATAATAGGAAAGCACAAGAATCCATTTAAGAATAATAATCACACATCAAGAACATCTCTCCTAGTGTAACTTTCTAAGAAGAAAAATAAAGTAATATGGCTTAGGCATGTGCATGATGACAGCCCCTTCCTGCCTTGGCTCCGGCAGGCTAGGTGGGGGAGGGGAAGCAACTGTGCGCGCATGGGTAGGAGGGGGGCAAACTACCAAAATCAATTCTCCATTTTCTGAAGACTCTGGCAAAAATGAGGCAGCTTAAAGCTCCGTTAGACATTCCTCTGAGACAAAACAAGCCGCCATGTAAGAAACTAGGTATGTCTGAAGGCCCCAAACCTTCCTTCCTCAAGTGTTAAAGAAATCAGACCAAGCTTTAGGAAAACAAACGTCAGTGCTGTTTAAAGTACACCAAGGTTCTTTGGGTTTAAAATCTCCCCCGGGGAAAATGACGTGCACCCTGTAGGAGCTGAGAGATAGAGAAGACGGGAGGGTTTTTACAGTAACTTCAGATTATAGTATTTAACTCATTTCAGTACCATAAAGCAACAACTGGAATATTTATTGAATAGAGCTGAAACAACACAGGGCCAACTAAGAAAGAAGCTGCAAATTAACATGCGTGCCTGTGAGCACACACACACACTCACCCACGTGCTCACACGCAGCCTTCTGAATTTCACTTGTGCATGCAAAACCACCACCACCGACGCCTGCACAGCACAGGCACTTTGCATACCGAGAACGCGGCTCGGCGGGCCCCACCGAGCACACCCAGCGCAGCAAGTCCGCCCGCCCGCGCCCCCGTGCCTCAGTGCGCTTGGGAGAGGCCAAGGCCATACTGAAAGGTGTTTAATCAAGGGCGGATGGCTCCCGAAAGGGTGTTTTCCCCCTGGGGAGCGGCAGTCCTCCCCTGACCACTCTTGGAGAGAAGAGAGAGCGGTCAGCCGGCGTAGAGGGGGCGCTGGCGGAGTGAGGGAGCGGGGGCCGCGGCCAGGAGCAGAGCGCCCGCGCTGACCACTGCATCCCAGGCCAGGCATTGAAGGGAAATGATGACAACACACCCGGGCCATGCTCCGGGGACGACCGGCTTCGCGGGCGGCCCGAGACGCGTGGCCTGCGTCGGTGGCTCGCGGCCGGACCCCGCGCCGGGCCGCCCGTGGGGCCGCGCTCCCCGGGAGCGCACGCGGGGTGCGGGCGGGTCGGGCGTCGGCGATGCTGCGCACACCGGCCCCGCCGTTCAACCCACGCATTCGCGAGTGGGGTCGCGGCCTCCCTTCGCTCTCTGCTCTGAAAGGCTAATCGTGCAGGGTCTTGCAGCAAGACCCAAGCGCCTGTCTACCAAGGCCCAGCTCCCGCACTGTTATCCTGTCTGAAAGGGGCCTCTCGTCTCAGCACAAGGCCATGCGGCTCGCCACCCCGCTCCTCCACTGTTTCTTAGTTCCAAAAGTTTTATATTGTGATGCGTCCCCTTAAACTCCTTCCAGACGACTTCGACTTCTCATTTCTACCTGGTCTGAGATAAGGTGTTCTCTCATTTCTTGGGGATTTTTGTTGTTGGTTTTTTTTTTTTTTTCTTTCTTTCTTTCTTTCCTTTCTCCCTTAATTGGCCTCAGGACGAAGCTGCTTTAATGTATTCCTCACACGCCGTGGTTACTTCTCAGGCCTTTATACTCGGTGCTGCGCGCAGCATCGCCACCCACCCGCACCCACCCAGGCATTTCCCTAGCAAGGGGTTAGGGATTACAGGCACCCTAGTAAGGAGGCCACACAAAGGAAAGCAGTGCCTGTGCTGCCCGCTCTTTGTTTTTAAATGTTTATTAATGTAAGCAGGGTGCACGGCCCTAGAGCCTCTGCATGCAAATTCTGTAGAAAGGAATTAACGTCTACACCCTCATATCCGTAGATTGCCTTTCAGAATGGATGTAGGCCGGGCTCGTCATTAGAGTCTCTGAAAGGCTTTCTTTGTTAGGGACAAAAGATAAATGCAAAGTTTCAATTCTATTAACAATGGTAATTATAAGGGGGATTCTCTCACAGTGACAATGCTTGAGGTCTCAAATCACCTTAAGCCCTCTGAAAAGGGACTGACTTTCTTTGCCCTATCAGCACTAGGTAAATTTATTCCTTTGATTTACTGGCAGATTCAACTTCTCTCAAAGCAAGGCAAATACATATATAAAGTTTTCTCTCATTTACTGACCACACTTTTTTAGGGAAACTCAAATGTCTTTCTAAATATCCTCACTTTAAGTTTCCAGAAGTCCCACTGACAGGTGGGAAACAAATTATTTCAGTATTTCAGCTGAGACAAATGGTGAACCAATAACTCTTCACCATGGCAAGGTGAAAACCAAACCCAAGTTTCTTAACTTCCTGGGACGGGACTTGAACTCAAAAACATACACTGCACTTCCAATCCTGCAACTATAAATTTTTGTATATTCCAAAAGAGATTTCCAGTTTAGGATCCAGTAGCAAGTTTAAAAACATTATTTGCATTCAGTCACAAAGTCAACAAGATAGATTAAATTGGACTGGCCTCCAACTGGCTTTGTAAATGTGATGCTGAATGCTTCGATAATAAAAATATTTTTAATTCCACTGATTTTTCCCCCTCCCAGTCTGTCTTTTCCAATTCAACTTGATTGATGGAAGTAGTTTTAACAGCACCAGAACCAGTTTTACGTGACTATCTAAAAAAGATACAAGGATTCATGGGCTAAATTAGAACTGCCATAACAATGAAAAAGAATTTTCTTGTATAAATGCTCCTACCTGTCTTCCCTCCTATGAACCTAGGCATTGGCAGGAATAATGTTGGGACTCATGACCCAAAGAAAGTGAAGTCAGATTGGTGGCTCTCTAGAGTCACCCATTCCATGGACATGGAAACCTGAGACCAAGAGGTTAAATGGCATTCTCAAAATAACGTACTAACAAGGAGGCAGTCAGTGTCAGGCCTTAGAACTCCTGATGCAGGGTCCAGCAAACTCATGCCATAGAGTCCTCTGTACTTGTTCCACCGCATTTTAGGTGAAGAAAACAAGGTGACTGCTTCTTCCCACTCAGTCTGTTATAGGGAACATTTCAGATTTTGTTAAGGATAAGGAAACAAAGCATACGATGAGTAGGTATGGAAAGAAAGAAAGAAAAAAGACAGAGAAGGAGGTGGACAGGAACCACCCCATCCTAGCTCTCAGCAGTGACCACAGAAGGGTGCAATGTATGTGCCCTGCCAGAAAGAGATGTCTCAGATATGCTTTATTCTGGAACATGGCTATCCATCAGGAACTAATTTCAATTGCTACAGAACTATCAGATCAAGTTTGAATAGAGAACAACCATGTATCTTCCTCAGAGTGTAAAAACAATGCCAAAAAAAAGAACAAAACAAAAATTTATGCCCGAACAACCATTCTATGGCTATGTTGTCCAATATGGTAGAAACTAGCTACATGTGGCTATTGAGCACTTGAAGTATGGCTAGACCAAATAAACGTGTGCTTTAAATGTAAAGTATACAATGGATTTCAAGCCTTAGTACCAAAAAAGAAAAAGAAAAGAAAAGAAAGTATCTCCATATTTTTTATGTTTACATGTTAAATATTTTAGATATATTTGGGTTAAATAAAATGTATTATTAAAATTAAATTCACCTGTTTTTTTATTTGTTTGTTTGTTTTACTTTAAAAAAAATGGGGCTACTAGAAAATTTAAATCATTAAATTTAAAATTACATAAGTATCATTAAACAATACTGTTCTATGAGGTTCTCTCCCCAGAACTCTCAGATCAGAGGAAGAGGGTGCACCAGTATTAGGATGCTTTTTGCTGAGCTTTGCCAAGACTTTTTTCTCTCATATAGACAACCACTTAACATAAAAGCAGGGTCAAGAAGCATTTTACTGAGCCTCTAAAATTCCTAGCAGAGCTAGTAGAAAACCCAACCTGAACAGACAGGGCCAGACTGATAAGAGGTAGTCAACACCGTGGCTGTGGTTTCAGAAAAATAACAGTAGTTGCCATTTATTGATCACACTCATTGAACTACGTGCTGTGTGTTACTGTCTTTCTTAGTCCTTCTAGCAACCCTACATAGTAGATATTATTATCTTCACTGTTTGGATGAGGAAATTGAAGCTCTGTTAAAACAAATAACTTACTAGTATTAGACAACAACCTAGGATTTGACCCAGGTTGGTTTGACTCAAAGTCCACATTCTCTCCCTCATACTAGATTGCTATTCAGAAAATTCTTCAGTCTTTTTCAAAAGTATCTTCTTCTTCAGGAATGTGACACCTGAAATTCCAGCATTAGAGATTCATTCCTTTGGGTTTCCTTATTTAAAAGGGGTTTCACATAAACCCTGATCATGCATGCTTCAATCAAATAAATTTATCAAAATATTTTTTTCTTAAAGTAAGTATTGATCAAAAGAGACAAAAAACACAGCTCTAAACATGGAGAAGAGAGATCAGTGATTGGAGAAAGAGGTTGAAAAAATGGAATGCTGGGAATGCTACAGAAAAAACTTAGTGTCATTTACAATATAACCTAAGAATACACCTACTGCATCCATCAAATTGTTTATACTAAACATGCAGTTTTTAAAATGTCAATTATACCTCAATAAAGCTATTTTTAAAAAAATGCACCTACTGCAGCCACTCTGAAAAACAATTTGGCAGTTTCTCAAAATCTAAATAGAGTTACCATATGACCCAGCTAAATAAGAACATATATCCACATGCAAAAACTGTATGCATATGTTCAGAGCAGCATTACTTATAATAGCCAAAAAGAGAAACAACCTAAGTGTCCATCAGTTGATGAGTGGATAAACAATATGTGGTATATTAATACAATGAAATATTATTTGGCCATAAAATGGACTGAAGTACTGATAACATGTGACAGCACAGATGAACATTGAAAACGTTCTAAGTGGAAGAAGCTACTCACAAAACACCACAAATTGTATGATTCTATTTCTGTGAAATGTTCAGAATAGGTAAACTCCATAGAAACAAAAAGTAGATTGGTGGTTACCAGGGGCCAGGCAAAGGGTAAAATATGAGCTGATTGGTAATGGATACTGGATTTTTTTTGGGGGGGGGGTAGGGGTGATGAAATGTTCTAAAATGAGATTGTGGTAATGGATGCACAACTTTGTAAATATACTACTAAACACCGAATTGTACAGTTTAAATGGGTGAATTTCATGGTATATAAAATATACCTCAAGAAAGCTGTAGAAAAAAATAAAAAGAATAAATCTACTATGTGTCAAGGCTGTCCTTATGATAAAGATGACATTTTTTTTTCTAAATAAGGAACATATTAGGAAGGCAGGAAAAGGTCAGGTTGAC
The DNA here is from genome assembly GCF_027409185.1 of Cynocephalus volans. NCBI lineage: Eukaryota > Metazoa > Chordata > Mammalia > Dermoptera > Cynocephalidae > Cynocephalus > Cynocephalus volans. Next base: position 122,085,991 of record NC_084467.1, on the reverse strand, counting down.
CTAAACTCACATTGTGCTACTTTTCCTGCTTTGAAACTTTGCAAGTTGAATAGATGGCCTATGTGTTTTCAGAGAGAAAATATTTTTAACTTTGATTACACAGTTTCTCCAGTTGCTGATGCTAAGAAAACACTGTCACTAATATATGAAATTCTAGCTTTTCAAGCGATTGTTGTCCAGTTTGTGAGTAACTAAAAACCTTTGTCTCTATTCTTACTCATTCTCTTCTCCCCTCTTCTAAACTAGTCTGTGCCTTTTGGCCAGTTAGAGCTAATTCTTGCTTTAAGAGGACTGCAAGAGAAACAAAAGAAAGCAAATCTTAAATTCACCAATTTTTGTCTTCTTTCAGCATAGAATCAGAATCTTGGAATTGGCTTAGTCTTTAGGAACCATCTGGTATAAGCCTCTCTTTTCCATATTAAAAAAAAACAAGGCCAGAAATAATAAAAGCTAACAGTTATTGACTGTTTACTCTATGCCAAGCACTATAATTTATATGCATTACCTCATTTAATCCTCACAACAACCCTCTTAGGTACCATTATGATCTCCACTTTACAGATAAGAAAAAAGGCACAGAGAAGTTTAATAACTTGAATAAGGTCACACAGCTAAGAAGGAGCAGATCTGGGAGTCTGTAAGTCCTTAACCACCATAGTTTCCCCTAAAATTATTTAAGCAATTTGCCTATGGTCTTATAACTAACTGCTCAGTGACAGATCCAGAACGAGCATGGGGTGTGAGGCACCCACCTCAATACCATCCACTTAATGACAAAAGTCTTAGTGCAAGATGTAGTTGAAACTGCAGCCTAAACCAAAAAGGATGAATTTTCCACCCATTGCAATCTCGATTTCCACCAATAACTGAGAGATTGAAAGAGAGCTGTCAGAAGTAAGAAGACCTTCCGGTAAGTCACTACTGACCTTATTCTGCCATAATGGGAGATAGGTTTTATAATCTTATGACAGTCTATACCTGCACTTTTTTTTTCCCCCTGGGAATCACTCTGCCAAGTTCTGAGAAGCGACATCTCTAAGATGCAGATGGGGAAAAGACGCAACCAGAGAATTTTCCTCATGAGAGACAACTCACTACTGCATTACTTAATTGTAGACCAGTAGATATATTTTTCTTTGGCTGGAAGAATTAATGTAACAGCACACTGTGAAATGGAATAAAATATGAATCCTGAGATAATTTACTATAGAAAAGACAGCATCTTTTATTTACACAGCCCAGGGAGCTCAAAGCACTTTGCAAACAACTCATTAATCCTCCACTTATTTATTTATCAATTATTGCATTCCTCAAATCTCATCACACGCCATCTCAGGTAAGGGTCGGGGTGAAGCTAGAATATCCTTCTAACTCAGGTTAATATGGCAATGCAAATAAATGGGGTGCTTTTCAGGGTCATGTGAATATGAATAAGAGCTGTCTTCAGAGCGAACTTAGGACACTGCCTCTATCAGTGAGTGGTGCTTTGGGTGAAATTTTATTAAAAGGAAAAGCAATAAAAGTATATTTATATTCACTTCACCATGTTCAAACATAACAGCGCCCATCTAAAAGAGGTCTAAAACCAAAATTGAGGATAAGCTTTCCTAAGGTATGCATGTAAACCATGTCTCAAAAGTGTTATGCTTTAAATTAAAAATTAAATGTCTTCCTGTTTACATATGTTCAATATGTAGGTCTTGCTCTGTTTGCTTGTTTGGGGATATTTCTGTAATTTTGCCGACAACAGCAACAAGAAGTTCGTGGGTGTCAACAGAAAGCAGGGGGGGGAAAGCATGTGAAAAAGCCCAGTACCAGCAGCGAGCTAAATCCACAAGTAAGTAATGCCTCTCTCAGTCCAGAGCTCAGCCTGCTGCCCAGTGGGGCTGGGATTCCACACTCACCCTCCTAGCTCTCAGTGCCCCACGGCTCCTTGGTTTTTCTCTCTGTTTCCCCTCTCACAAATCCTCTTCCAGATTCCTCAGTGTAACCTAAATCTCTCACATTTTCAATCCTCACAAACGCCCCTATCGTTAGAATACATGACACCAAATTACCAAAACCCTCATTCTGGTAGCTATGACCAAACTGCTTTCGCACCCTCCTCCCCACTTCTCAAAAGTTAGAATATTTTCTAAGCTCATTTCTAAAAATGGAATACGCAAAAGTGACTAGAGAGAAGGGACATTTCTTGTCACAAGCTCATCTTACAATGCATCTCCCAGAGTCTTATTATTATAGGGCTATAGCTTATATCCAGACTATAATAAATAATGTAATGTCTGACCACATTACTTCTGCCTTAACACATTGTTGTGCCTGAGAAGTGGTGATCAGGTAAAACTGACTTGTAACTTCTTTTCATTTGATCCCCTTTTCTCTCTTCAGCCCCTTCCACTAAGGGGAGTGGAGGGGCTCGGGGTGGGGGGATCAGGGAGGAGGACCAAATTCTTGAGTTCACTCATCAGCAAGAAAAAGTTTTAAGCATCTGCCTGCTGTAGATGAGCTTCTATGAAAAGTCACTGCCGCCACTTCAATTCCAAAAGGAATCTGATCAGAGTCTGCTCTAAATTCTCTAAAGCTATTTTATTCCTGCTCTGTTCAAGGTCTAATAATATCAAAATAATTTCACTGCAATATACTTCCTTGCATAATGCCCCCTCCCCACTTATATATACAAACACACACGCACGCACGCATGCACGCACAAATTATTATCTAATGGTTTAAAGGGGAGAGGAGAGGAATAGAAGTACCATAATGTAATTGCTATATTAAAAAGAGGTGGCAGATGAGGATAATAAAGGAGGGTGTCAAAAGTGAAATACAGTAGTAGACTTAAAAACACACACACGCTATAGCTCTGTGATGGAGATGTTAATTGAACACACAGGATAGAAAAGAGACAGAACAAAAAGGTGTAAAGGAAGCAAAAAATAATTTCTTTAACCTCCTCCACTGATTTGATGTAACTTCAGTGCAGATAATGCACAAAGAAAAATTGGCTGAAAAGTGCCATATATAGCTAGTATGTTCTAAAATTAAAAACTATTCACAACAATTGCAGATCTTCATTGCTATCTATAAATATTCTCCCTAGTAAATGGCACCCAATATTCTTTGTGTTTTTCTAATTTTCAGATCTGCAAGACGTTGACACAGAAGTTTAAAAAAAATCAAGAAATGTTTTAAAATATATTCAAGGTCTTCTTAAGAAATGCAGTATGTTTGACTTTTTTTCTTCTTCTCTTCTGTTGCACCAACCCCATTACCACCACATATACACACATGTAAAACTCAGGCTATTGCTAATATGTCAGATGACAAGTAGTGGTTCTTAAAAAACAAAAGAAACTGTGATATCGAATGGTCCAAAACTCTAAGTCTCTGAATTCCCAGAATGAGCAAGCAGATAAATGCCACATCTGAAATGTACACACAGGGTTTTTTCTTACTGCTATTTGGTGTTTGCCACTAAGATATTTTGCTGGCATTCTTTTTTTCTTAGCATTTGTTCAAAAAAAGCAAAAAGGTATCAAAATAAAAACCTACCCACACTCTGAGGCAAGAAGACACATGGGTTCTTTTTTATTTTTTTCTCTCTTTCTTTTTTTTTAATATCCCAGCAGTAATTTCTGACTTAAATACCCATCAATCAACTGTAATTTAGACAGTGCTACCTACTTTGGGTGTTATGCACGTGTGTGTTTTTTTCAAAGTTCCAAAAGGTTGGTAAGATAGCTTCTCTAAATTTCCTCTTTAGAGTCTTCCAACTAAAATCATTAATAAAAACAAAAAAGCAAAAGCAGCAAATAAATGCAATTACCAAGCTCCTATCAAGAGTTCTGTCTAAGTAAGCCAAATGTGTGAACCTCATGTTAGAATACAAACAAACAAAGCCTACCCTAAATCAAGTAACCTCTACAATGTTTGAGGTGGAAGCTCAAAGACACTCATTAAATGAGAGGGGGCTTGAAAGTAACAACAGGAAAAGTCCCAAAACAATGAAGGAACTGATCGTTCAAGTGATCTTTTCACTACCTCTGTATCAATAGAGGGTTGAAAAAAAAAAAAAAAAGAAAGAAAAGAAAAGCTCCTACAACTTTACAGACACTTTATGTTTCTCCGACAAATCAAGATATCCTGGCACGTAGAATGAGGGTTCCACAGATCGTGAGTAACAGAGTAATCGTGCTTTACAGTCAAAGGGTTCTTTTCAACACACCAGAGTTGACACTACCTTTAACACAACACTCAACATTCCAGGAAAGGTTTCTTCCTTCTCCTCAATTCTTCTAAAGCATAAGTTAAAAAATAAAAGTGAGGTAGATCTGTTTTTTTTTTTTTTTGAGTTTCACCCAGGGGTGCCCTCTCAATGCAAAACTCTGTGTGTGTATTTTCACCTTAACACAGTTGGCAATGATCCTTATCACTTTCAATTTACATTATTTGATAAACTATTTTTTAAAGATATGATTCTAGATACAATACACAGAACCTTAATTTAGATATTTAAAAAACCTCAAATCTCCAAACATTAAATATATTGACGTAAAATTTTAAAAACAAAATATATAATCCAACCATAAATATACACACCTTTAGAATGTTATTTTGATGAATACGACTCCTTCCTATCACGAGGCTTTAGCTAATATGAACAAGGAGCAAACTCTTCAACTCACACCTGAACCGGATCTCCATTTGTACCCATCCACTTTGATCCACTGCCTCAAGAGATTTTAATTAGCAGACTAGAATTAAAGACTTTGTCCACAATGTACACTTAAGTGCACTGACAGGTTTCCTTTCAATAAAAATCTGATAAAGTATCTTCAAAAATAGACTCACTTTAGTCCGGATTAGCACACATGCTTTTATATTTTGATTCTACATTTTATGAGCCAAGATCAGCAGAAACTCATACTCAATTAGAAACAAATTTCAACAAACCAAATACTTAAAGTCAATAAGCCTCAGAGAACAAAGAAGAAAAAGAGAAGGAAGAAAAAAGGAGAGAAGAGAAAAAAATATATACACTCTTAGGTTTCTTTTTCTGGGCTAATAGAAAGAAGAAACTAAAGAGTGTGACAAACTGAAAAAAGCTCTTTTGATACTTGTATGAAATCCATAAATCTCTTAAAAGGTGTCTCACAGTTAAAATAATGCAATTAACAGCTTTGCAATAAGGTTAGGCTTTGGCAAGGAAACCTGGGAGACTTAAAGGTCTGAACATCACTTCTCAGGTGCTTTGTCTGGGCTGGTATGCACAACACAAATAACAGGCAACAAAGGGGCTGCTTACTAATTTTACATACATTTCAAGACTCAAGTAATTACATATTCAATCAACAATCATATCTTGAAACTATTTATTTTTAAAGGAGAAACACAGAGAGCTTTCAAAAAGAAAAAGCCACCCCTGCAGTGCCCTCTCCCCCCACACCTTTTATGTGTAACTATCAATGTATATCAACTGGGCATGCAATCATATTTATTGTCACTTTCATTCATGTCATGCCCTTGCTTATATGGTTTAGATATGAATTATTGACTGTTACACTCCTTGTTGTAAAAAATAAATAAATAAATAGGATGTCAGGTACTTTGCAGTGCTCTGGAGCGAGCGAGTAAGGCAGGGCCCAGCAGAAGCTCCCGCTTTATATAACCACCCCCTGTCCCTCATCTTTATGCCCTGGTTTGAGATTGCCTTCTCAACTGTTTCTTCTTACAAAGAAGAGATTTACCCACTTAGGAAAATTAAGGATTAAAATAAACAAACAAGAAGATGTTACTAAGTGTCCTTCCCAGAGCATCTGTTGTTTAAGAACACCTCTGATTGATGACTGCTATTTTTTAATTGTTGCTTTAAAATTTAAATGCCCTCCTGGGATGTGTTATAAGTGTGTTAGTCCATGATATGAGGTCTAGAAAGTAGAAAAACAACAGTGAGTGATCTCATGGTATTATACTCTCCTAAACCCAACGATTCTCCCTGATATAAAATCACAGGCTACTCAAATACCGATAATCTAATGTTGTATACAGCGCTTTCCACAAAGGCATTTGACAGCACTCTCTGTTGAGAACCTCTAGTCTGCTGCTTTGTGTAATTACAAGAAAAAAAAAAAAAAGGAAACTTCAAACAGTTTAGGCGCCCCCCAGGTCCAACTCCAAAATAATTAGGGTTTTAAATATAAGCCAGAATATATTCCTTTAGGAAAAGGACTTCTACTTTCATATTGTCCCAAGAAAGGCACAACATTCTATAAATTTCTCTTCAGAATCTATATTTTAGCCCCAATTTCAAGGAGAATGGGAATAGAGTTAAGGAAAATAAAACAGTAATGCTTGATATAACTGTCAAAGAAACTTCATGCTTTTTTTTAAAGAAAGCAGGGCAAGGACTTTCTGTGAGGATATGCAGTCAATTTTGATAGCACTTTATTCTGAAATTTTAATATTGAAATAATAGGTTCATGATTTCCAGTTAAGTGATTCAATTAGCCAAGGAAAACATTAAAATGTTAGAATCTCATTCCTACCTGTTTTTTCTTTGATTTCACACAACACATTAAACAAGGCAGGCTTCATTCTGTGGCAGTTTAAAGCATGTTTTCTGTAAGAAAGAAACAACAACATGATAGCTTAGGTGTACTCTCAAGATCAAACTGCTGATAATGCACAGGGGGGAAAAACTGAACATTTAGCCAAAATTATATACCCAGCACAACTCTGTAGCATGCTTCAATTGTTTTTATGACTTAATATACAGAGTCCCACCACAGGAAAAAAAAATAATGTTAATTAGCAGAAAGAGAGTAGGGATTTAACTACAGAACAGAACTAACCTAAATTACTCTCCATTTAGGGAGAGTTTGGGTTTTTTTTTTTAAGTAGTTTAATCAAAGTAGAATTTTCAAATCAATAATCCTACCCAGGACAATGAATACAGCAAAGCCAAATGCATAGGTTAACAGTTTTGTACAATCTATGCAATGACCAGAACCTAGGAGCTGTCTGCTTCTCAGTTTGTGTGTGCTTTTTCAAATTTAATTCATCCATGTGTTCGAATTCATTCCACAGATGCCCCTGTATTCTCATAAACACAAGATGCTTGAAAGGTCTTCTGAGTAGAACTGTCAATTTATAAAATTTCAGTCCCCAAGTTAAAGAGTACGGAAATGCATTGCCAGGGGGCAAACATACCCATATGGGGAATAAATTCATTTCTCTGTGTTCACATCATCCCTCTTGTGCACACATTGCTTATTTGCAGGTGTTGAAATTCAATTATTTACAATTAGGACCTTACACCCATTGGGGAAAAAATAAATATAATTTTGCCTTTCAGATTAGTGATTTACCTGGTTCATGTAAGTGCGTATGTGTGTGTGTGTGTGTGTGTTTGTATTCAGAATGCACTTGAGGAACAAAACAATATCTTTCCTTCTATTTTATTATGGAATCATTTACAGAATGATACTGTTTTGGAAACAAAATACTGATCACATCAGCTATTAGTTAAGGGAATTCTGTTTACTAAATAAAATTAATATGTAAAGATAAATGGAAACCCCTGGCACTCAAAACACATGTAATTGTTTTTTAATCCTTTTGAAAGTTAAAAAATAGAACCACATCCTCATGAAGAACAGAAATCAGAAGCATGCTCTCTATACTGTACAGCAGGGAAAAAACTCATTCAAAATTCAAGCGTATACAAATGAACATATACGGTGTATCTAAAATACTAATGATTTACCTTGTAAATAAGAAATATCCTTTATGAAGGTATGACTAACTAAAGGAAAAAAGGATATAGTATCTACTAAATAGGGTTACAATGTTTAACCAAAAAGAAAGCTCAGTGGTGATTTACTCAGTTCTCATGTGGGGTGAAAAAAAAAAGATGGAAAAGATTTTAATGTATTAAAGACCTTTCCGGGGTCTTTTAAAATAGTTTTCATTTATTTAATTCTTATGCATAGGCCCAAATGCAAACAAAAATTCTTGCACAGCTTTATGTTAATATTGCATTTCCACAGCACCCAAATAGAGTTATAGAGGGAGAAATGAAAATTTCCCCATCCCCAAATTGTATCTGATCTCTATCAGCATCTGGGCCATTAAAAGGGGAAACCCGCCAAACCATGTTTGTCCTCAGTTTCACAAAAAAGAGAGGGACTAAACATCAGTAAAGTAGTGAGCATCTGTTCTTACAGGCCCTTTCCACTCCACGAACTTGTTATTAAACCAGTTTATTGGTATGTCTGAGTATATTTTCCTGAGTGTATTTTTCTGGAACAATGTAATGTTCCAATTCAAAAGAATTCAAAATTGCCAGTGGGAAACCTTCCACTTTCCATACCTATTAGCTTTTCTTCAGATAAAAAATTTCATAAAGAACACAATTTTTGAAATCTTTCCCCTATCAACAAAACAAAAACAAAAACAACAGTTTGAGTCTTTGAACATTTCCAAGTTTTCAACCACTCATAAGCCTTAATACTTTTGAGTTTACATGTTGCATGTGCTTGCAGCTAGAATGAGTGTAATTCATAACATCTATGTTTTTAGCTGCTTCCTCTCATTTTCTCAACTCAAATTCCTATTTCCCTTAGACAAAAATACATATCATGATGTCTTCATATAACTAAGTCATATGAGGTATAGAAATTGTGTATATATGTTTAAAAGATTTTCAGAACAACAAAAACAAAAAAACTGCTTCAGAGATTTAACAAAGCTGGGTAATTGTATAGACATATGTGGTCAGTAGATTTTTTAAATTCCTCGTTTCGAGTTCAGCCTTGGACAAGCTGTTAGTGGGTGGCCACTTAGCCTATGTTTTATTTTGAAAGATAATTTACTGTAAAATCTTAAAGTAGAGAACTATATACCTGACGGTGGACTGAGTTGGGAAGCTACACAATTTATATGTTTTCTTAATGAAGATCTTCATGTCCTATAATATTGAAATACGTAATATTCACATATGCTTTCATTTCTATTTAGTTGCATTCTAAGTGGTCCTGAGAGAAGCATGGGGAAAAAGCATGCTTGATTTTTATGCCCCCACCCCTTTTTAAAGGACCATTCATAGATGTCTGTGTCACAGAAGGTTAGTAGACCAAGTCGAATTAAGAAACAATAAAGTTCAAGCTAAAAATATAAGTTTCTTAAAACTAACAAATATGCCTAAAAGCAAAATTATCTTTTCTCTCTTTCCATTAGCTTTTCTTTAAAAAATAGAATTCAGTGAATGCAAAATATTTTCTGAATAGCTAACAACTACTGACAAAGAAATATCCTGCTTTTTTGTTTTGTTTTGCTTTGTATTTGGGGGAAGGGGAAAAAGATAAAAATTAATTTTGGAGGAGTAAGTCAAGAAAGAAAATTAAACTTACTGAATTAGGTAAGGTGTCAACTAAATTTGCAAATAAAGTGTTCTTGGGACATTTTATTTTGTAATGTTACGGAGTCCCTCAACAAGAAGGCATGGAATGCTTTTCAAAACTTGACAATTCTGCTCTCTCATACTTTTTTAAAGCAGTAAAAAGTGCCGAGGGCCGCTTTTGGATCAGTTGGCAGCATTTTCGGCGTGTCTGAGTGTCTGTGTGTATACATACGAATACCTTTATATTCACACACACACAATATGTACACAGCCACATTACGGCATGGGCGATTACACTTTCGATAACAACGCTCCTTCAAATTTTACTCCTCCGCCATATAGTTGCTTGTCAAAATGGGAAAAGAAATAACATTTAAAAAGAAAGCGCTGTGGTGATTCGGTTCCCATTGTTTCCCCCTGCGAGAGGGAGAAAAACAAAAAACCCCAAGAAAGGAAAAGAAAAGCCTCCATCTCACCTGGCCTGCGCCTCATCCAAACTCTGGTCTGTGATGGTCATAATTTGCTGTAAAATGTCTCCAATGTCCTGCTTCCTCCCGCCCTCCCCCTCGGTCCCTCCGGCCCCATCCTGCAAGTGCTGGGACAGGCCGGGGTGTCCGGCCATCCCGACCCCAGCATGGGAATGCATCAGCCTGGGCTGCTCGTCCATCTCCAAAGGCTACGGCAGCCCCCGGCTCTTCCTCTTCTGCTCCTCGGCTCGGCTCCTGGGAAGCACCAAGGCTTTTTATCCTTCAAGCTGTCTTCAGATCCTTTTCAGGATAAACAGGGAAGGGGCAAAAAAAGAAGACCCAAAGAAAAAAAAAAAATCCCTTTGCCTCTTTAGAGGATGGTTGGAGGATGGGGAACGGGGAGGGGGAGGGGGGCGTGAAGGGGCTGAGGGGTGAGGGTGGGGATAAGGGCTGGTGGGGAAGGGTGTTGACTCCAGAAAGCAAGAAAAATAAACCACCTTCCCACTTGGCGAAAAGAAATCAGAGCTGGCTTTTGGTTTTTCAGTCCAGTCTCCTTTGCAAGGCAGAAATGGGCTCCCGGCGCTTAAATCTGTGGCTTAATCCTTTTGCAAATATGCATTGATCGGGAGAAAGGAGAGGAAGGCAGGGGGATTGCAATGCAAACTTTCCCCCCCACCCCCCGCTGCCCCCCACCCCCACTCCGGGCCAGAGTGATCTCAAAGGGGGTGGGCTGTTGCCAAAGCCAGATCTCCCCCAGCCGCGGCGGCAGGCAAAGCACAGGCTCTCTCCTCCTCCGTGTCTCTGCAAACTCCAGCAGCCCCGTCAGCCTCCTGCTTTTGTTTAGCTCAGGCTCAGGACTCCAGAAACATATACAGAAAAACCACAGCCTGAGAGGAGGAGGAGAAGGAGGAGGAGGAGGAGGAGGACAAGAAGGAGGAGAGGGGAGGGGGCAGAGGAAAGAGGAGAGGGGGCGGAGAAGCCGGGAGGCAGGGGGAAGAAGGAGGGAGCAGAGCGCCTAGAGCCCCGCCCCCTTCCCTGATTGGCCATCAAAGAAAAGACGGCCCCTCCTCCCCTTACTTTCCCCATTTCGCCTCCTCCTCGGCCTCCTTCAGCTCCTCCTCGCCCGGCGCCCTGTCAATCAGAGTTCAGAGGTGGGCTGGGAAGGAGGCCGAGCTAATACCAAGTCTCCAGTCCTTAAAGGTGCAATGGTACCTGAGTCCCACCTCAATTAGACAGTTTCCACTTTTGTTCCCTGCCTTTCTTAGGTTGCGCCCTTGAGGAAATCGTGACTACACTGAAATGCATATGTATAAAATTAACAGGAAAGAACTCAGATGCTGTGAGTACCCCCGCCCCACCCCTTGGTTTTCCTTTGCTGTGACATTGTCATTTAAAACTTGATTCTTCTCAATCCTTACACTTCAGGGAAACTGTTGAGAGCAAAAGTTTGTAAGCACGAAGTAGTTATGAAATGCAATCGAGTGGTTAATAAAATTAATAATGATCTCTAATAAATGGCAGATGTAATAATAGGTAATTTTTAAAAACCCAATTCTATCACAGTAGAGTTAAAACAGAAATATCAAACTGTGTCATTTTTGTCACATGAAAACTACATTATGAACTATAAAACTAAATAATGCTGAAGAATAAAAGATTAATAAATAAGTTCACCAAATGAAACTAATTCAACATTTCTCTCTCTTCCTCCTGGGGGAAATTAGTTATTTGGCTTAAATACTTAATAAAGAAATGCATTATCACAGCCTGGTTCTAGTTTTTAATATAGTCTAATAAGCATTATTGACTGGGAGAAGGAGCAAACTGACATTTATTGAATGCCTACTATGCACCAAGTAATTTACATGAGTTATTTTATTTAATTCTCAAGAGATCTCTGTGAGTTACAGATTATTATTTCCATTTTACAGAGAGGCAACTCAGGTTAAATAACTTGTCCAAGGTCCACAGTTACTAAATGTCAAAGCTGGAGTTCAAACCTAAGTGTGGCTCCCTCCAAAGGCCTGGTGTTTCAGCTATCCAGCCTGCCTCAGTCTAATGGAAGTGTGTGAACAGTGTAAAAAATTAGTTATGCACATGTTACCTGTCTAGTTTGAAAAGAGACTTAAAGTCCTTAAAAAGATACAAATTTGAACAAGATGACTCAAATTGAAAATGGGTAGGAAAGAATAAAATAAATAAAATGTACTCAAGCAAAAAGCCAATAAAAAAACTCCTAGCTAACGTCGAATACTATAGCTCCAGATGGACCATGAGCTTGCCTCTAATCTTTTAATTAGGCAAGGCAAGAGGGAAAATCTGACTGGGTACACAGTCACTGTGCCCATAAGATAAAATAGCAGGCCAATTATTTATGAAAAGCCCAGCATATTTTGAAATATAAAATATTCTGCTGTGTAACCAGACCTCTTCCTGGATGGCAGTATAGCCAAAGGAAACACAATGAACCACTGCAAACCTCAGTGTAACCAATCTGCAAAATGGAAGGCAGCCTTTTCAAGTGCTTTGGGATCCTAAAATAAAATGTTATTCTTTTCATCAATCGTTAATGACATGTTTGTGTCATAATCGTTAATGACATCAACCGTTTGACATGGCTCAACAAGTTTGGCAAGATAAGAGGCACTTATGAAAGCATTTCAAAGCAATTTTTAACAAGCTACTTGGCACATATTGTGAATGCAATAGGGAGTATTAATTGTAATTACAATGTCATATTACCTAATAACAATTGTTTTATTCATATACATAGCCTGACTTGTAAACTGTTTTTTTCATCCACACTAATCAAAAATTGAGCACAAAACTATACACTCAAATCACATTTCAATCACAGTGAGTGTGTTAGCATATCTCTCACAATGATGAAGTTCACATCTTAAAGCATGAAAAGAAGTCAACCTAGAGCCTATAAGAAGTCAGTTTGTGAGCAATTAAGTCTAACTGCAAACCTAATAAAAGCTTGCCAGTCAAAGTATTGAAAAAGGTACCATTAATACCAGAAGATCATTGTCATCTAGAAATATTTTAGTAGGGAAATAATGTACAACATAATATCACTAAGAATAGTTAATATTTATTGAGTGCTTACTATGGTTAGGTATTGTATTCAAGGTGCTTTGTTAATTTAATCACCATGACTGTCTAACCTCAACACCTATACTTTTAACCATTATTCTATAGTGTTGTCTAAATATATTTCAATATATATATTTCAAAATATATATTTATATTTCATATAAATGCTATAGAAGTGATACCATACCCTAGAAGTCCTGTAAGAGTTGAGAGAAGGGGGCAACCTTGTAAGAGTGAATAGAAGGAGGCTTTGAGGTGAATGTAAGAGATGAATTGGATCTGGAGGACAACATTATGAATTTGACAGAAGTACCAGGCATCTCGTTGGGCACAGTGAAAGTGATATTAGAAAGGTGTGATTGGGAGGGCTTTGAACGGCAGCATTTGTGCTATTTGGTGGATATTAGGGAGGCACTGAGGTAAGTTACTTGTTTGTTTCTGTCTTTAAAACAAGGGAGCAGATTAGCATGTTTCAGGAAGAATTATCTGGTTGTCCAACACATTGTGTGGCAGTAGAAATGGAAAGGAGAAGATAATTATAAGGAACATTTTCAAGTTAGAGCCAACAGAATTTGATCATTGATCTTATGTGAGTGGGAAGGATAAAGGAAATGTTTTCAAGCTTGGGTGAGAAGAATGCAGAGTCATTAATATAACAATAATGTTAGCTATAGATGCAATTTGTTGAGTGGTGATTGTGTTTCAGGTACTGAGTGTACATTACACTTAATTTTACCAATATAACACTTAATTCTAATCACAACTTTGTGAAGTTATAACATCCATTTTGCAGATGAAAAAGCCAAGTTTTCCTGAAGTTAAATTATGAAACATAGTATTATGTAAAAACTCTTATTTTAAATATATTGCAGAGAATAAAGGAAGTCAAGAAGAGAAACTACTATAGGTGAAATAGAATAAAAATTAGGATTTTATTCTATTTGCATTAAGAAACTTCTAAAAGTAGGTTCTAAGGAAAAAATTATACATGCAATTTCCATATCTTATGGGTTGTGACAAGGCATGGGTAATGCTTTTTGCACTTCCATATCTCAGCAGTGCTTTATTGTAATAGATATGTAACAAATATGTGTCAAAAGAATTGGTAATGCTAGTAATCATGCTGTATTTCTTCCGAATAATAACGAATAATAACTGGAGCCCACTGAATCACATTTTAAGGACATGAGTCATTATCAAAACTTGGCCAGCTAGCAAAGGAGTTCTTGGTCAGAACTTTTTCTAAAGTGTCTACAAAATCATCCCACCATGTTTACCTCTATGCCAACATTTAGTTTACCTTGAGGATTCTCTTCCAAACTTCATTTACATCTCATTAGTACATATTCTCAACTTCATTAAGGGATAGGGGTCAGGTGTAAGGAGTGTGTGTGAGGACCCCAGTCCATTCCCCAGCAAACAAAATGGTTGCAAAGGGAGGGGTCCCTTGACATGGCCTCAGAAATAAATTCACTGCCACATGGTCTTATGTCATGTAAGCAGACACTTATCTATGCACATGTATGACTATATTTGAATCAGCCTTTAGGCTTTTGTAACTCTTTAATTTATATGGGAAAAGAAATTCTCCTCTGCCCAATAGTCAGAGCCAAAGCTAGTAGCCAAAGATAGTATCTGAGGCAGTTGGTAGCATCTATTCCTCTGCCCAAGGATTCTTGTCTTTCTCTTTCAGCTATTCTCTTGTCCCTTACTCCTTGTTTTTCTTAAATTTTCCACTCACTTCTCCACCCCCACAGAGATCTCCCCTCAATTGGGCCCTGTCTGCTTATCTCACTGGGTGGACCTTGTAAATCTGCTGGGACCATCACGCTGCCTGTAGCACTGAAGTCATATATAAAAGCAAGGAGAGGCTAGAAGAGGGATTCTTAACCCAAGGTTCATGAATGAACTTCAGGAGATCTATAAACTCCAGGAAATTATTTATGAAATGTGATGGGATGCTCTACTCTATGTGATTCTTAGAGAGGGATCCACTATTATGCTTTTCAGAGTCCTAAAAGATGTCAAGACTCAAAAAAGTTAACATCAACTAGCCTGGGATCATCCCGTAAAGTAAATACTACAACTTTATACCCTGCTGGTCTGGGGAAACTAAATGGCAGATGAGATTTTCTAGGAAATATCTGCTTCTACTTCCTAAGCAGAGCAAGCTCACAGACTGTCACAGCCCTTTAGGGCTGGCTATTCCATAACAGTCAATCCAATATCAATATCAGTGTTAAAGAGCAGAAAGTATCAACCCTTACAAGCAAATCGAAAGGAAAGTGGGGGAGGGGTGTATGTAAGGGTGAACATCAACTGTATAGCATGGTTCAAGGCACTGGGAATAGAGTGGTGAGAAGACAAACTAGATTCCTTGATTTCTAGTGTTAAGAAATAAACAAGTAAAGAAATACATAAGTTCAGGCACTCATAAATATCATGAGTTACATAAGCAGGGTAATGTGACATGGAGGTGAGGAGGCAACATCAGATAGGATCAAGGATGCCTATCTCAGAGCTGACATTAGGGTTGAGGCTTGAATGATGGGAAGCCAGATATGTATAGATCCTGGGAAAGAGCAGTTGGGAGGGAGGAGTGGGAAGGAGGGAACAACATACGCGAAGGATCTGTGCATAATAAGTAAGAGAAAAAGAATATAAAAATGAAATCAGAGTGGGAAGCAGAGACCTGATTACACATGACTTCTACGCCATCACAAGGAGTTTAGATTTTATTCTGACTGCATTTGAAATCCACTGGAGGAGGCAAAGCCAGTGAGTGACATTGAGCATTGATCCAGCAAATATTTATTGCCAACATACTATACTCCAGGCCCTTTCTAGTCACTAGTGAATATGCCAGCAGTGGAGGTGCCAGGTGTGGTCTCTGTTCTCATAGAATCTACATTCTACTGGAACAAATGCATGAATGGAGGAAGAAGCAAACTTCTCAGGGAATGAGAAGTTTTGTAAGGAAAATGAAGTACAAAGGTGTGATGACAAGTGACCTGGGACCTACTTTGGACATAGTTGTGATGAAGAACCTGCTGAGAAGAGACATGTCAGCTTGACATGCACGGTAAAGAAGGAGTAAGCCAGGTGAGGCCAGGCAGAAGAAAATGACAATCCGATGGCTCTAAGTGAGGAATGAGTGTGCCTAGAACATTTGAGAGGTGAGAACTAAAGCCAAGGTGGTAAGAGGGGAGAGTGGTCCAAAACTGAGGTTCAAGAGGTAGGTAAGATTTTAATTAATAAGAGGGGAGGCACTGGAGAGTTTTAAACAGGAGAACATCATCTGACTTTCATTCTGAAAATATTATTTCCCTCAATGCCAAGAATGGATTGCAGGGGTGGGAATGGGAATGAATGGAACCAGGAAGAATGTTTAAGGAAAAACTGCGGGAGCTTAAGCCAGAAACGATGGCACCTTGGCTGAGGACAACAGTACTGGACACAGTCCTAAATGGTTAGATTCAGTATATTTTTTGGAGGTAAAGTCAACAGGACTCACCTTTTATCTTCTCAATCTTTGAAGGAAGAGGACAGTGGAGAAACGGACCAGCATATGCTGGTGACACCAGAATGAACTCTGACCAACTGAAGTCTGACCAACTGAAGTTGACAATGTAACAAAAAGCCCTGACTTAGCAACTCAAATATTTATCACCTATGGTTAAAGTGCAGAAAAGAATGTCACCACTAGAGTCCTAGGCACACATACAAGATGAACACGAGGCCCTAGCCCTTAGAGATCAAGCAGACCCGGGGTCTGGATTTCACTAGCTTTGTGACCTTGACCAAGTTGATTAAATTACCTAAAGCCTCATTTCCACACCTTTTAAGATTGTGGTTAGGTTGAAATCAGATCATGATGAATGTTAAGCATTTAGTTTAGTGCCTGACAGAGAATAGATGCTCAATAACTGATTAATTTTCTAATTCTTACTGTTGTTCTTGGGTGGTTTCTCCCAGAGCTGTCTTATTTCCCTTATGTTCTTCCCTGTCTTGGACACCACTAATAAAATTACACTTTTTCTCTTTGGTTCCTAAATCTCATGGACCTTCTAGGTAATGACCCGATTGCAGTTTCTCTTTTCTATCCTCCAAATGAAACTTTCTTTCAGTTGAGACTGTTCTCATTCAGATTTGACTAAAGCAATTTATCTTTCAGTATAAATAAAATATAATTGTAAACCCCTGAGATACTTATTTTAGGGAATCCCGATAGTCACTGTATCAATCATTATTCTTGTGCACCAAAATATCCCAGAATTACTGTCTTCAAAACATAAACATGTTTTATTGCTCACAATTGTACAGATCATTTGGCTAGTTCTGCTCAATGGGGGCATGCTTAGCTGAATTTAGCTGAGCTCATTAAGACAACTGGAAGGTTGTCTAGGCCCTGCCTGGTCTAAGATAGCCTTGCTTACATGTCTGATGGTTGGCTATGGTCTGGGGCAACAGCAGTGACTGGGTCTCACATTGCTCATCCATCAGCCTAGTTCAGGCTTGTTATGTGAGGGAGACAGGGTACCATGAGAAAAAGGAAAAGTACACAATGTCTTTTGAGTCCTGAGCTTGGAACTGACACACATGCACACAACATTCTATTGATCAAAGCAAGTCCCAAGGCCAGCCTAGATTCAAAGGTTGGGAAACTGACACCACCTACACCATGTTGTGAAGGGAGCAGCTACAAAGTCTCATTGCAGAGGAAAGGGTAAAGAATTGGGAACATTTTTGGAATTAAGAATCAAGATGGACCCTTGACCTGAGGCATTCTGGTTCCCCTTGCTTACCCTAAGCATCATCCTTCGCTCCTTCTCTAGTCAGTCAACAAATGAAATTTAGTCCACCTCTTTTTGTTCCAGTAATACTAGCCCAGGTGCTCTGCTGTCCTCAAGCCTAGCTTTTCTGGTCTGTATTACTTTGGAGCCCCAAGCAGTTCTTTTCCCCTGTGAAAAGAAGTCAAAGGGGAAAAAAAAGAAGACATTAGAAAGACACTTTCTAAAAGAAGATCTTATGGCTGGAGAAAACAGCTTAGACTCTTATTCTTGGGTTACTCTTCTCCTTTAGGATCCTTCATATTTTCCTCCATCTTTAGTACTTATATATCAAAAGGGTTTATATTATAGAAGCAGAGAGTAGAACAGTGGTTATCAGAGACTGGGGAGGGGAGGGAGGTGGGGAGGATGGGGAAAGGTGGGCCAATGGATACAAATTCACAATTATATAGGAGAAATAAATTCTGGTGCTCTATTGCACAGAAGGGTGACTATGGTTAACAGCATCATGTAGTACAAAATAGCTAGAAGAGAGGTTTTTGAATGTTCTCACCACAAAGAGATGATAAATGCGTGAGGTGATAGATACACTAACTACCTTGATTGTATCATCATACAACATATATGTATCAAAATTGACCCCATAAATATGTACAATTACAATGTGTCAATTAAAACTGAAAAATAAAATAAAATAAAAAAGGTCAGTAGAAACTATGGCCTAAAAGAAAACATTCTACTTTCTACATTTAAAAAGAAAACATGAATGGCAAGCCCAGACAGTTGTATACCACAACATACATTCTTCCTTGCAAATCACAATTTATTTTCATAGGAATGAACCCAGCTAAATAACATAATCTCCCAGGCTTTCTTGCATTTAGGTGTGGTCATGTGTCATAGTTCTGGGCAATGAGATATGGGTGAACTTCTGGGAAAGATTTTTTTACTCTTAAAAATAGACTGACTCAGCATGCCTTTTGCTCTTTTTTTCTTATCACTGACTAGAATGTAGATGTAATATCTGGAGATGAAATAGTCATCCTCAGACCATGAGAATAAAAAGCACTGTTATGGATGGTAGAAGAGAAACGAGAAATGGCCTGGATTCTTGATGATTTCCTTCAAAACCATACTAATCCTTGACTGTGGAATATACTATAAAGCATATGTGCTTCACAGGGCCTGGTTTTCCAAAGCCTTGCAGTTTCAAATATTGACCTTGCAAAGGACAGGAAATTTTCGTCAGGCTATAAAGTCTCTGGTGTAAGATAAAGATTTGTGGCACAGCAAGGTTGCTGGCTCAAGGACACACTAGTTACTGATTGTTATATAAAGATATTGGAAAATTGCTGGAGGAAGAAGGAATGCTTGCTAAAATCAAGCTTTTGTTGGTGGATCATTTAATTGTCTAAGGGAACGTCATCTGACTTGTTTCACTGAAAGTTACCAGCATATATTGTTAAGCTATAACCCCACCTATCTTCTCTTCCTGTAACTTCCTGGTCTAGAAAATAAATACAGGAAGAGAACCCCAATTCGGGGTTAATTTCCCAAGGAAGAAATGCCTCTCACTTGAGGTTCTGGGGGAAGTTAACCAGTTTGGGGCTTCTCACTGCTCAGAAGAGATGGTCTTTGAGTAATCCTTTGCGGCTCCATCACCGAGGGGAAGTGGAGAGACAAATCTGTGGGGACAAAGCAACACTTGACCACTCACTTTTGAACTTTTTTTTTTTTTTTTTGTCTTTTTCATGACCAACACTCAGCCAGTGAGTGCACCGGCCAGTCCTATATAGGATCCGAACCCGCAGCGGGAGCGTCGCCGCGCTCCCAGCGCCGCACTCTCCCGAGTGTGCCACGGGCTCAGCCCTTGAACTTTTTTTTATGTGAGAAAAAGAATTTCATATTTGCTGAAGTCACTGTAATTGTTTTACTTACACATGTAGCCAAAAACTATTTTAAACAACATAGCAACTAAAGTTGATCACAAAAGCACAAACTGATATTAACAATGTAAGTGATTCAGAGAAGAAATAAAGTCATTTCCTCCCAAGAACAAGCTATTATCGAGAGTCTATGGCTTCTCTCTGGATCGACTCTGGTAGGACATGGGGGATGGGCAGGGAATGGGAATCATGTAAAAGCAAGGAAAATCTTGCCATAGGGAAAAGACGATCTCCAGAGAAAGGAATTATTGATAAGTCATGCTATAGATGTTTACCATATCAAAGCTTTTCTCTGAATGTCACACTGAAAAGCCCACTGGAAGTTGACTAAACTCATCGTTCCCCTCCTATACTTCCTCCTTATCTATTTCTTATCTAAGTGAAGGGTATCACTGCCTACCCAGTCTCCTTAGCCAAGAAATGTGTTCTTCTTCAGCCCCCCAGCCACTTGACTATCAAATCCTCTCGAGTGTACCTCTGTAGTTCAGACACTTCTGTGTATGTGGATGAGGAAGACAGATGTATAAAGATAATTATAAATCACTGCTCAAGATATCTTTGTCTCTCATCTGGACAGTTGCATCAATTTCCCAGCCACCAGTGTGTCTCATTCTCACCCTCAATTTAAAATACTGGCACAATTTTATTCCTAAACACCAAAATGTATCTTGTTGCTGTCTTACTTTAGGGTATTTAGAAGCTTTGTGTTTGGATAGTGTTCAAATTCCTTTGCATGGCATATTAGGACTTCCAAAATTTATCCCCATGCTGTGTCTTCACCCTTATTTCTTATTACCTCTTCTATACTGAACTTGGCTTCTCATGTGTGCCATGCACAGTCATAATTCTATAAACCAGTATGTGTTCTACCAAAAGTACCTTCTGTCTCCTTTTATTGGTTAAATCCAGCTCAAATTCCTTTCTGACTTCCCCAGGCAAAATTAATTATTAATTTTTTTGGTCCCCCTGCACGCTGTTCACATAATCTTTGTTTGTGGGTAAGTATCTGCCAGTGGACTGTGAGTGGGCTGAGGAGAGCTTCAGTGCCTGGTTGGCTGGCACATGGAAACATCTCAATATATCCAAGAAAGACAAAAAAAGGGGGAGAGTTCACATTACTAATCTTTTCCTTTTGCTAATTTCTCTAATACCATTTTCTAAAAACATTGTTAGTTTTTCTAATAACATTGGGTCTATGTTTTCATATACAAAGCGAAGCATTTTCAGACAATTATTTTTTGGGAAAAGGATTCATGCTTCAAAAAAGGGTTGGTCTGGGCCGGCCCGTGGCTCACTCGGGAGAGTGTGGTGCTGATAACACCAAGGCCCCGGGTTCGGATCCCATATAGGGATGGCCGGTTGCTCACTGGCTGAGCGTGGTGCTGACAACACCAAGTCAAGTGTTAAGATCCCCTTACCGGTCATCTTTAAAAAAAAAAAAAAGGGGGGGTTGGTCTACAGAGATATCTAAGATCTTTCTAAATCCAAAATTCTGTGCATCTTTTTTAAAATTGCTGCATCAAAACATTTTAAAAATCAAAAATTAGTAGAACTCAATTATACAACTAATTGTCTGAAATCTTCCCTTTACTTTGGATTCATATGTAGATAAAAGTAAAGAGAAATCAATGAACTTTACCTTCCTGAATTAGCACTTTGCATTTCAACAAATTTCAAGGCAACATAAAATAGTTTAAAATACTAAGTGATGATGATAAAATGATGAAAAATTTTGTTTCTCTCATTGCATCACATTTTGTAGAGTCAATATCAAATATATAAGTTAATAGCAAATATCTTTTGTAAATCAATATAAAGTACATAAGTTAGTTGGGGCTAAAAGATTATTTAATCTGACACTTCCCCAAACTGTGATGTAGCTGATAGCAAGACATTTCTTACCAAATAGGACAGAGAATAGTGATGGAATAGTACTTCATGATTTTGCCTAGATCTAGTTCTTCATGTCTGGACAAACTGGGAGTGAAGTATAGACAAGAACTGTAACGCATACATACGTAGCACCTCACAGCCTCCCATGCAAAGGTGATCCCTCTTTCATCCTGTCCTAGCAATCTCACTATCTATAATAGGAGCTTATTTTTGAACAGAAAAACTGAAATTTCTTTCTTTTTTTCACTATAAAACAAGACCTACCAAGCTTAATTCCCCAAGGCTACAAAAACAAAGCAGGTCTAAATTTCCACTTCTAGCTATAGTAGACCAGCTTATATCAGAAGAATGTTTCTGACAGTAACAACTAGAGAAGGTTAAATTAATATAAAAATCTGTTTGAAGGCATTTAAGAATTCCTAAGTTAGGGAAGACCTAAGGCCCTAAGATCTAGGAGATAAGGAGAGTTTAGAGAGTTAAGCCTAGCTTTCAGCTCTGATTTTCCCTTTGAGTCATTTGCTGATATATTTTTAATGTAGTTGATTTTAAGGTTCCTTTACCAGTTCCACTTTCCCTTCCCCCTCTCCCCATTTACTGATATTTAAGTGGCCATCAAGAGGCTGACAAATGGAATAGTCTCACAGTGCTAGGGAGATAAAAATTACACTTCAGGGCCCTATATATACTTTTTTGTATATACCTTAGGGTTGCCTTATACCTTAGGAATAGAGGCTAACCAAAAAATAAAACAGCTCACAAATTCTAAAATTTACATTCTAATTAAAACAATTCTAGACTAGATTAAATTAATGTGATCTTATCTATCTGCCTCTCAGAGTGAAAGTATATCCTCTCTAGAAGTAGACAACATCAACTGGAATCTCAGTTGGAGATTGGAATCGAATGGAATCGTTTTTTATATGCAACATTCATCACTATTAAAATATTAGTAACCATATAAGTAAGCAAGGCCAAATGAACAAAAGCTAAGAGAAAGTAATAGACACTAATATCAGACCCACACACAGGAGGGCCAGACATTAGAATTATTGCACAAAGACTTCAAGATAACTGTGATTTATATTTTCCAGAAAAACAGAAAAAAAATGTGGAAAATTTCAGTAGAGAATTGTAACCTAACAAAATATGCAAAAATAAATTCTGGAGTTGGACAATCTAATAAATAAAATTGAGAATGCAGTAGATAAGTTTACCAGCGAAGCAGACAGAGCTGAAGAAAGGACTCGTAAGCCGGAAGATAGGTCAGTAGAAAATACATAGACTGAAGCACAGAAAGAAAAGAGGGTAGAAATTATAAGAAAGAACCTTGAGATAAACAGAACACAGAGCAAGGTCTAATATACATGTGATCAGAGTTCAGAAGGAGAGGAGAGGTAATAAAGTAGGGAAAAAGCAGTATTTGAAAAAAAAAATTGACTCAGATTTTCCAAAGATGATGAAAGGTATCAAGCCAATATTCCAAGAATATCTATGAACTCCAAGTGGAGCAAATTAAATGAAGACCATACCTAGACATATGATGGCATAACTGCTGAAAACCAATAAAGAATAATCACAAGAGCAGTTAGAGAAAATACATACATTACTTTCAACAACAAGACTGACAGCTAATTTCTTAATAAAAACATTTTAAGCTAAAAGACAGGAATAATTATCAACTGCTGAAGAAAATAAGTGCTAAACTAGACATATACCTAGAAAAAATAGCTTTCTGGTAATATCAAGGCAAATAAATTAGGGGATAATGTTATGCTTCTCTTTAGAAACAGAATAACAGATTGTGAGTTCCTTGAAAGCAGAGACCATATCATGGCCTTCTTTGTATCCTCAGTGTATCAGTACTTAAAAGACTTTTGTAGAACAAATAAAGAATTTAGAGCAGTTGGATCTTTCATTAGTTGTTCAGCTCGTTACATCTGGGCTAAACTGATGCTGACCCAATGCAAGTTTAGTGAAATACTTTAATATGGGTACCAATACTTCTTAGTTGTGTAATACAGAGAAAATTATTTTACCCCTTATCTGAGGGGACTACAAAAATTCATGGAAAGATTTGCATTATCATTTAATTGTATTTTTCCATGAACTTTTTGAAGTACCTTAGTACTCCAAAGGCCGCTATAACAAATTACCACAAATTGGGTGGCTTAAACAGCAGATATTTATTCTTTTAGATTTGGAGGCTTAAAGTTTGAAATTAAAGTGTCAGAAAGGCAATGCTTCCTCTGAAGGTTCAAGGGAAGAACTTTCTGTGACTCTCCTTAGCTTCCGGAGGTTGCTGGCAATCCTTGGCTTACAGCTATATCACTACAATTTCTACCTTCATTTTCACATTGCAATCTTTACTCTGTGTGTATCTCTATGTCTCCAAGTCTTTCTCTCCAGTCATTGGATTTAGTTACCACCCTAATCCAGTATAATCTTATTTTAAAATGTTTATATCTACAAAGACCCTATTTCCAAATAAGATCAGTCATGTTCACAGGTACAGGGAGTAAGGACTACAGCATATCTTTTTGGGGATGCAAATCAACACACTATACCTCTGAACCTCAGTTTTTTCTATAAAATAAATATTATAATACCAATCTTGAAGGGTTTGTATGGGCAATAATCAAATAATGCCTAAGACTCATAATAAATAGGTAATATATTCTCAAGGCAGGTTTTAGAAACTAAGTAATAAGTAAAATAATGACATATAAATACATATTAATAGAATCAGGAAGGGATGGTTGGATGATTGAAAGATCTTACTAACTACACACTTCAATAAGGTTCTATCCAATGAGAAAACTCCATTTTTCTTCAAGAAACTATAATACTCAAATTCAACTAAGACTAACTTAAATAAATAGGCATTTTATTTTTCTTACATAACAACAAAACCAAAGAAAGACAGTGGCTGGCTTTGGATCAAATGTTCAGTGATGCCTTTAGACACTGAGGTCCTTCTACATTTTTGTGCAACTATCTCTTGCATTTTGGCTTTTGATATCATGGTAACAAAACAGCTGCTAGATATCCAACCTTTACATCATGTTTAAGGCAGAAAGTAAGGTGAATCAGTAGTTCCCAGTCATGTCTGTCTTCCTTTATCAGTAAGACAAAAGCTTTCTCAGAAACTCATCCAACAGGCTTAATTAAGCTTAGCATTATTGGTCAGAACTGTAATGTGACCACCCCTATCTGCAAGGGAGGCTATAAAAGTATGAAACACAATTGTCATACTGGCTAAGCAAAATTATGATCCATCTCCCAGCACTGGTCAGTTGTGACCACAAAGTCAGGTTTCTTTTTTACCAAGGGAAAAAGCAGAGGCAGGAATGGGGGATAGATAATTAACAGGATTTGCTACAATTTCTTTCTGCTAAATGACTCCATATTGTTAAATCCCAAATAGTGGAACACCTTGAACCCTCCCAGGTTTTTATAGCAAATTTAGAGTTTTAAGCTGCAGTTTGGAAGTGTCTTAGACATCTGCAGCAGCTGGAGAAATTAATTCAAGCCTGGAGTCACTAGTGTCCCTGGACACTAGTCATATCAGACTCTAATCTCTGTTAACTTCCGCATCTAGCAAAGTGCCTCCCTTAAAATATACTTTGATAAATGTTTAGTGAATGAATAGGTAAATTCTTAGAATCCTTGAAAAGCCTTAGATAATTAAGAGGCACCTGATACTCAAATTATGAATCATGGCCCAAGATTGGGCTCCAAGGGTCTTTCTGACTGATCAAAAGATGATCCAAAAAGGCAGAACACTTTCCTGTTCTTAGAGGTGAATAATATGTAATCCCATGAACATGCAGTTTTACAAACAAATAAGAGTAACTTACTAGTAGTGCACTCTATGACCTACTAAAGGTTATTAAAATTAGTTCATTTCTAGAGCTCACAGAGGTATATACTACTAAAAAGTCTGACTGCCGCTCAAAGATTGGGAAGGTAATTATTGCCTTGGAACTCAAGCATTTATTTGGAAATCTAACAAATTTCTGGAAGGACTTCTTGACATCAGTGCATCGTGTCTTAAATTGGGTGCATTTTTTTACACTTTTTTAAAAAAATCAAAGTAATATATACACAGTTTTAAATATAAAATTGTACTTCAAAGCTTTTAACCAAGAGCATTAGCCCTCCCTCTGTTCTTTTTCATCTGAATCCCACTTCCCAGAAGTAACAATAATAAGCAATGTTAGCCATCTTTTTCTGCAAATTTTTTGTACTTTCATATTTCTAAATAGGACACTTATACTTAAATTGCTATTTTTTTTTCAATTAAGACATTATGCATTAATTTCCTAACATAGAATTTTAAGAGTCAGTTGTCTTACACCACCCCTGTCCCTAGACATCACCCTCTTCAGACCTCTCAATATAGCTATATCACACGAGGGTACTTTAGAAAGTTTGTGGAAAAATAGAAATAAAAGATAATACAAATCCTTTTGTGAACTTTCTGAAAATCCCTCATATTTTCTATTTTAATTAATATACAGTCCCTATCTGATTTTGACTATGTAATTATTTGTTAAAGTTAAACCATGCAGTAGTCTAATAGTACATTTTCTTTTCTCTATATGTAAAAAAATATATATATATGCAATTAGTAGCCACATGTGGCCAGTGACAATCACATTGAACAACTCAGACCTAAAGTGTATAACTTTTCCTTCTAGAAAATTTTAAACCATACTTTTAATCCCATCCTCCCAGCCTGCCTTCAGAAGGAACTAGTACCTCCCATTTCTGATCTTTTTCTGGCTTCTGCCCTGAAAATTGACTTGCCTTTTGTTGGTCTGCGTTGACTATTTTCCTTGCCATTGGAGCACGTTCAACAGAATGGATAAACCGGAAGCCTAGGTGGGACAGCATTGATTTGGCATTTCCCATCCTCCATAACATGTTGACTTGTCTCATTTGCTGTAATCTTCTTTCCAATTCTTTTGTCACTGTTTGTTCATATCCTTTCCTCCTAAAATCCCCTTAGAATAATATTAGAATGGTTTTCAAAAAGAGCCATGGGAAAACCAGACTGCGGTCTCTCAATAAATTGTATTCTTTTATTTAACTCACTCACTCCTTCTTTTAGCTTCACTGCAGCTGAATTCAGTGGTGGCTCCAGAATTTCTACACATGTGGGGTATATGGGGGTGTGGGGTGGTGGTGGAATCTTTTGAGGGGTGGAAAGGAAGCTTAACATACCATCTTGAAGCTGGGTCTGCATAGCAAACAGGTTTCTAAAGAAGATGTGTGTTTATTTGGGGTGACTGGAAAATACGTGCTGATGGAAATTGTGGTGGGTTAACACATTGCCTAAATCACACCCTCCATACTCCTACTATTAATTGTTATTTTAGTATTTCTCAAATTTCTCGATGTTATATTGGTGAGTTATAACCACCATTTTTTAGAAATATTAAAGTATAAAATTGAATAGAAAATGTTGGAGTAAGACTAATTTCTTTGTTTGTTTTTGTTTTTAATGAAGTGTGTATGTGTGTATGTGTACTGGGTTAGGATACAGAATGCATTTCTTACTGTTGGTCAAGTTCAAAGAAATTTAAAAGTCACTGGCTTAGTTAATTTTACAGTATATAAAATTTCACATTTGTGTCAACAGTATTTTTGGCCTATATTTTTCTACTAATTGGACTTTAGGGCATGAAACATTGTACATACAAATATAAAACATATAAACCTTCATTGCTAAGGAAGATGTATACATAATATTTCTCAAATTTTCTCCTATATTGGCCCTTTCTTGTTGTCACCAAATTCTCTCTCCCTGCAGAAAATTAGAATGGGTGAAGTGGGTAAGCCTGACCAAAAAATTTGAGAGCAATATTTTAGATTAGTGAATTTTTATTTTTTGAATAGAAAATCATTTACGTGGTTAAATTTTAAAGATAGTAAATAGTTTGTTGTAAAAAATCTGCCTCCCAACCCTATTCTTTGGCCATTAAGGAACCCCAACCTTTCCTGACTAAAAACTAGTCTTATGTGATTCTTATGTATACACTCTAACATATATACTATTTTTACCATACTAGCAAAATATATATATTTTAACTCTTTTTACAGAATAGTAGATACCGTATCCACCATTCTGCACTTTGCCCATTTTACTTACCTATATATATTTAAGATTATTTCATTTTAGTACACAGTGTTTCCTTACTTTTACTTAATGGCTGCATAATATTCTATTTCAGGGTAAACTGTAAATAGCTTAACCAGTCGCCTATTCATAGATATTTGGTTTATGTTAAATTTCTTTATAACAATGTTGTAGTGAATACTTTTCTCGTGGGGGATGGTAGAGGAGGACTTGGGGTGGGGTTTGAAGCCAGAAGAGCCCTTAATTGGGTAAATCACTTTCCTTATTGGAGCCTCAGTTTCCCCACTTGTAAACATTAGAAAGAAAAGCAAAATATGGAATGCTTCAATAAGTTTTGTGTTATCCTTGTGTAGGGGCCATGCTAATATTCTGTGTAGCATTCCAATTTAGCAGACGTGTTGTGGAGCAATCAATGAATACTTTTTATACAAATCATTTTGCACATGTGCAGATGTATTTGATAAAGTCCTAAATTTGGAATTACTGGGTAAAAATAAATGCTTAATTTAAATAGATATTGACACGGTATATTGTCCTCCATGGAGGTTGTATCAATTTTTAATTCCACTATCAGTGTTGGAGAATTCCTATTTTCTTCTCCCTCAACAAATCAAAAATGTATCAATCTTTATGATCTTTGCAAAACTGATGGGTGAAAAAACGATATCTCAGTGTAAACTTAATTTGTATTTTTCATATTACGAGTGGGCTGAGTATCATATTATAGATTTACACCATTTACATTTCCTTTTGATTGAACTGCTTATTAATACCCTTTGCCCATTTTCTTTTATATTCTATTGATTTGCAGGAGCTTTTTATGTTTTAGAGAAATGAGTCCTTTGTGAACTGATTTGCAGATATTTTCCCCAGTTTGTGATTTATTTTCTGGTTTTTACTTATGGTATTTTTTGCCAAGCAGAAAAATTTTATTTTATGTAGTCAAATTTATCACTATTTTATTTTAGAACTTCTAGGTTTTATGGAATAGTCCAAAAGGCTTTCATAAGAAGATTACAAAGCAATGTTGACATTATTTCTTTTAGCATTTTTTAATTTATTAGCATTTTAAATTTATTATCTTGACATGTATTTAAGATATGGATTTAACATATTTTTTTCCAAATAGGTACTCATTTGTTCTAAACCAGTTTTTAAAGCAATAAAGAGAAATAAACACACACTCTTGGGCAGAGGTTTTCAATGCATTTCTTTTAAGAACTGATGGGCCAGACATTTTAAAAGCCTAGTAAAATGGATAAATTCCTAGCAAGACTGATAAAGAGAAAAAAGAAGGTACAAATAATCAGTATTAGGACTTTTATAAAGGACTATGAATATAGATTCCATGGCAATTAAAATGATACTAAGAGGATATTGTGATAAATTTGCCATAATAATGAAGTGACAAATTTCTAGCAAATTAAATTTACTGAAATGGCCTCAGAAAGAAGTTGAGAATGTGTATAGTCCTATAAATGTTTAAGAAACTAGATCTGTAATTAATAACTTTTTGACAAAGAAGCTCCAATCACAGATTGCTTCACTGTTAATATTATGCATAACATTTAAAGAACAAAAAACACTAATCTTACACACACTGTTTTATTAAAAAAAACCGAAACACTTTATAGCCACCATACCCTTGATATCAATAGTCAGCAAAGGCATTAAAAGAATGAAAAATGATAGGCCTGTCTCTCTTATGAACATAGATGTTCAAATCCTAAACAAAACATACTATTAGCAAACCAAGTCTTGCAATATACAAAGAAGATACACATCATGACCAAGTTGTTTATTTCATTGATACAAGATTAGTATATCATTAAAATATCAATATAATTTGATATGTTGGTAGAATAAAGGGAAAAAAATGATAGTATCATTTCAATAGATATAGTAAAAGCATGTAATTAAATCCAACATCCAATCATGATAAAAGCTTTTTATAAACTAGAAACAGAAGGGAGCGTTCTTAATCTGGCAAAGAATATATATAAAAAACCTACCACAAGCTTGCTTCTTAAATGATTAAATGTAGAAAACTTTTCCTTTGAGGTCAGAACAAGACAGTATGCCTAATACCCAGACTTACGTAAGGATACTTCAAAAATTTCATGAAAAAATAGAATTGAAAGATAATACAAATCTTTCCATGAACTTTTTGAGGTACCCTTGTATTTCACTTTCATTGGAAGTTCTATCCCATGGCATAAGAAAAGGAAAATAAATAAAAAGAGTAAATATTAGAATGTAAGGAATGAAACTCATTATTTATGACTGATATGTATATATAGAAATTCCCAGGTAAATTATTAAAATTAATAAGTGAATTTAGTGTATATGAGCTCAATAAACAAATCCTATTATCAATCACAAACAAAATTTTTGTAAAAGTTATTATAAAAATAGTAAAAAAGTCTGGGCCGGCCCGTGGCTCACTCGGGAGAGTGTGTTGCTGAAAACACCAAGGCCACGGGTTCGGATCCCATATGGGGATGGCTGGTTAGCTCAATAGGTGAGCATCGTGCTAACAATACCAAGTCAAGGGTTAAGATCCCCTTACCGGTCATCTTAAAAAAAAAAAAAGTAAAAAAATCAATGACTAGATCTAACTAAATGTGTATAAGATCCCTATGCAGAAAACTTAAAATCATAATTAACAGAAATTTAGAAAGATCTCAGCAGAGATCTTTAAGTATAAATAAATGCCATGGTATAAAAATATACCATGTTTTCAGATTAGAAGATTTAATATTTAAAGATATCAATTATTTCTATATTGATCTATACAGTTAATGTAATCCTAATCAAAATCTCAACAGGATGTTTTGAGAAAGTTGACAAGCTGACTCTAAAATCCACATGGATGTACAAAGGACCAATGAAACAAAACACATTCAAAAAAGAAAAAGACAAGAGGACTTGCTTTACCTTACATCAAGTCATAAAGCTAAACTAATTTATACAGTACGGTATTGTTGCCAAAAAAAAAAAAAAAGAAACAAATAGAAAAATGAATGGAACAATGAATCTAGCCAAGAAACTGATCTACCTATCTATATATATCTGAGATCTCAATTTATGATGGAATTGGCACTCCAGAGCTTGGTGATCAGACAGTCCTTTGCAAATATACGTAAGCCAGGACACTTAGCTATTTATATAGAAAATTCATGAAAATTTACTTCTACTTCATACTGTAATTATTATAAGTGAACTGTGTTCCTAAATGTGAAAAACAAAATAATAAAGCTACTAGAAGATAATGTAGGAGTCACGTTCCTGAATTTAGAGTAGGGAAAAATACTTTAAATAGGATACAACAAATACTAATCATAAGGGAAGAGATGGATCAGCTTGACTATATCAAAATTAAGAAATTCTGTTTAAGTGACAGTTAAGAGAATAAAAAGGCAAGCTATATAGTGGAAGAAGATATCTGCAACACATAAAACCAACAAAGGGATTGTACAGAAAATATTTTTTAAATTCCTTCCAATTAATTTAGAAAACTAGATTACACAATTCAAAAATGGTCAATATTGGCCAATTATACCTCAATAAAGTGGGAAAAAAACAAAAATCAGGAAATTACAAAAAGAAACATAAACAGGCATGTCACCAAATAGGATATGCAAATGGTTAGTAAACATATGAAAATGTGCTGTCTTATTAGAAATTAGTGAATAGCAAGTTAAAACTTCAATGTAATACCACTACATAACTTCCAGAATGTCTAAAATTAATCAGAGAATACCAAATGCAGTGAGAATAGAGAAATTAAAACTCTCACACACTCCTGATAGGAGTGTAAATTAATACACATAGTTTCTAAAAATGCATACAACTTAAGATCTAGCAATGCCACTCTAAAGTATACACCCAACATAGTGCATGCGTGTGTGCCAATAGGCATAGAAGAATCCTCATATCTGCATTATTCATAACGATCCCAGATTTGGAAACAACTCAAATGTGTATGCTAAAATAATATATGGTCATAAAAATGAATACAACATAGAAGAATCTCACAAAGGTAAAGTTGAATTTAAGAAGTCAGACAGAATATCATTTATACAAAGTTCAAACTGTGCAAAACTAAGCTAAACCAACTACAGACACATACTTAAAAAATTACAAGAAAAGCAAGAGCTGCTGGCTAAGTTATTACCATAAAAGTAAGAATAATTGTTACTTTTAGTGCTGAGAAAGGAGATTATGATTGTGAAGGGGTACACAGGGGCTCTGCACTGTTAGGTAAGTTTTATTTCTTGTCTTGGGGAATGGTTAAATATGTTTACTTCATATTAATGTAATGAATATAATAATCCATTAAGTCACACATTTATGGTTTATGCACTTTTCTGGATCTGCATTATATTTAACAATAAAAAGGTATATAAAAGAGAAATACATTTTACATTCTTTTGTATATAACCCACCATAATCAAATTCATATATGCAACTGAAGTAAAAATTCTGTGAAATAATACTTATTCTTACTGTGTGCAATATACTCAGAT
Organism: Cynocephalus volans; assembly: GCF_027409185.1. Taxonomy (NCBI): domain Eukaryota; kingdom Metazoa; phylum Chordata; class Mammalia; order Dermoptera; family Cynocephalidae; genus Cynocephalus; species Cynocephalus volans. Next base: position 122,053,725 of record NC_084467.1, on the reverse strand, counting down.
GCATTCTCTTCTTTCCTAGTCTATTCTCTTCTATTTAATCTCATTTCATTAAAAAAAAAAATAATGCTGGCCATAAACCACTCAACTGATTTAATGATTCACAGTTTGAAAAACACTCATCTAGACCATTTAAAAACTCTTGTGATTCCTGTCTAGTGACTGGGAATTTCAGATTGGTATCAGGAATGACCCATCCTTCTACAGCAGGATTTGTAAACTTCAGCACTATTGACATTTTGGGTTGGATAATTCTTTGTTGTCTGTCAGGAGGCTTTCCTGTACATTGCAAGACATTTAGCAGTATCCCTGGCCTCTACCAATTAGATGCCAGTAGTACCCATCCACCTACTCAAGTTGTGACAGCCCAAAATGGTTAGAGACATTTGCCTAGAAGCCAAAGTTGCTTCCATTGAGATCTACTGCTTTAGAGGCTCTTTAACTTTCTAAACTAGGCCATATCTTTATAAAGAATTCTAAATTAGCATTTCTGAAACCCATTAGAAACATGTGGATATTCTGTTTGAGAAGTAGGCTAGAAATCTGCTTTTTTAACAAGGACACGAGGTGATTGTGATTATGGTGTTTCTAAGAATCACACTTTGACAAACATCACCCTACGATGACTGCAATCTTGAGTAAAACACCCCTTGGAGCTATTAGAATGCTCCAGATATATTAGGTTTCAGGGGACAGGTCAATGCATTGAGAAGATAGTAAGTATCTACTGGGTGAGAAATCACATAAAACATCCAAGAGTGCTTTATGGAGCAAATCTGGTACAAACACTAGTGAAAGCACAGCAGTAAAGTCTTTTCATTGTGTCATTGTTCTGCGACATGTTTGGATCTGACAAGGCCGGTGTTGGGGACCTGTAGAAACTGAGTCTCATTTTTCTGAGTCCATGATTTTTCTAAAACTCTCATTTAAAAATGAAACAGAATCCCCGGTGAAGATGCTGCCGTGGTGTTGCCAATTACTTCATGCCTGATAGAGAAGCTGAAATGCCTCCCCATATTTCAGATTTTTTTCTTCCCAGCTAATTGTTCTTCCTAAATTGAATGATCTATTTTTGGAACTAAAAGAGATGCAGTGTAGAGAGAAAGGAACTGACAAAGCCCAAGGCCAAGAAGGGAGGTAGACAGAGGAAATGCAGAAAGGAGACGAAGATTCTGCCTGCATCCATCTTCCTTGTAGCAAACACATAAAATGAAAAGGAAGGGCATTATCTCTTTCTGGGAGCAGGTGGGTGAGATATTAGGGGCAGGAGATTTTGCTTATGAAATGACGAACACATAACATGAAAAAAATGTAAAATTTTGGAAGTAGTTGTAAACTGGAGACCTAGGTCTGAAAATCCTCTGCTTTACCTTAAAGCTCTATAGTGAGCTTGCATGTTCCTATCATTGAATCAGAAGATGAAAAAAACTACTCCTTTACTATATTTCTTAATATAAATTTATTTAAAAAGCAACATGGCCTTAGTTTTGAAAATGCAAGAATGTCTCATGGATGTGATTCCAAGACTGTTTAGCAGGACTTCTGATGCGTTTAGTCCACATGCATGTCTGATGAAGCATATATGCACGCAGATGTGTGCATTTTTAATGAACTCAGAACTGTAAGTAATGTCCACTTTAGCCAGATTCATTAGCTGTTATCAAAAATGTATTTGAAAAAAGTCAGCAAATATTATATCTAACTACCAGTGTGGATATCAGCTTCTTACACTTTGTTACTTCTGCAAATGGCACTTCTGTTAACTCTGGTGCTTCTTCTGATCCTGCTTCAGTCTGAACATCATGCTCAAAGCTTTGGAGCATGCCTAGACTAGCCATTTCTGCTATTTCTGTTCTTCAGGCATTTCAATTGTGGTAACATTTTTAAAAGACTCTCTTTGGTGCCTTTAAACATTTAGCAAAATGACAAAGCAGAACACACTTCATTTTCTTCAAAACACATAAACATTTGGCCTCCAAAAAAGACCACACCAAAGACAGCCAGCTCAACTTTAACATGCACGAGAAAAGCAGAGACCTTTCAAATTCCCATAAGATTGTGTGCCATTCTTTCCACCCCTCACTAGATATTTTAGCAATACATATAGTTCACTCTGAAATGATTCAACTAAGGGATGAAAGAGGCTTCAAATGCCTGTGCACACTTGCCTTTCACTGCCATGAGGTGTCAGGAGAGAAGCTCCTTGGCTGCCTGTGGCATCATTTTTTCTCATTCCTCTGCCATCAAGTTGATAGCATACCCATATTTTTCCATGTGTCTGAGCATTTGATTTCCACCTACTCTGATTACACACTTTAACATCAAAATGATGGAGAATGGGGAATGGGGAAAGAGAAAGAAGAGATCTTGGGAATAATAGCATTCAACCGAACAGGCAATACAGATCCTTTTATGCTAGGTCACAACACAAAAGTTGTAGGATTGGAAGGTCATTGCTTTCCTCCTCACATATGTAAATGTGCAGGCTGATCAAACAAACCTCTGTTGGATCCTAGATAGTTTCTACCAAACCCAGACTCTGGTAAACAGATCAGGTCCTATAGTGTACTGATAAAGAATGTGGACTTTGCAACTAGCGTGCCTGGGCTCAAATTCTAACTCTATCTGGATTTGGGCAACTTTTGGAAAACTAGGTGACCTTCAGCCAATGGCTTAATCTCTTTATACATGTTTATTTGTCTACAAAATTGGGATAATAGAAGAACATCACACTAGGGCTATTGTGAGCATGAAATGTGTGTTTGTATGTGAAGACACGATGGTTCTTGTCTACTAGGTGTGAAAGACAGAAGTTGTTAAAATTGTTAATAGCATTTGTATTATTTTTTGTATACATCCAAAATCAATAATAATGATGTGGTAGATCAGATTCTGGCAAATTCTGGAGAGAAATACCAACACTCATGGAGAGGTGCTGCCCCTGTCTAGCACGCAAGTACTCAGGCAGTTCAGACCTTTGAGTAACCATGCCAAATCTTCCAGAACCTCTTTGGATTTTATATTTCCAGAAAGATCCTAGAGGTGTGGTTATAAAGTGTACCTGTCTGGGTTGAAAGACGAAATATTTTTTCCAGAATTGCCCAATGACACTCCATTTGATTTGGTTCTTTCTGAGGAGTCTTACAGGCGTAAGATATAGCCAGGAGCATTTCCAGCTATATGGATGTGCTTCAGGTGATGTGTGGTTATTATTTACTCTCATTACATCCTATGACCATGTCTTTGGCCCAGGAGTTCAATGGTTTTTCTGGCACTTAGGCTCTCGAATCTATCTTAATTGAATAATCCACTTCATTCTTTTCTTCTGCATCCATTGGTGATTATATTAGTCCATTTCTGTTGCTTTTAACAGAACTCCTGAAACTGGGTAACTTATTAAGAAATGAATTTATTTCTCACAGTTTTGGAGGCTGGGAAGTCCATGGCCAAGGCGGTGTATCTGGTGAGGGCTTTCTTCTGTGTGAGAGCTCTCTACAGGGTTCCATGTGATGCAGGGTATCACATGGTGAGAATTGGCAGGAGCAAGAGAGCAGCCTTCTCACTTGCTCTCCTTATAAAGCCATTGGAACCACATCCATGACAGTCCATTAAACCATCAACCCATTACTCCATGAATGAATTAATCTATTTACAAGGGCATAGTCCACACAATCCAATCACCTCCTAAAGGCCCCTCCTTTCAAATATCATAATTGGATTTCCCACCCCCTTAACACTATTGTAGTGGGAATCAAGTTTCTAACACATGAACTTTTGGGGGACACATTTGACCCATAACAGTGATTATAGTGCCTCCATCTTCAGTTTCACACTATTTTAGATGTAGGAAACATCCACACTGGAACCATCCTTGTGTCACATGTTTATCTTAAAATCTGGCCTAGGAAATTCATTGGTTTATTCTCCATACGTGAGCAGAATAGCAAAAAGATAGTCTTCAGTCACTTAAAATGTACCTATTCATTGCATGTTTATTGAGTACCTACTATGTGTGTAAGCCATTGGGCTTGCTATTGAGAATACAGTGTTGAACAAGATGGACCCAGTATCTGCCCTCCTGGGTACCTTCTTGTGGGAGAGTAGGTATTAAACAAATAATTCCATGATTTCTTAAAGATTATAATTGTGAAAAATATAGGGGAGATATGAGTTGCTCTGTGAACACGTAACTAAGATGTTAGACCTGCTCCATGGGGTCAAAGAAGGTTCCTTGAAGAAGTCACATAGAGCTGAGGTTTGAAAGATGAAGACTATTCTAGGCAGAAGAAATAGCACGTGCACGAGCCTTGAGGATAGCAGAAACGCTACGTTAGATGCAGTGAGTGAAGGTATGTGTTGCTGGAGTACAGAGGAAAGGGAAGATGGGTGTGAGGTGGTGCGAGGATAATAGAAACAGTTTGCTCAGGCTCCCTCACTCATATCAGGCAGGACATGATTCAGCACATTTTAGTACGTTCGCTGTAAATGAGTTATATAAGAGTAGTGTAACTGCGCATGTGTGCCCATGTACTTCTTGGCTGGTTGCCTTTATTGTGGACTTGTAGTATAAAAGACAACGGCTCTGAACTGCAGGCTGGCAGAGCTCGCATCTGAAATAAAGCATGTCCATTGTGCCTAAGGCTGCCAGAATCTTTCTAACTACCTGACTCGCAACCTTTACAGGATGGGTCAGAGGGATCTGTGATCCAGCCCAACAGATTGGGAGAGGAAGACAAACACAAGCCACATACAGACTTAAGGCCATGGTAAGGAGTTTGACCTTTATCCAAAAACAGTGGGAAACCATGAAAGAGAGTAACACAATGAGAATTGTGTTTTTAAAAGCACTGGCTACCATTTGAAGGAGGCACTGGAGGAGAAATAGTTTGGATGTAGGAAAACCAATTAATAGGCTACTATCGTGAATTTAGAAAGATGGTGCTGGCGAGGTGGAGATGGACAGAAATGAAAGAATTGGGAAATACTTAGGTGGTAAAAACTGAAATATTGAGAAATACTGGATAATGATGGGAGTAAGGAAGAAGGAGATGGTACGCCTGACTATGACCAGGACTTCTAGTGGCAGCATTCACAAAGATAGGGTTCATTGCAGGAGAACCAAGCAGGTGAAGGAGGGACAGTATGTGCCCTGCTCTGAACTATTGTGGAGCCTTAGCAGTGGCATTTTGAAAATGGTTAATAACTGGATCTCCAAAAAGAAAAAAACAAGCTGAATTTGTAGCATTTGCCATGGTGTAAGTACTCTCATCATGGTGGATTTCAATCTACCGCTGTGATGATGTTTAACATGAAGTTGTGAAGAGAGGGACACGCGGTGGGCTCTCATGAGCCAATGTAAGCCAGCTCCAGCACATCACTGACTTAGAGACACATAAAGGGAGATGGAAAGAGGTGGCTGGATGTATAAGTTGGGTATGTGAGTACTGGGCTTAAAGGAGTAGTCTAGGCTGGGATTTGGAATCATCAATGTAAAAATGATAACCGTATAGATGAGACTGCTGAGAGAATGTACAAGAGAGAAGAGGAAATTACTGAGTACCGAGATTTATGAAACCAGGATTTCAGAATTCATTAGAGAGAGAACAGAAAGGAAGCGTTATCTTAGAGGGTGCACTGACTCATGAGCCATGGAGAGAAAGAGGATTTTGTTAACAGAGTTAAATGCTGCTGATTGGTCAAATAAGACAAGGGCTGAACATTTTCCATTAGATTTAAAAATTGTTAGTGACCTTAAGGATAGCACTTTCCGTAGAGTGGTGAGGAGAGAATTCAGACTGGAATGGTTTGAAAAACAAATAAATTGGAGGAGATAGAGACAGTAAGTATAGAACACTCTAGATATCTGGTTATGAGAGTGTAGCAAGGTACAGTCTGTAACTATCAGCTTAAGAATGTGGGGTGGAAAATTGGTTCAGGTTGTTCTGTTCTTACTTTTATTTTTTAAATAAGAGAAATTTGGACATGTTAGATGCTAATGTCAAAGGTCTGGCAGAGAGAGGGCAGTTGTCAATATATAAGAAGGCTAACCTTGTACAAATTTCCCTCTTCTTTCCTTAGCTTGGTCACTTCTGAATTCCCTTTTTTGTGTTATTTTTTTCTTGTCTTTTTCAGTATCTTTGTTTCTACAAACTTCATTTAGCCTACACACACAGTTCATGTCTTATCTTCTCTGTGAGGCTTGCCCCGATTACTAACCCTAATCTCTCCCCTTTTCAACCCCAAATTGTAAGCAACAACAGGCTTCAGTTCAGTAGGTCAGAGGGACAGAAGATATTAACAGTCTAGGGGCCAGGGTTGCACCCCTTTCTTTCAAAAATTCTTAACAGCCCTGTAGAGAGTGTGGGCCTAGGTGGCAGCTATTTAGCATTTAAAATTGCCCATTGTTCACAGCTGAGGACCAGAGTGGACAGTTAAACCAAGTTGAGTCCATTAGATTCTCTCGTGTGAGAATTTGAAGTAAAAGACATGAGAAAATGTATTTGTTCATGGTAATCCTCGAAGTTGCAAGAACATAAAGACTGGGGTACTTGGAGGGCTATTTTTGGACAGAGGGTCTAATAACCAAGCAAAGAAAACTGGTCAAGAGAGAATGAAATTATACAGCAGGTTTGCAACATAGATAAGAGATGGTTCACCATGTGAGAGGTGGCGGGGGCGGCGGGGGGAGAGAGAGAGAAAGAGACTTTGTGTCATTTCCCTGTACCCAGTCTTTTTGTGACTTGGCTACTTTTCCTGGCCCTGGGTAATGAGACATGCCTTAATGAAAGGACATTCCTTTTACTTAAGGTAGCTTCAGATGTTGCTGTTTCATGAAATTAAACAATCCTTGACAGGTGACATCAAGGATCGGGACTGGATAGATCATTCTGAGCTGGTGGGTCTTACGGCTTGTAGCTGGTGAGACAACACAAGATCAGGTAAAGCTGACCCCAAAGGTTAAGGAGAATTTGGAATCCAAAGACTGGGCCAAAAATTGGGACCTGAAAATTGATCCCAGTGAGAAATGGCAGAGATGCAACCTCCAGATAAACAAGGCATCTTGAGCTGAAAATGTTTTTGTGCCAGGCCATGCTTCTTTGCTTACACTTATCCTCAGGTCTGCCTAAAGGCCGACACTAAGAAAAATTAAAGCAATAAGAATACGCCAAGTAACTGGCAATAGAAACTGCAGATCTCCATTACTCTACCCTGTGCTACTTTTCCCATTTGTGGACTCTTCCTCCTTGGACTTCCCTTCCTCCTGTAATCCCATTTTGACAATATGCTGTCAGCTCCTTTCCTTCTCTTCTTACATTCTTTACTTTTGTAATCTCATGTGTTTCCATGGCTTCCACACTGGCCTATATCTGTGTCTTCAGCCTTGACCTCCATCCCAAACATGGTATGCATTTTATAACAACTTGCAGGATGCCTCTATTTGGATGTCCCAGTGGCCCTTCAGAGTCAGTAAGACACAAGGTGGATAAGAAGTGCACATTCTGGAGTCCAGACTGTCTGGGTTTGAACCAAGACCTGCGTTTAGTAACTCTGTGACTTTGGAAAAGTTGTTTAGCTTCGTGGAGCCTCAACTTTCTCACCTGTGAAATGGGGATGATAATAGCACCGACAACATGGGGTGGTTACAGAGATAAGATATGTATGTAGAGTTGGTATATTGCGTGGTTTATTGTAAAAATACACTAAATGAAATCTTTTCTTATTGTTGTTACATTCATCTTTTTTTGTTTGTTTGTTATTAAATGTGCTCTCTGTTAGGTTATTTCTCTTGGTAAATTTCCCAATCTTTGGTAAGTTACAAGAAGTTCTAGTCTAACTCTGTCCCTAATGGCTGTGTGACCTGGAGCCAATTAAGAAACTCTCTGGAAATCAAATTTCATTTGGGTAAAGCCTATACTGGATTGTACTAGGTCAACTCTAAGGAAAAACTTTCCTGGGCCTAAAACAATATATGATATGACCCCCTTTCCTAAGTTCTCAAATTTTAGTCATCTTTGATTCCTTCCTTTTTCTTACATTCTAAATCCACTTAGATTTTAATTCCTGCCAATTTTATGTCCACAACTTCTCTCGTACCTGACTTCTCTCCTTCACTGCACGTCACCACCTAATTATAAGCTCCTCTTGTTATTGCTTGTTGACCATCACAGTGTCTCCCCATCAGGCCTGGGACCGTTACAGTGACTCCCTAGCCAGTCTTCCTACTCCCTTGTCATTTCTTCTTTTGTGCATTTTATATATCACCAATTAAACTCTTAATTTTTGTTCTCTTTCTATGTCCAAACCTGACTCTTCTTTTAAGGCTAATTTAAATAATAGTCTGTTCTTTAATTTCAGCTTTCTATCATCTACTTTTGTAAAATTTATTATTTATGCTAATAAACACCATCATCACACACACCATTTCTCGTAGATGCTAAGCTTATAAAAAATTCCGGCTCTTTTATCAGGGTGGTTGGTGTATCTGGAAATTAAACTGCTTATAGGCCATTTTTCTGTTTTTAGAAAGACCATTTTCCATATACACAAAAAAATAGAGTAGACCTGGTAGTCAATTCTTTTGCAAAGGCAGTTAGCCAAAAATTTGTCATCTTGGGATCTGGTATTTTTTCATCACATAGACGCAGCCATTGTCTCCTTATTCAGCTTTATTCACCTGGTACATTTTGGATGCATTTCACAGATGCATCTGTTGTATTTCTCTATAATGATAAAAAACCTGTAATCAGTAGACTAATGAATAACTATTAGTGTGTTTTCTTTGAATAATCCACTGATTCTGTGTTATGATGTCACCTAAACATGAGTTGTAGTTCTGGAGCCCACTTATTCGTTTCCTTTTGACCATATCGGTATCCTAAAAGTAATTTAGGTGGAGTCAAAATCCAATTAACGTGGCAATTCCATGAACTGTAACATCATTTTAGCAGATGATTTGAGTATTAGAAACTCAAGCCTTTGCTTTTTCTCTTCAGTAGTAGAGAGAGAGAGGGATTAAAAAAGGAGAGAGGGACAAAAGTAGTTCCAAGCATCTGCTCCTCCAGGTATTAGACAGAGTATTGGATAAGACAGCTGGAGACTGATACAGTTTTTAAAATGTCATAAGATTTTTGTACATCTGTTTCCGTGTCTCTAAAAGGGGAGCACGGTAATAGATAATATTCTCATAGGTCTTTGGTGAGCTTGAATGAGACCTCATTCTGCAAAATGAGAACAACATTGACTTTTTATTTTGCTGTTGTCTAAAATTATGATGCATTTTAGGAAAAAATATTTTTCTATCATTCTATTTATTTGCATAATTGTATCCATCATATTTTGAACCAGTAAGCCATTCAGAAATGTCTTGAAACATTTGAGTCCAGGTCCTTATTTATATGGTTATTTGTGTGTGTGTATGTGTGTGTGTGTGTGTGTGTGTGTGTATGAATGAATACAGGCATGTGTGTAATTTTGTGTATATATTAGAATACTTCAAAACGTTCGTGGGAAAATGGAATTAATACAAACCTTTCTATGAACTTTTGATGTACCCTCATGTAACAATGGTTTTTCTAGGAGAGTTGAATTTCTCCAAACACACCTATAAACAATTGTACTCTCTGTGTGTGGTATAATATAAAATATATTTGGTCTTTGTCCCCAGTTTCTGTCACAGAGCTAGAATCCTGGAATTTCCTGAGTGGTAGGAGTGTTTTTTGTTATTCATAATGAGCCCTTTTAATAACACCTGAGTTTATGCTAATGTGGTGACTTTAGGCTTCTAAATAGCCTCAGGATGGGGCCAGTCACCAGAAAGCCTAAGTGATTAGAGGGTTAGAAGGTTGGAGCTGTTAAGCCCTACCCTCTAACCTCCAGGAAAATGGGAAAGAGCCCTGGAGATCAAGCTTTATAAAAACTTTTGAACAGCAGGCATTGATGAGACTCCAGGTTGCTGAGTATACCACATGTCTTGCCCTGTGCATCTCTTCCTCTGGCCATTCATCTGTATCCTTTGTAATATCCTTTGTAATAAATGGGTAAATGTAAACAAAATTTTTCCCTGAGTTCTGTGAGCTGCTCTAGCAAATTTATCAGACTCAAGGAGGGGGTAGTGGGATCTCTGATTTACAGCCTGTCGGTCAGAACTAAGATGATAACCAGGGGCTTGTGATTGGCATCGTAAGTGGGGGCAATCTTGTGCTACTGAGACTGCAACCCATGGGATCTGACACTAATCCAGGTAGACAGTGTCAGAATTGAATTGGATTATGGGACACCCATTTGGTGTCCACAGAGGAATCGCCTGGTGTATGGGGAACTCCACCTACACCTGGTCACAGAAATGCTGTGTGAATGTGTGATTATAGTAGGAGAAAAACAGTTTGTTTTTTCCTCTCATTGAACTCAAAATAGTTTTTGTAAGACTTCACTTTAAAGTGAACTTTAAAGTGAACAAAACCCAAAATATCAGTCTGATGTCAACAGTTGTTCTAAAACAGAATCTTAGGCAATGCTCACCAGCAGGACTTTTTTTTTTTTTTTTTTTTTAAACTAAAATGCTTTTAGAGGGCTATTTTGCTTTTTCAGCACTTGATTTTTAGCTTCCTTTCTCCTGTGAAAATCAAAGATCGTTGAACCTATTTCATGGCTGTTTATTTTTTACTAGTCTGAATATGGCAGAAGTTTGGCTAATATAGTGATGTTTAGAAACTTAAAAGGAAAGAATTCTGAATAATCTTTTAAGTAAATCTCAAGAACAAGAAGTTAATTTTGTAATAAATTATGCAGTGAGAGGGAACTAATACCTGGGAATAAGGTAAAGGTGTTTCTCGCTTAATGCTAAAGAGGGAGAGTTGGCAGTACTGAGAATACAATGGTGGGTACAAACAGGATGGTCATGTGGAACTCCAATATGTTACATTTCAGGATGTTGCTTCTGGTGATGAATTTGTGACTTAATGAATAACTTGTATGTGAAATTATAGAAAGTGAACTTCTGTTTAACTGGAACTACAAATGCTCACTTAAAAGTGACATGATAATATTTGTATTGTATCTTTTTTGAGGTCTACAGTGCATATTTAGAAGCTAAGCTGTATTTATTGAGCACGTGTAAATGCCAAGCACCTTACTTTTCTTATCTCATTTAAATCTCAAGACTATCCTATAAAATACATGTGATTTTTCGTTCAATCTACCAGTCCCTGCTTTGGCCCAGCCCCTTCACTTCTGTCCTGCATTGATGCTACCTGCCCTCCCATCTGCAGCTCCAGATCCCCAGGTTAGTTCTACTTTTATGCAGGGGAGCTCTAAGGTGCTTAGTTCTGTAGTATTATTTTTTCCATGCATCTTGGTCCAGTTTGCCAAACTCTGAAGACCAACCCTGCTGCTAGTACCAGAGAATGGCTTCTTCCCACTAAGTCTTAATCCCACTTCCTTTGGCTATTGCTTAACTGTGTTAAAACATATCCAATAAGGTATAAAGAGGGATGTCTGCACATCTCAGTCTGAACATACTATAGGCATTTTTCTTTTGTCTGTTTATTTCTTTTTTTTAAGTTTATTTGTTAATATTATTACTTTTTTATATTCTAAGATGTTGCCGAGCAGTTGGGGGGAGGGGGAGAAGGGAAAGGGAAAGGAAATAGGGTTGGAGAAGAAGGAAGGAGGGAGGCGTGGTTGAGGCCCATGGCACCCCCCTTATTCCTGTAGGGGAGACCAGGGGGCTTCCAGCAGTGGTGGCTCTGTTGTTGCTGGGCTGGATGCAGATGTCACGGGGGTGTGGCTGAAGTCCTCGGCCCCCACTATAGGTATTTCTAAAGAAATATATTAGAAGGCAAACTCATTTTTCCTAGGCTCTCTCCACTTCACTCCCTACAATTTCCCATAAAAATTGCTTCGCCCTTTTGGATTCTAATTTCTGATGTCTTTGCCATCTACCCAGTCATCCAAACTAGCATACTATCCTTTTCTTTGACCGCTTCTCTTCATAGCTCTAATATGTCGCTGAAATCAATACATTTTATCTCTGCAAGTCCCACATCAAGACTGTAAAAATAACCCCTGACTTCAATTCCACCTCCTTCAACCCCAAATCTACCCATTTTCTTGTAATGCAGCCAGGGTGATCTTTCTAAAATACAGATCTGGTTATGCAATTCCCTTGGTTAAAAATCTTCTTTTTTAGTTGGTAGAATAAAAAAAGGTAAGATATATCTTCATACTCACCTGTAACATTTTTTCCCTCCTTGTCTGTGACTACTTGCTACATACCCTGTGCTTTGGCCATGGACTTTAATTCATAATCATGCCTTTTTCTTTCAAACTCTGCCTTTGTACACACTGTTCTCCTTGCCAAGAGCATGCTGGTGAAATACTGCTCCTCTTTCTGGACTCAAATGTCACCTCCTCCATGAAGCTTCCCTGAGTCCTACTTTCTCTAAGACAAAATGAGTTGCTGCCTCCTTTGTTTCCCTAGTAGGTTTGTTTATACCAGTTTTATTATATTTGTTATGCTTCACAGTATTTAGATATTTATGTCTTGCCCATGGATTGGGAGCTTCTTGAGTTCAGGAAAACATTTTATTGACCTTTGCATTGTCTTATTCAGAGACCAGTAGATCCTTGTTTAGTACATAAATGGTTAAATAACCCAAGGGAGTGATTTTATCCTATCATATAAGACAAGGCAGACATGGTGAGGATGACACTTTAAATGTTCGTTAAACTCACTCCTAATGCAAAAGACATTGAAATTCTATTGCAAAACACAGACAAAATGCTCTTTCCATTCCTACTGAACAAATAGATACTTTCAGAGATAATTTTCTTATTATTCTCCTGCAAAGGTTAAAAAATTTATTAAAAGATGGGACATAGGGTTTATTTAATTAAGCTATTTTTCTCCTGCATCTAAAATCAAGTATAATTTCCCCTTTAGGGTCAAATGAACTACTTAAGAGAAACTTACATGATATAAAAGCGTCTGGCACAGTGTGTGGCACAGAGCGGGTGTTGAGTAATGACGTTTACAGAGAGAAAGGAGGAAAGGGAGAGAGAAACAGCGGCACAAAGCGAGACTATTAGGTGCTGCTACCAAATAAAGATCATTCAGAACTGAAGATAAAACAACTCTGAAACATAATGTTATTCAATAGGAACAAACAGTATTTATTTTAGAAATAATTTGCTGGGGATTCTGTTCTAAAAAATGAAGTATATCTGTGGATGTTTGTATCATTATTTCCAAGCCCCATTGTTTTTACAAACATGTAGAATATCAAAAATGGCATTCAAGTTTGTCTGGCCCAGTAGTTTTTGTGAAATGTGCTCAGAGGAACCCAGGAGTTCGCTGGCAGGGGCAGCCTATGTGGTGCTGGCAAAGCAGCCTGTAAGGCATGGGGTGCATTTGGTCCTCACTGAAGAAGTTCTACTGTATCTGCTTTATAAAGGAGTTTTCCCTTTACGAGTTTGTTTTTAAAAAGTTTTCTAACTTTAAAAGTTTTAAAAATCCCTGATTGATTGCATTTGTCTAACTCTTTCATTTTTATACATGAGAAAAATGAGGCCCAGAAACTTCAAGTGACTTATCTCAGGCCAAACAACTATTAGTGCACTAGCAACTAGTTAGCAATCTAGTTTGACTTCTATTTTTGTTGCTATTGTTACTGAGTCAATTTGGACAAGGATGTAGAAAGTGATGACCACTAGAGAAGCAGGAAGAGGTGAGGGTCAGTAGGTCAAGAACCGAGGGAGCTTGTGACAAGGGCTTTTGCTTTTCATGCAAAATGGGGAAACAAGTTAGGAGTTTTTCCTCCACTTCTTCCTTCCTTCTACAGAGCAGCTCTTAAATATATGAATGGCTTCAAGAGCTTTTCCTCTATAGAATGCTCACAAGGGCTCAAATTGGAGTAACTGTTTTATTATATATTTCTTTATGTATAATATATATTAACATATACATTATATAGGGATATATATATATCCTGATATATATGATATATATACCATTTTGATGGTAAGATTGATATAAAATTTGGATGGCTTGTAAAATGTGATTATAAAATTCGAAGATTCTATTTTTTTGGCGGCTGGCCTGTGTGGGGATTTGAACCTGTGAGTGACTTTGGGGTTGTAAGGCTGTGCTCTAACCATCTGAGTTAACTGGCTAGCCCCAGAGAAGATTCGTTATTTGCAGAGAAGGCTCAAAGATTCACTAAACATTGGCTTTTCAAATGCATTGGATTTGCCTAAGAGAGGAGTTTTTCCCTCTGTGATTCAATCATTCTGTTACTGCTAGAGGGCATGGTATGGTCAACAGCATGGGAAGAGTGGACAGAAAAAATGTTGGAAAGGTCAGAAGACCATTAAGTCACTTGATTATGAAAAGAAAGTTAGAAAATTAGTTTTAAGTGCATTTAAAAGGTGGAAAAAGACATCACTGTGATAATCAGTGACTGAGAGGAGAACAGAGGTTACTATTTTGAATCAGGATAAGAGATTCTGGAACATCTCAGTGATGTTAGGGGAGATGAGTCTGTTCAACATGAAAGACTAAACAAAGAAGCATAAAAGGGCTGATCTGAAATTTAGAAATTAAAAAATAAATCACAAAATAAAAATCTAGCATTCAGGCAAAAGAAAGAACCTTAAAGAAGGAAGACTAAATCCTACAATGGGAAGAAGATAAACAATAGACAAATCAAGTCAAAGGAGACACTATTTGGACTGAACGAACTTCCAAAAATGTTAAAAGGGGAAGACTATTCCAAAGGAGATGATATTAAAAAATAAATGCAGAAAACTCATTGATGTTTCGTTGAAAATTAACAGAGGAATAATCAGAGGAAGATATATCTGAAGACATCCTAGGCAGGTAATAGCAGAGGAGTAAATAATGTAGTCATTAATATTTCAAGATTAAGCTTCTCTCTTGTTTTGGGGGAAATTAGAACGAGTTCATGCAGAATAAAGCAATTACCACACATGAGCTCAAGTAAAGGTTTCCTGCCTCCCGATGGTATGCATGGCTTTGTGCCATGAAATCAGAGTAGACAAGACTCAGGCGTGTCATTGGAATTCCAGCAAGTTGTGAACTATACATTTCAGGGCAGAATCATGCTTTTTCAACTTCAGGAATGAATTCAAGAAGGCTTAGATTTAACATAATGTGGATTCTCACATTAAAAAGACCATACTGAAAATTACCAGTTCAGATGAAAAATGTATAATTTGTGTGTATGTGTGTGTTTGTGTGTGTGTATATATGCCATGGTGAAATAAAAATGGACTGGAGTGTGGAAAGTAATTTAACCATTTAAAGACACAATTGTTTCATTAATATTTACTTATATCTGATTAAATATTCATGATGCCCTGCCTTCCCTCCGTGTCTAACAGTGTTGCATTCATGGCCATCTGTACCAGCTCAGCACACAGGAGGTCTCAATTAGCCATTCAGGCTGACAGAGAACTCTCAGCCAAGTGGCCCTTACCCTGCAATGGGCTAAAAACAGATGATGAGTTTGTCTGTAGGCATAAGCAACACTGAATCAGACTTGCCTTGACCTGAGATTATAGGGGAACAGAGTCTACAGCATCACAGTCCCTCAAGAACACAGAGAGGATGGTTTCAGAAATGTCTAAATAAACAAGGGCATATGAAAAATCTCTGCTTAGGCATGATGTCCTGAGGGGAGCAGTACTCAAGGTGTGAACAGGACTGGAATCAGGGCCCTTGACACCTAGCACCATGCTCCCATCTGCCACCAGGAGGCTGGGCAACAGATGACCTAGTTTCTAGTCCTAATTTAGCAAACTGCAAAGCAAGACTGGAAGTATCTCCCTCTGAAGGAGGTGCTGGGAAGGCAGTTATACATGCAGCATTGCTAGCTGCTGAGGTCTCTGGCTCTTTTATACATACCACAATAGCAGCATGGGTTCACCTTGTATTGTAGTTACCTGCCCCATGTTTATCTCTTTTCTCAATTGTGAGTTTTTGGAAAACCCAGACTATGTAGTGTTTATGGGGTATTCCAAGAGTCTAGCTAGCATACTAGCTAGTAAATATAGTAACTATTTTTTCAGTAGTATAGGCTTTGGGGAGGCTAATGTTTGCTATTAGAACATGGTATTAAAAGTGGCTGGACAGTTCTGTCCACTGTTTGAATGTACATCTGTGGTGGAGATGCTCAGACAGAATGCATGAACAACATTGCTGTCCATTATTAAAAGTCAAATGCTGGCTTTTGTTTTCCCTTTTTCATTTCTCCTAGACTCTTCTGAAACAGATTTGGGAGTAGCATAGGGTTATGATGTCTGTGGTAGGCAGAATAATGCCTCCAGTCCCCGCCCTAGCACACCCACATCCTGATCCCCAGAACCTGTGAATATGTTACCTTACATGGCAAAAGGGACTTTTTGTTTGGACCTGATTAAGGTGAAGGACCTTGATGGGAGAGATTATCCTAGAATTATTCTGGACAATCCAGTTTAGTCACATGAATTCTTGAAAATGCAAAGAGGGAGGCAAAAGGCTTGGTTAGAGAGATGCCATGTGCTGGCTTTAAAGATGGAGAAAGAGACTATGAGCCAAGGAGTGTGAGTGGCCTCCCGAAGCTGGAACCTAAAGTAACACAAGGAACTGAATTCTGCCAACAATCTAAATAAGCAAGATACAGATTTTCCCCTAGAACCTCTAGAAAGCAACGCAGACTGCTGACACTTTACTTTTAGTGCAATGAGACGCATAAGGACGTCTGACCCACAGAACTGTAAGATGATATATTTTTGCTATTTTACATCCACTAAGTTAATGATATATTTTTTTAGTGCAGAAATAGAGAACTAATACAGCATCTCCAACTAGCAGACCACACTTCCCACTAAGCTTTCAGATCCCCTAAGGATTTTAACAACATTGGGGCTTTAGTTAGGCATTTAGCAACGATCAGGGTGAATACAAAGTATAAACAAATTGTCCTTCCCTCTCCTCGGAAGGGGCATGGAGCTTTCCTTCTTACTGCCATCTGTTTGGAAGATCTTTGGGCTCCCATTGGGTTTAAGTTGGGCAATAAGATGAAAAACCTGATTTTTAATTTGTGTTATTTAGTTTGTTTCAGCAAATGCCTCTGGAGCGATGTCATGTGCAAAGTGAAATCACCTAGATGCTGTGTCTTTAAAAGCCAGGGAAGTGCACAGAGCAGCAGCAGCAGTCAATACCAATTTCCACATCTGGATCAATACCATCGGATGGCTCTGTAGCTGCAAAGATTGTTTCACACACAGACTCAGGGAAAGGGAGGGCTGGGGAGAGAAAGGGAATTGGTTTTAATGATTTCATGGCTCTAAGTATTCCTGCTCACTCTTTTCTTTAAAAGAAATAAATACATAAAATTAGAAACCAAATTTACGAACCTGTCAGTCTGCATCAAACCCAGCTTCTTTCCCTGCCCTGTCACCAAAAGTGGCATCCAATCTAACAAACAGCCTTAATCTTTGTGGGGGGTTATATGTACCAAAGAAAAGAAGTGACAACACTGTCTTCAGTGATGCAATAATAAAAATATTCTGTGTTTACAATGGGCCCCTCCTCGAGGACTTTGTGGGTGGTTTACTCACTCTACAGATAGAAAAGCAATGACCGGCAACTGGTTCACCATCACCCATGGAGAAAACGCTGACATTTTAACTCCTGGGCCGCATCCTGTATGCATATGTTTGGACAACGTAGGACTCAAATTTTTTCTTAGGTTCTTTCACCACAGCTTGACTTTGTAGTTCTGAGTGACAGAGTCTCCCTCACGAATGGGACTAGGTAGCTGCTTTCCACGAGGCATAGCTGTTGGATCTGCCAAGAGAAGGCAACTGCGATTGAAACAGCAAGGGAAGGGCTGGGATCTGATGCCATCAGTTCTGCTGGAAGTGCTCCTAGTAGGTCACAGTCTCAACCATTTCTCCTCCTGTGAGTGGGCACAGCTTTGATTCTTCAGTGCTTCTGTGAGGCCCCAGAGAACAGGCTCTGTTGCCACCAGCCCATTAGCTCACCTCCAAAAAAGGCTGACCCTCACTCAGTGCAGGCACACTCATCGTCAGGATGTGCCAGACAAAGGAATAAATGTGTCCCCTCTGGGCCCTGACGTAATGGAGAAGCTTAATCCTCAGCTTGGTAAATGCCACAGCTACAACCGTGACCAGCTCGATCTTGAAGGCAGATCAGGTGACTTCCAGGGATGCTTATGTACAACCCTCAACTGGAGGGCCGAGAGGATTCATGAAACTGACTCTTCTGTACAGGAATTATAAAAGTTCTCTTCCTCGGCATTATCTCTTTCATTTTGTTCTACTTTGTGGTTTTACAAAGCATTGGCATATACACGGCCGCACATACTCCTCACAGCAACCCTGTGCCTTTGATCACTGTTCTACAGCCAAACCTCAGAAAGAGAAAGTCCCCTGGTTAGGGAAGGTGATGGCTGAAGGGGCCTAGGAAATTACACAGCTAGCCCCTAGAGCAAGGGCAGGGTGGGACCAGGGCAGTAGAGTCTCCTAGACTCTTTCACTCTGGTGCAGGACGTTTCTACAAATAGAATCGGAATCACAGACTCCTCAGATCCTGACTGCATGATTAAAAATAGGCCAGCATCGACATGGACTTGAGCCATCTGTGTGTGGGTTCACTTTGTCCTTCCCCAGGAATCCCGCACCTTCATGCTGCTGCCCATTCTCCTGAAGGACCGGCTTGTGGCACAAACTCAGCAGGGAGAGTCCTGAAAGGCAACACATTTCTGAAATTATTATGGTTTAAAAAAAAAGAGTCAGTAAATCCAACTAAATTAACCTTCACTAAACAAGATTTGAGAAGAGCCCCAAATGCTGACTAAACATGCAAAACACTACTGTTATTTTGCAAAAATTCTCCCTGCTTCCCTCACATTCCCAAACTGTCCATGTTGTATTAAATTCTTCCTGAAGCTCGCTTTATGCTCACCCCAATACGTCCCAAATCAATTAACAGCAATTAGTTTGATTATGAAACTATAAAAACAGATATAAAAGGCCCCCATAAATCTTCCAATAAAGCACCTGACAAAACAAAATCTTCTGACTAACAGCTAAATTGTTCTTTATTTCGTTTTGGTTTTTGGTTATTTTGTGGCTCCCACTTAAGCGTAGTGGTAAGTGTTTATTATAAAATGTTTACCAGAACACAGGTGATCAGAAGGTGGATCTCAAAGATTTCTGGTCAGAAAAGAACAAGCAGAATGCTTTTCTTCTTATGGTTCATTGACCTTTCTTTAGTTTTCTAGAATGCTCTATGCCTTCTTTTATTTTCACTTAAAATGATCACCCTCTCACAATGCAAGGTAATTTGCTCCTCAGGGGGGTCTTATTTTTGGCCAACAACCTCAAGTCTGGTTGCTGAAATTATCTTGGTTCCACATTATGTGGCAGAAGTTGCAAGGAAACACTTTTTCTGTGAAAATAGAATTAAAAAATGTAGATTCCCCATATACTATCAGAAACATGTCCAAAGGGGAGTATCAAAATGTTTGTTTAAAGAATGTCATTGAATGCCCATCAAATTTCTGGCCAAGGGCTATTTATGGGCATCTGGCATGTGTCAAGACCAAAGACCCCCCAGGAGACATCCACACGGGCTGTATTATTATCTGTCTGTCCCTCAAGGAATTTATGAGGTTTTTTTTGCATAACTGATAATAATGGCCATTCAGTTTAAGGCAGCCATTGAAACATAGCAAAACACCAGACTAACAATTAAAAAGAGAAAGACATGGCATGTTAACAGTACCTGAGTTAAAAATTGTCCTTTCCTGGTGGTCTCTGGACTTCCTCCTACTTCCCTGAAGTTTTGGGAGAGAGAAGTAGCCTTAACTAACATACTATGAAAAAATCTCACTTGTGTAAGTTTGCTCAATAGCTGGGCAGAAGAGGAATCTGCTTGGATTGATGGGCAATTTGATCCTGTCCTCAGGAAAGGAAACAGAGCTGACATCAGATATAGATCATATCCTCTAAGATTTTCCTGTGTGTGCCAGTTCTAACCTTCTTCCTTTAGGGCCTCAGTATGGCACACTTGGTCGGGGTCATAGTGTAACTGATATTTGTTTTGTGTTTTGTTTTCACTCATTCCATGAAATTTATTGAGTGCCTGCTAAACACACAGTGCCATGTGCACAGGAGTTTATTTAATTACATTTTGCATCATTTGGCAGATTGACTCCATAACCACAGATTGGTTGGCTGGGATTCTGATTCTAATTTTGCTCACAATTTGCCATGTAGCTGTGAGTTAGGCACCCTACCTCTGTAAGATACTTCAATTTCTTTCTCTGCTTGGTGGAAATAACAGTAACTGACAGCTGCTTAGAGATGTGCTGGGATGATTCATGTTGAAATCAAGGTAAGGCTTGTGAAGTTCAATTATTTCATCTTCAGGAATGCCACTTAGAGATTGGTGGAAGTGAAAATTTGTTTTTAATTTATATTGCAACTGCTACAGTTTCCTCCAGATTTTTTCTTTATTCCTTTGTTACTTTTCTAATTTAATGACTGCTCACTGGTTTCCAGGGTTCCAATATCAAAGTCATTAACTTGGATTGTTTGGCCAAACTTGAGTTCTTCCCTAAAAGATTTTCAGTGGCAATGCAGGGGTAAAACTCATATATGCCCAAAAGGGGAAGAGTAAGGAGTAAAGTTCTTCAGGGAACTTGGGCATAAGCTTGAATTTGGCCACCTCACTCCAGAATTGATATATAGTACTAGGACAGTTTTATTTCCAACTGTGTAGTAGTTAACTTGCTTCGTTCTAATGACCAACAGCTGCTTCTTAACCTTCAATATCACCTCACCTGTGTACTCTGAACTGGCAAGAAATATATAGATGTATATATTGGCAGATATCACCACCAAAGTTATCTAAATCTCCATGATTTTGAAATAACCAATTTATTTTTTTTTCAGTTATTAGGTATGATAAATGTCTAATTCCCAACACCCCTGGGGCTGAGCCTAGGTGGGGCAGGACTGAAGCAAGCTAGTAAAATCTTAGATGACTTGTGGGAGCAAAACCAATGAGAAAAATCTTAAGGCTAGTCTAGAAGTCGGTTATCATGAGGTTACACAGGGCCCAGATCAGGTGGAAAGACACTGTGAGCTGGAAGATGGTAACGTGTGAAGGCCTGATACCCTGAGCCCCTTTGGTGATCACCTTCCCTAACCAGGTGACTTTTTCTTGCCAAGCCTCAATAGAACAGTGATCAAAGGCAAAGGGTTGCTGTGAGAAGTATGTGCAGCCCTGCATATGCCAGTGCTTTGTAAAACCACAAAGTAGAACAAAACGAAAGAGATGATGCTGAGAAAGAGAACTTCTATCATTTCTGTACAGAAGAGTCAGTTTCATGAATCCTCTCGGCCCTCCAGCTGGGGGTTGTACATAAGCATCCCTGGAAGTCATCTGATCTGCCTTCAAGATCGAGCTGGTCACGGTTGTAGCTGTGGCATTTACCAAGCTGAGGATTAAGCTTCCCCTTTATGTCAGGGCCCAGAGGGGACACATTTATTCCTTTGTCTGGCTCATCCTGATAGTGATTGTGCCTGCACCGAGTGAGGGTCGGCCTTCTTTGGAGGTGAGCTAATGGGCTGGTGGTGACAGAGCCTGTTTGCTGGGGCCTCACAGAGGATTGCAGAGGGTCTGGAGGAAAGGATTGGAAGATAAATTGGGAGCTTTGGCGTGAGAGGACTTTGTAGGCTATGATAAAGATTTTGTATGGATTTTTGTGTGTGGTTTGGAACCCACTGTAAGTTTTGATCAGATGAACAATATGAAACAGAAGGGACAAATGCGGAAGAGAGACCAGTTTGGAAGTTGTTTCAATAATCCATATGAAGGATATGGCAGCTTGGGCCAGATGCTAACAATGGCGATAGTGAGAAGTAGCTACATCTGGGATATATTTTGAAGTTCAAACCAACAGGATTTACTGATGGGTTAGATGTGGGGAGTGGGAGGGGGGGGAGAGAGAGAGAGAACAGGAAATTAAGAATGACTCTGAGGGTTTTGGCTCGAGCCACTTTGTGCCATCTACTGATGGAGGAAACTTTGGAAGGAGCATGTTAAGAAGATGGCAATCAAGAGTTCAGATTTGGACCTATTAATTTGCAAAATCTCATTTACATATTCAAGTAGAGAGGTCAGATAGGTGAGTAGATATGTAAGTCTATGGATCAGAGGAGAGTTTGGAGCTAGAGAAGTACTAATATATAAATGATTAAAATCTCTGTAACTAGGTGAGACTACTTTGGGTATATTGTTGCTAGAAGAGAAAAGGAGGCCTGAGGAGTGAGTCCTGGAGCATTCCAACAATTAGAACTCAGGAGGATGAGGTGGTAGGAAAGGAGACTGAAAAGATCAGTCTGAGGTAAGAAGCAAAGAGGAGAATGTGATGTCCTGGAAACTAAGTGAAAATAAAATATGATGTGTGGACCTGTGTGTATGACCACTGATAGGTAAATAAAGTGAGAGCAGGAATTGACCAGTGGAACTGAAGAATGGAAATTGCAGGTAACTGGGATGGCTAATTTTAGGTGTCAACTTGACTAGGCTAAGAGATATACAGATAACTGGTAAAGCATTATTTCTGGGTATGTCTGTGGGGGTGTTTCCAGAAGAGACTGGTGTTTGAATCAGTGGACTGAGTAAGGAAGACCCACCCTTACCCAATGTGGATTTTCTTCAAGAGCCTGGATAGAACAAAAAAGCAGATGAAATTTGCTCTCTCTTTTCTGGAGCAGGGAAAAGACTTGTCCTGTCCTTGGACATCAGAATTCTAGATTCTCCAGCCTATGGACTTCAGGACGTGCACCAGCAGCCCCCCAGATTCTCAGGCCTTGGACTGAAAGTTATAATAGTAGCTTCCAGGTTCTGAGGCCTTTGGACTTGGATAGAGCCAAGTTATACTACTGGCTTCCCTGGGTCTCCAGTTCATAGATGGCCTATTGTGGGACTTCTCAACCTCCA
The DNA here is from genome assembly GCF_027409185.1 of Cynocephalus volans. Lineage (NCBI taxonomy): Eukaryota > Metazoa > Chordata > Mammalia > Dermoptera > Cynocephalidae > Cynocephalus > Cynocephalus volans. The sequence goes on along the minus strand of NC_084467.1, from coordinate 122,030,690 downwards.
CAATCATGTGAACCAATTATCCTAATAAGTCTCCTTTTATATCCCTCTCGGTATATATCCTATTGGTTCTGTTTCTCCTGAGAACCCTGACTAATACAGATTTTTGTATAATAAATACACTAATACAGGAATGGTTCTACAGTAATAGAATTTTAAGGGTAAGTTTTCTTCATTGGTTTTGGGGATTCTGGGATTGGCACTATAATCTGATGAGATTTAAAAATGCTAAGGACTCTACTTTAAATAGTACAGAGAGTGCTAATAGTCCATGGTGTAAACTATTTATAGAGGTGTGCAATCTGCATCGGATACTCCTAACTTATAAGAGGCAAGGAACTTAGTGACTCTTATACGATATTTTTTCAAATGTTTGTGGAGAACTAAGAAATATAATGATGTTGGTTGGTTTGCTCCTATTGTCACTGAACAAAGTGATGAAAGAAAAGGTCGTGCTGAGGGATTCGGATTCCCAGCTCAAGCTGTGTAAAAATAACCTAAGAGCTTCTAAGTGTGCCCTGAAAGAGAATCTTCTCTCTCATAGCCACATGGCTGATTTTGCTGAAAATCAAACACAAGCCCTCATCATGCAACTGGCTGAATTACAAGGAATATTGAACTCTCAGCCTGGCAGAGTGTCTATTATTAAAGTAAGGGCAGTGATGGAAAAAAATGGGATCCTGTAGGTTGGGATAGGGACATATGGGGAGACCCTGATAAAGCTGGAAACATTGAGCTCTTAAATTTGGAGGAGCCTTTTTTGCCATAGGAAGTGGCTTCCACACCCGCAGTGGTCTCAGCCTTTCTGCCTGTGCCTGAGGGGATTAACCCCGCGTTGCCTGAGGAACTGTAATGGCTTCCCCTGAGGCAATTGCCAAGGAAGAAAATGCTGATTCTCCTCAGGACCCAGCCCCACCACGCTTCTTTGCTTCTAGACCTATAACTATATTCAATTCCCAGGAGGCCCCTGAAGGTGAGGTACGAAGTGGGACCCATGAGGAGGTGCACTACATTCCCAAAGAACTACTTGAGTTTTCTAATTTCTACAAGCAAAAATCTGGAAAACATATGTGGGAATGGATATTAAGAAAGCAGAATGATGGAAGGAACATAAAGTTAAGTCAGGCTGAATTTATTGATATGGGCCCACTAAGCAGAGAGTCTGTATTTAATGCTGCATGCAGCTCAGGGAGTTAGGAAGGGATTTAACAGCTTGCTTGGTTGGTTGGCGGAAACATGGATTTAAAGATGGCCGACCATGAGTTCACCTTCCCTGGGGAACCCCGCCTAATACAGGAACCTCGACAAGAGCAGTGTCTGCGGAGTGGCTACAAGAGGAAACGGGGGATGAAGAGGTGGAGACAGAACCATGAACAATTCTTTTAAAGAGTTTTGTTGTGAAGGGGAGAAGAGAGACAGGAGGAGGTGGGTATATGATCACAGGAGAATTTTTTTTTTTTCTTTTTCAAAGATGTTTATATGTGGATGGGATTATTCAGTTGAGAAGGAAAAACTGAAGCCACAGGACAGCAAGGAAGTAATGGCAGGAGCAAAGTCCTTGTGTAGGTGAGAGGGGATCTAATCCAGGGCACTGGTGGAGGGTTTGGTACAGTCACACAGCCAATAAGTGATGAAGGTGGGATTTAAGCCCAGCCTGTCTGGCAGTAGAGCCAACAAGTATAACCACTATGCATACTTCCTGGATCCATAGTTTAAATTATATTTAAGCAGCGAAAATCTTTTTTAAAAAGTGCAATCTTATCACTCATATATAACAGAGGGATGAGGGAGATTGTTGGAGTGGGCAGGACTGAAGCATGCTGGGACCTAAAACTGCATGGACTCTAAAAGATTTTAAAAAGACATAGTTTTTTTCCTGGCATGCATTTCTCTGAGCTCCCTCTTTTCCTGTGGTTATTTGATATTTCGAACTTTGGTTATGGAGCAAGATGACATTATTTACATGAATGTAAAGCTGTTTTTTAGTCAGCCTGTAGCTGCAGACTTGCGTGTACTATCCAGACCCTGGGAAACCAAGGAAGACATCAATAAAGCTGTGCTGATTCCACCCTCCAGTAGGACCCTGAGATAACATCAAGGAGGGGAGCAGAAATCAGACAGAACCTTGGTGAGACCTTGCACCTGGCTCCTTGCAAGGAGCCCCTCCAGCTCACAACCCCCTCCCTCCTGCTTTTTTCATGTCTCACATTCCATTTCCTTAACCCCCTCTTTAAAAACCCCTCTGTAAATCTGAGTCTTTGAGATGACTTTAGTCTGGCCGTTCTCCTCCAGGCTTACTGGAGAGATGGGTTAGTCTAACATCTCTCCTCAGGTCACCAGTATTCCTGAATAAAACCCGACTTCCATTTTCACCAACATTTTACTTTTGAGTGGTTTGCTTTGGAAAGGGGGTAGGCAGCTGGACTTGAGTTCTGTAATGAGATTTTGGTAAGCCTAAGCCAGGGGCTGAATGCCCTGGCATAACAGATTTTGGCAAGTCAAGCCAGTGTGTTTGTTTGGGGTAGGCAGCCATACTTGGGTCTGGTAACAAGATTTAGCAAGCCTCAGTGCCCCCCCATAACAAGATACAGGTGGAAGACCAGGAGCTCACGAGCTCTGCTGTCCTGCTGCCACCATCCCCACCCTCCACCCATGTCTTAATCTGTTTGATCTGCTACAAAAAGTACCATAAACTGCATAGTTTATAAACAACGGACACTTATTGCACATCGTTCTGGAGGCTGGAGGCTGGAAGCCTGAGATCAGGGTGCCAGCACGGTTGGGTTATGGCGAGGGCCCTCTTCTGGGTTGCAGGCTGCTGACTTCTCATTGTGTCCTCACATGGCAGAAAGAGAGTAAGAGAGCTCTTTGGCCTGTTCTTCTAAGGGCCACTAATTGCATTCATGAGGGCTCCACCCTCATGACCTAATTACCTCCCAAAGGCCCCACCTCCAAATATTATCACATTGGAGATTAGATTTCAGCATAAGAATTTTGGGGGGAGGACACAAACGTTCATTCCATAATACCCTTTCTCCTGAAAAGCCCTTTAAGCAGCTTCTCAGAACTTTGAGCTCCCAGGGAATACAGCCTGAAAAGCTGTGGCAAGTAAAGTTAAAATTATATGAGTCCATAATAGAATGGTCCTTAAATCTCCTTTCTGTTTAGGTCACCAGCTATGCCATGTAGTCCACCTCCATGACAACAGCCAAAATGGAATGGAGAAAATGAATGGAAATGTTTGCCTCCTATGGACCCAGGCTTCTCTCCCCCACCCTCTGAAAAACCAAAAACCTAGGAAGTCATTTACAAAACAGGACATCCTCAGGGAGATGGCAATCTTGTTAACAGTTTAGGCTTGTCTGCATGAACATCTGTTTTAATAGCACATCTGTATGGTGTAGTACTTAGCAGGGTGACCTAGGTTTTGTCTCAGAGAATTTAATGGATTTTTCCTTTCCTGTTTTAAAGCCCTTTCCCTACACAATTAGATAGTTGAAAGTGAAATCGTTCTGCTGGGTCTTGAAACGGGAAATCAATAACTGTTGGGTGATGCTATGTGCAGAAGCCCAGGTAGAAGCCATAGCTAATGAGGCAGCAGATAAGTGATTTAACCAGTGTCTGAACTCAGACACAAGGAAGAAGCACAGGAATGCTGCCCAGAGAGCCATGCTGACAAAGGAGTAATGAGAGCGGCTCCTGGCTGAGACAGATGCGGATGTAAAGCCAGGTTTGGGGGTGTGGGGGGAGGCTTGCTCAGCCCCTCTGGAAACGGGGAGGGCATTAGAGTCTAGGGTAAAGGATCACATGGTTCTGGGGTCTGGGAACTGGAAGAGGTATAAAGACAATGGCTATATTTCTATAGAGAAATTCTATTTTGCCATTTGTTTATTCATTTACTCAATGAATGCTTATTAAACAACTATTGTGTGTCAAGCAGTTGGTTATATACTGAGAAGGTAAACATGACATAGGTCTTACCTTCAAGAAGCAAATAGTTCAGTGGTTCATGTGGATATAAAACTGAACTTGGGGCTGGCCAGTTAGATCTGGTGGCTATAGTATGGTGTTATAACACCAAGGTCAAGCGTTCAGATCCCCTCACCAGCCAGCTGCCTCCTTCCCCCCCAAAATTGAACTTGATAACTAGAAGACATTGAGGCACATTCAATGATGGAGATATATACATGGGTTATTTCTCATTCTATATTTTAATATTTTAACCCCCCTTTTTAAAAAGATTAATTATCTCAAAGGACATCTTGAAGAGTATTTATTTGGCTCAGTACTCTTTTCATGTCCTTGGCATACAGGAAGTGCCACATAAGTATTGCAATTGAAATTAGATAGGACTCTTTAATTGTTTCCACATCATTATTTCATAATTTCCTCAAAATAACCCTTCAAAATAGATAGGCCTATGTATTATTATCCTCATTTTCTAACTTGAGGTACTATCACACAGAGATTATGCTTATCAGCTAATTCACATCATGGTGTCAATATCTAGTCAGTGCACAGTGCGTAGCCGGTCCAGAAGTCTGTGCCTGTTAGCATGGGTCAGTATCCTTACTCAGAAAGCTGACTCAGAGCTGAATTTCAGAGAAGGCATCAACCACAAGCTAATATTTTGTGGGTGCTGGAGAATTGCTTGGCATCCTTCAAATTATACCATGAAGCCCAGTTGCCATGGACAATATTTAATAGGTTTAAATAAAATCTTCAAAACAATATGTGAGAATCAGAGGCCTGTTTGCCTTTGAGACATCATTAACCATGTTTTACCTACAAAGACTGCTTAAGCAATCACTCCAAGACCAGGCAGCTGGGAAGTAACCAGGCTGGGATTAGAAACAAGAGATTTGATTCCAAGAATGCTGCTCTCTTCCTTTTCTGGACCAAATTTAGAGAAAGCTGATTAGATCACCTCCAGGGATTAGATTGTGCTGGGATTCAGGGCCTGACTGCCTTATTATGAAGAGCTTTCAAGGCTCTGGTGTGAACCGGGAAAATACAACCAAAAGTCATCAACGAGAAGCTAGCTCCTCCTGGCGATGCTCGGCCCCAAGCTCTGGTAGCAGGATGAGTCAGATTGCTAACAGCATCACCTTTAGATCCAAAAGACCCTAGTGTAAATCCTAGCTTTGCCTCCTAACAGCTGATAACCTTGGGAGCATTACTTTATTTTTCTGTGCTCTGTAAGTGCAAATAAGAATAGTACACCCATCTTCTTCAAAGGGTTATTGGGAGGATTAATGATTTAATACACATAAAATACTTAGATTAGTGCTTTGAACATAGTAGATGTTACATTCTGCTGTCATTATTATCTTTCTGCACAATTTCTGTGCTTTTCTCTGCCAGCATCTAGCACAGGTATTTTCAGGGACCGTTTAGGGTCATATGTTTTAAAAATGGCCAGAAGTCATAGATAGAAATCCAGATGCTGAGATGTCTTCCCCTCTGTGTCCTTAAGGCCAGCCATCAATGGGCAGAAAGGGCAGGAGGTAAACCTAACCTGTTAATCTTCTCTTATCCCTTCCTTGTTGTATGAGTACAATCTGGAGCAGGCTAGGGTAGCAAATGCTTCTGAGTGGCTTCCACTACCCAGCTTCCGTTGGGCAATGATCCTACTTCTTTTAGTCCTACTGGTGGTTCCAAGGTTATATAAAATAAATCATCTAACATTTTATTTTGTCTCATAGAGTCTCATGATTTCTTAGATATAGAAAAGTTTCCCTGATCTCTTGTTACTTCTCCAAATTGGTTACTGATGGTTCAAGTTCTTTTCAGAGGAAGAAAGAAAACCCACTGAACATGTCTATGGGCCAGGTATTGTTCCAGACACTTAACATACGTGATCTCTTTACATATTTGTAACAAGCCTGCGAGATGGATACTGTTATCCCTGCTTTTCTGTAAGGAAATTGAAGCTCAGGTTATACAATGTCCCTATTCACCACAGTCACAGAACAAGTAAATAGCTGAGCTGGGGTTTGAAATGACATTGATCTAACTCCAAGTACGAGGCTCTCGCTTTACTTTTATGGACAAAATCTTATTTTATTACACAATTAGACCTAAACTGAAAATGCAAATGTCACTGGGAGAGGTAACACTTAATTATATGTTCAGATTAGGGGCCAAGATTGCCATCAGAACTTCTCTTGAAAACAGGCTTTGATGTGAGAGAACTGAGAAGAGAATACGCATGACAGTAAGTAGCATAAAGGAGGCGAGTGGGGAGGGAAGGAGGAATGCAGTGGAGAATGTAGAAGCATGTTAGTTTTCCATTGCTGCTGTAAAAGACTGGCACAAACCTAGCAGCTTAAACAATACAAATTTATTATCTTACAGTTCTGCAGGTCAGAAGTCCACCATGGGTGCTGCCAGGTTAAAATCAAAGTGTTTGCAAGGCTGCATTCCTTTCTGTAGGCTCTAGAGCAGTATCCATCTCCTTCCTCATTCAGGTGGTAGAATTGAGCTCCATGGGGTTGCAGGACTGAGGTCCCAGTTCCTTGCTGGCTTTCAGCTTGGGCTGCCCTTGGGTCCCAAAGGCCTCTCTCTGGTCCCTGCACAAGGCTCCTGCTTCTCAGAACCAACAATGGGTATTGAATCCTTCTCATGCTGCCTTCTTCAGACTCATTCTTCTGCCTTTGGTTGTCTCATCTCTCTGATTCAGCCTGGAAATGTTCTCCACTTTTAAGGGCTCATGTGAGTAGATTGGATAATCAAGAATAATCTCCCCATCTCAAGATTACCCTTAATCACATCTGCAGTATCCCCATTGCCATGTAAGGTAATATATTCCAGGTTCTGGGTATTAGGGCATGGACATCTTTGTGGGAAGATATTATTCTACCTGCCATAAGAGGGGAATCTGGGGTTCACCCACAAACTGTGTCTGCTTCACAGCTTTGTCCTGGGTTCTCCTGGTCTTGGGCAACAATTTTGCTAATTATCCCACATTATTCTTTGAACAGATCTGAAAGATCAGGATGAGGGAGAGGTAAGCTCTGAGCTGCTAATAGACAGATCTGACCTACCTCCAAAGGGTTTTTGGTCTACCAGCCTTCCCAGTGTCCCTTTAAAGCAATTTGTAGTCTGTTATCCTGTATCATTAACCTAATTAGTGTAATTGCACCCAATTACGTAATCAGTATAAATACATGAAGAATCCCATAATTAAACAATGTAATTAGGTAATTAATAGATGACGTGGGAAAAATCCATAGAAAACATTCTGAGATGGACATGGTGCCTGTATGAAGCAGGCAATTTGCTAACTTCAGCATCTCAGCCAATTCCCTCTGTTCAGGAGGAGAGATCAACAAATTAATTAGAATCCAGCCATTCAGTTCTTGTTCTAAAAAGTGCTATCTTGTACCATGTCCTTCCACCTCCAATTTTATAAATATATGGCCAGGTTCTCTCTCTGTGCTGCTTCTGGAGAGAGAAACTTCTCTCATGGAGCTGAGTAGGATGAAAAAATCTGGTCTCATGTAAACCGGATTTGACACTGAGTCTACAGACAGAATGAGATTATTATTAAGGCCATTTCTGTATGACCAAAATAACCAGACTGCAGCAGAGGCAGAGTTCAGGGGTTTGTTGACAGTCTTACCAGCTGATTGTGTCAGAGACAAAGTCAGTCTGAACATCAGCACAATTCCTTGAGCAAACCCTGCAACTCTTGAGAGCTCAATGAAGAAAAAGGGCCCAAGGGTCCTGTCAATTCAATCTTCAAATATATCTTCCGTTTGTTCACTTCTTTCTGCTTCTATGGCCACCACCCTAGGTCCAGTCTCTGGTATGTCTCTCACCTGATCTGCAGCAGAGCTGTCCTGATGAATTCCTTGTGTTCATTTCCCCCCTTCCTCCAATCTATTCCCATCCAGCGGCCAGAGTGGTCTTAAGATCACTTCAATCTACTGCTTAAAACTTCTTAATAGAGAAAACCCACATCTTTAACATGCATGGCCCATGATTTTATGTGACCAGGTGCCGCCCACATCTCAAGGTTTTCTTGCACCCTCTCCCCAAAACCTTCCCTCCAGACTGGCCCTCTTCCATGTAATCCAATGCACTAAGCCCTTTCCTACCTCAGGACTTTTCTTCAGGCTCTTCCCTTAGCTTCGAGCACATTACCCCTTGTCTTTTACTGCCTAAATCCATTCATTCTTGAGGCCCCTAGTTCCTTAGAGCAGCTTGCTATTATCCCTTAATTTAAAACGTTTCCTCATTACTATCTCCCATAACACATTGTACCTTTTCTTTCTGGAATTCATCACAATCTGTAATTCTGCATTTACTATCTGTAATATTATTTTATGATCTGTGCCATTCACTAGATAGTAAATCTAATGAAGACAACAGTCATATTTGTTTTGTTTATCACTGAATCCCCAGGATCTAGCATGTAATAGAAACTCAATAAGTATTTGTGGCATGAATAACATGTTGAAAGTGGGAGTGCTGAGAAACAACAAGAAGTTATCATATCCGTGGTGGGTGCCAACCTGGGCCAGCAGGGCAAGGAGCCGGAATGGGGGCTTGGCAGCTAAATGGGAGACTGTGATCCATGCGATGGCCACTGTCTGCTTCTCATAAATGCAAGCACAAAGACATGCAGTTTTCATGCACTTCTTAAAGAACGGTACTTGGAGACAGAAGTCAGCTCCTCCTTCCCCTTTCTTCAATTCAATTGGGTGATAGAGCAAAAGATATGATAAAAACTAAAATTTATACATTGGCCATAATCAGTGGCTAACATGGATTAAATTAGTAAATCTGCTACATTATCACCATTTCTAAAAAAGCAGCTTACAAAGAGTCAGACAGATGCTGGCCAATAGCTCTTGTACAACCTGTTGTCCAGGCTCTGGGCCTTTTAAAGAGCCTGTTGAAACCGGTAAGAGAACCTAACTTCTCATTTACAGTTTTGATCAGACTTTGTCTTTTTCTCCCTCTTCTTTTAATTTTAGCTTTATCCTTAGAAAGAAATTTAGGCAGCTTTTGCTCTTGAGCATAAGCAGATTTATCATTAAATTGATTTTCACCTTCTGCCTTGCATTATGCATCCTAGAGAAAGAGAGTGGGAGGTCGAGATGGCACACCCATCTAATGATGTAAGCTCAGGAAGGGGTTAGAGTTTCCATTATGAACAAATGGAAGGGTCAAGAGAAAAAAAAAAAAAAAAAAAAAAAAGGTGGATGTTCTTTGAGGCAAGAATATTCTAGTCACAAAAAGTAGTATACTCCTGTTTCCAAACACTGAACCAGCTAAATCACGAACAGCATCAGGTTGAATTTTCACTTTCATTAGTTGAATGCTATTGCATTTACAGTCTTTTCTCTAATAAGCCCCTGGTTGTTCTGTAATAATTACACTCATTCTTTAATAAGTATTTACTGAAAACCCCCTACTTGCTTGGGACTGTACTACTCCCTGGAAGTGCACAAAATCCTCCTCCTAGCAACCTGTCTTCTCCCCACAAAACCACATCACTTGGTCAGCCCTCCAAGAGAATTAGAGACCAAGACCATTTTCGGGAAGACAAATGGGTACATCTAGATTTTCATTCTGTGCCAGAGGACACAGATGGCAAGTCTACTGGATTGGCATGACCAATGGCCCCCCTCTCTCACAGGACTTACATTTTGGCTGACAAAATAGGCTATCACGCAAGTAATTCTTTTTTTTTTTTTTTTTTTTGTCGTTTTTTCGTGACCGGCACTCAGCCAGTGAGTGCACCGGTCATTCCTATATAGGATACGAACCCGCGGCGGGAGCGTCGCCACGCTCCCAGCGCAGCACTCTACTGAGTGCGCCACGGGCTCGGCCCTCACACAAGTAATTCTAGTCAAGTGTGATGAATATTATGTTAGGGGAAATATGAGGTGCATGATAACACATTTTAGGGGAATCTGACCCAGTCTAGAGCCTCAGGAAAGGCCTCCTGGAAGAACTAATATTTAAGCTGAGATTTACAGTAAGGGGGCTACCTGGTATAGTAGTGATTACATACTTTTTCTTTGAGGGAGGGGGAGTATATATGCAGTAGCAGTGATGCAGGCTTTGGGAAAGATGTTCAAAGACCTAAAGGTAAGAAGGTGCATGGCATATTCATTGGATTAAATAGAAGAAGAAAAATATGACTGGATTGTACATTTCTAGCAAAGGAGTGTCTTTCCCCTGCCCACAATAAGGGCAGCCTCTTGAGAACAAGAAAAGTCCTACATTACATTTTATAGAAAAAAAAAAATACTTTAGGTCCGGCCCATTGCTCACTCGGGAGAGTGTGGTGCTGATAACACCAAGGCCATGGGTTCAGATCCCTATATAGGGATGGCCAGTTAGCTCACCTGGGAGAGCGTGGTGCTGACAGCACAAGTCAAGGGTTAAGATTCCCTTACCAGTCATCTTTTGAAAAAAAAAAAAACTAACTAAATAAAATATTTTATATTTTCTAGAAATGAAATACTTTATATATTATCTTCCTAATTGATAATTACCATATTATTTAGCATAATATAAGATATACAATATTGATTGACTAAACACCAATCTAGACTAGTTTTTACCTTTATTGGCATTCCATTTGTATCAGCATTAGGAGAAATTATTTGTGGAAATTTTATACTGAATGTCCAAATGACCCAAAGCTATTTTGGATGATTCTTTTAAGAAGGTGAATTATAGAAGGATGGTGCTGTAAGAAATTTCAAATGAGAGTTTTGGAGGGAAGCTTGTTATAGACTGTCTTCTTTCTACCAACCTGCCTTCTCCCTGAAAATCCTATCTCTGGGTCAGCCCTCCAAGGGCTGGAGTAACCAGCACCATTTTCAGGGAGATAGATGGCTACATCTGGGTTTATTGCCTGCACCAACAAGATATGGGTAGTTGTCTGTCGGATTGGGCTGACCAACCTCCACAGTGTAAGGCAGCATGAATGGCTCCAGTGGGATGCCAGCAGACATATATATCGATCGTAAATAATGTCTCAATGTTCTATAGTAGGCCATAAATCAAAGATATTTCAAAATATCTTTCTCTCCAGTTTGTTCCAATGGGCTGCGTTCTGGCTTGAAACTTTTCTTTTTAGGGTTAGTGCATGACCTGGCCCTGTTGCTCACTGCAGTTCAAATCCTTTTCATAACCTCTGCTTCCACAGAGTCTGGAGAGCTTATTAGAACTATCTCTGTCTCTGTGTACATATGACTGAAATAACCAAAGAGTTGAAGAGTCTTCATACTCTGCCCTTTGTCGATATCCAGTAAATACTCTTGTGGCTATCTGATGGGCTTCAAGTAAACTATTTCCCTCAGTTTTAATATTAAATATTACATTGATTTATATAATATAGCCAGAAAGAACATTATAGTTTACTAAATTCCACCCCCCTCTTTGAGCAACTGAGGCAGGAGTGAGAAAATGATTTGCTCAAGCATGTCTAGGCCTTTGGGAAGGAGAAGTGACCCCCTTCCTAGGAGTTTGGAAGAAGGAACTAGTCATGCCTGGTTCAGTTCCTGCTGAGTGGGTGTATTCTGGTTGACTTTCTCATCATGCAGTGGGCTTCCTGGGAGAAGTTTGCCTCTGCAGGAGGTAAGGAGGGGCCAGAATTTGTCCATCTACCTATGATTTGATGAGTAGGGTTAATTCTGGAATAAAATATTATGTAGCCTATTTTTGCTATGGACCAACTAATATCCTCCAATCCAGCCTTTTATAAAGTTGATGTTTCAATTGCCATCTGTCTAACTCCTGGGTTTATCTCTTATTGGTTCCAAACTCAGAAGGGAAAGAGGGACGTTATTTACTGGGCACTCCTAATACTCCCCCTAATGAGTCTCTTAACATTGCTGATCACAGTAACATGCTGAGCTCTATAATCTACCTGGCTTCAGCAACTGCCCCTACTCCTACCTCTGATGCTAGCCCAGCCATGACACTATTAAGAATGGGAGTTGCAATAGAAGCAGCTTGCTTTTTAGAGAGATTTCATGACCTTCCAAAGGCCCTACTGCATTCCTGATACTCCAGAGTTTCTGATATTCTACGATTAGTGATCCATTCATTGAAGTCCTACATTTGGTTTCAGATAGACTCTTTCTTAATGTTCATATCTTATCTGGCATTTTCATGTAAAGTATTATAGAGAAAGAAGCATGGGTTTTGGATTCAGATAGAAAGGATTTCGAATTCGAGTCTTGGGTTCCTCATCTGAAAAATGGGGTCGTATCAACCAAAACAGTCCAGGCTATGCTACAATAAAAAGCATCTCTAGCATCTCCATGGCTTAAAACAACAAAGGTTTGTTTCTAATTCACACAAAGGCTGTGGTTAGTCCAGGAAACCATCCTCTATGCTACATCATTTTGTGGCAACTGGAAGGCCATCTGGAGGAAGTGGCCTCCTAGGTCATTACGGCAGAAGAAGAGGGGACTGTGGTGTTGAGCACTGGCGATTAAACGTGGAAATGAGATAGGTCACTTCTGCTCCCATTTCTTTGTCCATAACAAGTAACATGGCTCTGCCTAACTGTAAGGGGGTGAGGAATTGTAGGCCTTTGTGTACCAGGAACTAGAGGAAAAGCAGATATTGGTAAAAATTGAGAATCCCATGGAGAAGAGACTTATCCTATAAGGTTGATGTGAGAGTTAAATGGGATAACATATATACAATTGGTGACACCTGGTGGGCACCCCACAAATGTTATCTGAAGTGTAGGTAGTAGGGAAGGGTAGAAGCAGAGACTGGAAAGCCACACTGCAAGTTCTGGGAATCCAGAAAGGGTAGCTCAAGTGACCTGGGTGCCCATGTATTTCACAGAAGGTATGAAAGACATAGATAATCTCCACTTCGTTCCTCTTGTCAGCCCCAGTAGCCCCTATAGGCAATCCAACACATTATGCCATATACTATTGTTTTCTATTACATGCATGTGCTTACTAACCCTCGTTAGATGGCAGTCCTACATCTTAAAACATCTTATTACAAAATCTGTTAACATGTTCTCCATGTCCAGCACCATTCTCATTGCAGCACATACATTTTCTTGCCTGATCCTTCTAACTGCACTGTAAAAAAAGTTATGTGTACCTTCATTTTGCAGATGAGGAAGTCAACACCTGTAGATGTGAAGCGTCTTCCTGCTTTCTGACATGGGACAGCTAATAAGTGTTGGAGCTGGGTTTCAGCCCAGGTATGCCTGACTCCAAATCTTTTAATCTTCCTACCATCCTGGGACTGGCTGCCTCTTTCTACTAAGCCATCCTTAGCATAACCCCAGGCGCACACCAGTAAATGCTTCTGGAAGGGAGGTTGCACAGTCAAGCTTTGCTGACCTCAGTTCTAGAAGGAGTAAACTTCTCAGTTCTGGCCAGGAGCATTCTGATGGCAGAAGGTCATAGATGTATTTGGTTTGATAAGAAAACCTGACTAGATCATGGGGCTCATCAGCCAAAGATTTACATGTATGTTAATAATCACTTTTCTCAAGATGGAAAACTGGGAGGAAGCATGCAAAAGACTGGAATAAAACCTAGAACTCTTGATCTGATATTTGAAGCCACCTTTGCCAAATGCTTTTTTCTACAACTTCCTTCATGGGTCAAATAGGGCTCAGTGCCACCTCTACCTGATTTCCAGTCATTCCCCAGTGAGTAACTCATTTTATCACTGGCACCAGGTATATTTGTGGCTCCTTCCTCCTCAGTCTTCAGGTCTCGTTTAAATGTCATTTCTACAAGGAATTTCCTGTCCACCCTTGGGGTCTCCTGTTATTCTTCCTCAGAAGCTGAAAAATAGCAGCTAATAGCATGGCTGGCCTGCATTGGGGCCCAGCCTTGACATTACTAGCTTTGAGATCTTTGTAAATCACTAAAATTTTTCTCTTCCTTAATTTCCTCATCTGTAAAATGGGAATTATAACAGTACGTACTTCATAGAGTTATAGGGTTGGTGAGGATTAAATGATTTGATACAAATGAAGTTTCTTAAAACATTTGGTGGTCCATGGGGCACTCAGTAAGTGTTAGCTATTAATATTAACACAACACCTTGTTTATTTCAATCTAATGTTTATCACAAGTTATTAGTTCATTTGTTTAGTTTGTTGTCTCTCCATCACTAGAAGGTAGGTGCCATGAAGTAGAGATTTTGTCTGTCTTAGTTATCATTGCATCCCCAATATCTGGTGCAACACCTGGCCTAGTACGTGCTGAGTAAATGTTTGTTGAATTAATAAATGAATAACATATGCATGAAAGCATGTGAAAAATGCTTTCTACAAGATGCTAACTACAAAGATGATTTAGACATTGTCCCTGCCCTGTATGAGCTTACAGTCTAGTAAGGAGATAAGACAGGTAAAAAAAACAACTCAATACTAGGCAGAATGTCCTTGGTATTTCTGATGGTTAATTTTCGGTGTCAACTTGACTGGATTAAGGAATACCTAGAGAGCTGGTAAATCATTATTTCTAGGTATATCTGTGAGGGTATTCCCAGAGGAGATTGTCATATGAGTCAGTGGACTGATTTGGGAAGATCCATTCTCAATGTGGGTGGACACCATCCAATCAGCTAGGGGCTCAGATAGAATAAAAATGCAGAACAAATATGAATTCTTTTCTCTCTCCCTCCTGGAGCTGGAACACCCTTCTTCTCCTGCCCTTGGACGTCAGAACTCCAGGCTCTCCAGCTTTTGGACGCTGGGACTTGCACCAGCAGCCCCTGCAGTTCTCAGACCTTCAGCCTTGAAAGTTACACCACTAGCTTCCCTGCTTCTGAAGCTTTTGGACTTGGACGGAGCTATGCTACCAGCTTCCCTGTGTCTCCAGCTTACAGATGGCCAGTTGTGGGACTTTGCAGCCTCTATAATTCCATGAGCTAATTCCCCTAATAAAACCTCTCATCTATTTCCTATGGGTTCTACCTCTCTGGAGAACCCTGACTAATATAGTCTTTCTAAACCATAATGCACAAAGTGTGATGATGGTGGGTAAGCAACAGAGGAAGCTGGTCTGTTGGAATGTCTGCAGAGGCTTCCTAGAGGCCTTTATTATTGAAACTGGGATATATCATTAATTATACATTTTAATAGCATTTTTAATTTATGTATCTAGAACACATAAGTGAATGAAAGGCAAATCAGCTGCTTTTAACTTATAATTTATTATAAGTTTTCCTAATCTTTTTCCTCTTAGAATGATTATGAAAGGTACATCTCATGGCTCTGATAAAGCATATCCTGGAAAAACACACAGTTCCACTTTACTCTGGTTAGGGAGAACCTCTCTCTTTACTCAAGAGTTAGCTGCACTGGGTCAACACAATTTGGATACTTTTTCCTTGTCCATAGTCTGATATCCTTGAGGCTGTCTGCTTTCTTTATGGCATGGAGCTCTTGGGCACATTTTAATTTGAACCTTTACCTTATGCTCCAAAATTATGAATAAGAAAAACATTTAGAACCACAGGTGTCGTTTGGGGAAAAATAACTGTTTTCATTTTCTGAGGTTTCTAGGTTGTTTTCAAAACATAGGACATGATACCTAATCCCAAATTGCCAGAATGGTTAAAAATAACAGGTATTTTTAAAGGTTGCTATGTCTGAGAAACTCTTAGGGGGTTCCAAATTTTGTATAGGTCTCTGAAGAGGCCCCATATGTAGAAAACGATAGGATGTCCGTGTCTATTTCTGTATCCTGCTGTCTGTGCATCTGGGAACAGATCTGGGAGGTTGTTGCCAGACAAGAGAGGACACTGTTTGTACCTGCAGTTGGCAGGTAAAGGTGGAGACACCCAGTGAGGCTGATGCCATTTGTCCTTTGGTTCTTACTTTACTCTGTTGTCTTGACAACTGCCATGGAAGGTGAAACTTCTGGAACATGTAAAGCTTAGAAACCTCTCATCGAGATTGCTCATGGTTCTCTAAGTCCCCTCTTTTAAAAGAGTGGCTTCATTTATCATTACAGTAGTAGGATGTTATCCTAGTATGTCCCAGTGCAAAAAACCCTATTTCTTTGTAGCAGGTAGGGCAGAACTTCCATCCTGCTAAGATTTCTCCAGAGGGAGCATGTACCCCAGGGAGTCTCTGAAATCACAGGCATTTAGAGGAAAATTGAAGCTCTGTGGAATTTCAATCTGCCTTCCCTGAAGAGGCACATAGTTTTAAATCATTGCCCCATTAAGTCTTTTGTATTCCCCAGTCAGTACTTTCTGTGTTTCCCTTTTTCTTTCCTTTTATTTATTTATTTTTTTCCTTTAGCTTCTCTGCTGTTCTGCCACAACCCTCTTCTTGTGTGTCTCTGTGACTCATGAGGAACTGACAGGGTTTTTTATTTTGACTCTGTGGAGATTAACTTCTGTCCCAGCAGGTATGGCCCAGCTAGCTCAGGGAGATCCACCAAAGGGACTAAGGGAAACTTGCTACACAGCATTCTTGTCTGGAAGATGCTTCCTTCCTAGAGCAAGTCTCTAGTATCATAGAGCAGTTACACAAGCATTCCGAGCCCCTCCCTTCTACATCTGTGCTGCTGATATTGAGGGGACCTGAAGGAATTTCCCACCAAGATGAGAATTCTGAGATAAGAAGAGATGCTAGATCTCTAGAGGAGAGAGGAAGAGTCCAGGCCCCAGTAGTCACATTCTTTCAGGAGTCTAGGCAAAGATAGGTGATTGGTAGAGACCATCGAATTAGAGATGGATGCCTGGCCTGTGTAGGCAGCATTGCTAAGTCTACAGAAGGCACCCTAGGGGGTACTTAGTTCAATGAATTTATTTCACAGATAAGGAAATTAAGTCTCAGAGCAGGTCTCAAATCTTTTTTTTTTTGTCTTTTTCGTGACCGGTACTCAGCCAGTGAGTGCACTGGTCACTCCTATATAGGATCCGAACCCGCAGCGGCGGAAGCGTCGCTGCGCTCCCACCGCTGCAGTCTTCCGAGTGCGCCACAGGCTCAGCCCAGCAGGTCTCAAATCTTACCGAAAGTCATGTAGCCAAATAGCATAGCAAAGACTAGAACCCAGATCTAAGATTCCAGCCAGTGCTTATTCTTCTTAGTTTGAATATTATTGTATTTCTCTGGAAAAAAGATCACTTCTTTAATAAAACAGCATATAGACATTATAGAAGTGTTTTGGCAGATTCAGTACCATTAAACATTCTTGACTACAGAAAAAGTATTTACAAAGTCTTTGGAAGAGAGCAATGTACAGAGTAACAATCTCTGTAAACCTTATTCTCTATGGAACAACATTCATTCATTCATTTTTTTTGTTTTGTTCTACCAATATTTGGTAAGCACCATAGAGTGTGCAAGGCACTGGGGAATAGAGAAGTGAACAAGATAATAGCTCAGCATTCCAGAAGCTTATGAAATTTTGTACAGGAGACAGTATTTGACTTGAATATTGAAAAAAGGGTTCCAAGTGGAGTTAGTCTCAGCAAATGTTTGGAAGTAGAAAAAGCACAAGGAATGCTTGGGAATAGCAAGTATCCAGTCTTTCTGGAGCACAGGGTTCTTACAGGGAAGCAATAGTATATAAAGCTAGATTGCAGAGGTTTTATACTCTTCTGTTAATAAGTTCATAGGCCTGGTCAATTAAGTAGGTATAACAGATATAACCTAGCTTAACTTTCTCAAGGCTTTTCAACCTGTTGTTTACAGACTCCTTATCAATAGATTGGAAAACAAATTCTAAGCCAACAATTATTAGACGGGCAAAGAATAAACTCTAAAATTAAGTTAATTGAAATAAACATTGTCTGTCGATGTGAATTTAATGAGCATTGATTTCTCGGAAAATGGAAGAGGAGTTGTCAACAAGCTATCTCCTGAGGACTAAATTCAGCCTATTGCCTATTTTTGTAGATAAAGTTTTATTGGAACACTGCCAGGGACATTTGCTTACTTATTATCTATGGCTACTTTTGCACTACAATGACAGAATTGAATAATTGCAACAGAGACCATAAGACCTGTAGATCCTAAATTATTTACTATCTGATCCTTCCCAGAAAAAGTTGGCCAACTGTTGGAATACAGCTTGATAATCAAGTTTACAGTACGGTCCTGTTTGTGTGAGAGGACTTGCTGCTTTATTGCCCCAGTAAAAATGCTTGGTGGATTGGAAGAGTATTCCCACCAAATGAATGAAATTCAGTAAAAATGAGAACAGAATGTTAATCCTGGGAGAAAAAAATTGTAACTGTTCAAATGAGTACCAAAAGAACTAATTTTGTGTAAGTCAGGTGAAACAAAGACAGAGGAGTTACTACAGCTAGCTAGCTGGCCATGGGGAGAACAGGGTTCACAGATAAGGCAAAATAGTTTAGGGACAGAAAGTAAAATATTGAATCCAACAATAATGCAGTTAGAAAAGATTGATAAGCAGAGGAAATTGACTAGAATTTGGGAACCAACCTTCAATTTTTCCAGAAAAAAAGGCCTAGGATTAGTTATATAACACCATATGTAGGATCGACTGTTTTTTTCTTGCTGTGCTAGGCAATTTCATATACATGAGCTCAGTTAACTACTAGCAAATTTTCAAGTTAGGTACTATTCACCTTATTTATATATGAGGAAACTGCAACTCAGGAGTTTTTGAGTGATTTGCCCAAATAAAATCTGGATTCCTGGTAAGTCAGTACAAGACTGTGTTTATTAACTGAGCAAGAGATTGTTTTGAGCTCAATTCCAGAATGCCAGAGAATCATCCAGAGATTTATAAAAACAAACACATGCTTAAGACATTTATTCACGATTAACATGACATTAAGTTGCCCATTAAAGTCTTGATCATTTCGTGTTTAGCTAGATCAAAGCAGAAATTTCACCTCATTAGTTGGCTTATTTTACAGACCACTTTTAATTCACATGCAGGTCCTGGGAAAAGACTAAGGTCAAAAGTGGTAAAATGGTCCAAAGGATCTAAGATTAAGATTAAATAACAACAGGTTATAACCATTCAGACATAAATGATACTGAATAGAATTATTTTCTCATGGTTGCTGCAATGGAAATGAGTTGATTTCTGGGACAGCCAATTCAGGTTTAGAACTATTCCAATGGCCATATGTAACAGACAGTAGTAGAAAGAGTGGTGTCCCAAATATGAACTGATCCCACTATCTATAATAGCTTTTCAATAAAAGTTCTAGGTTCCATTTGTGCTAGTCTGATTTTTTTTTCCTTGTAGGAAAGCCACTATATCTGGAAACAAGTTATGGGTTCTTGCCCAGTTTTCTACCTTATTACTATGATGAATATTGGCAAGCTATATAACTTTCTAAGTTTTAGTTTTCTTATCTAATAATATTAACTTTGTCTGCATCTCATATTATTGTAAGCCCCAAATGACGATGTAGATAACAATTGAATTGAAGCTTGAACTACTATGCAAATATATAAAAAAGTATTGTTAAATTATCTTTAACCAAGTGGAACACACAATGCTATTTCATACATACTAAGATCCTGAAAATATTATATTCACATTTGCGTAATAATTAACTCCAATTCTTGACAAGTTTCAGAAGATGAAACCTGTAAAATTTCCAGTGTCCAGAAATTAAGCACTCTTGGAGAAGGTTTCACTTATCCAAGTGAGAGATATTCCGTATCTTGTAAAAAGTGTGGACATGAATCAATTGTTATGTGATCTCATTGGGAACAGGGGCCAGTGTGGCCCAGCCTCTGCACAAAGTCATATGACATGGAGGCACAACACTAACTCCAGAAGCTTTGAAGAATGACATTAATTTTTACTGAACATTTTTTTGAAAGGGATTAACCCGAGATTTTATTCAATGTCCCAAACAGCAAGCTTCCCAGAAAGCCTCTCTGGATATTAATTTTTCGCCCCAAAGTTCCATACTCATGACAGTCACTGAAAATCCCTCTTGCTGTCTTTTATCAATCTAGCTTCTTTCCCAGCACCTAGCTTTTTCCACCTGCTTCCTTCTGTTAACCTGTGCCGTGCTATTCCTCCAATTCCCAAAAGAGCAGGCCCTCCAACTTCTGCTCTTGCCCACTGTAGGGGTCACACGAATCTTTGTCAGTGCTGTGGTTTATGGTCTTCCCTCGCTTGGAAAAGAAATGCATATTTTTTGTCATCCTACTTTTATTATGAGTAATTCTTGTGCAACACTTCTAAAGGATAATATTCATTACCCCATTACATCTATAACTGGTAGTTCCTTGGTGAGGCTGGCATCAGAACCATCTGTAGATTTGAATGGGGTCAGAAGCATTCTATCTCTTGGTTCCATTTCTCTTCCTCATCAATACCTCAATTTGGTTCCCAGAGGAAAAATTTCCATAGTTTTCTGATTCAAAACCTGGGATATATTCAAATGGAGTTAAAAATTAGCCAGCATGGATACCATTAGCCTATTAAAAATTAGCTTTCAAAGTTCAAATATCTGAGTTACATATACCCTTTTCGAACATGATCTATGTGTAAACTGTGGATTGCATGCCTAAACATACTGGAGTATCCAGCCTCACTTTTTTTTCTGAGAAATGTGGCCAGTGATATTTACCTGTGCACATATTCCCATTGCTTGCCCTAGCACAGCAGCTACACAGGTAAGAATAAGCCACAGACCATATGCATTTTATCTCAAGTTTCCCTCCTTAACTCTGCTCCTTTCTCTCCATTTCAAGACTGCATATCAGAATGAGAGTGGGTGAGAATGGCATTATTGCTGGAATAACTTTGCATCCACTTTATTTTATTTTATTCAGTAATGATTTGCAAATGCCCATGATTTATTTTTAGTAACAGACTACTTTTGGTAAACTTCATAATCGATCATAATTTACCCAAGATCTGCGATGTTATGGTTGAGAACTGCTGGTTTGGGGTGTTAGTGTAAATTTATAATGTTTTCCTGCACTTCCTTTTCTGTTTCTCACAGTCATGCTGGCTATGGAACGGAGAGCAATTACAAGCTTGCTGGTGTTTGTATGAACTGCAGCCATCTATATTTCTCTGTGAAGGGTATATGGAATAAAAGTGTGCATTGCAGAGGCAGTTAAGTGAGCCAGATATAGCAAACTAAGGCAGATAGCGATATGGCCTCAGGCCTAACACGGCTGAAGTCATTCCTCCCTGACAAGAGTAACGCACTTTTGCCCTTAAGGCCCTTGGTTCCACAGAGCCCTGGGCTGTCATCCTCCTCTCCACAGAACACGTGAGGTCATTAAGAGAAATGCTGATGCCATGCTAGAGGCCATGATCTTCCCTGCCACCAGGTTGCAGCTGACACATGGATGACATTTCTTTGGTGTCAAATTCAGACAGAGCATTGTCCTACCTGTCCCAATATCTGTTGGAAATCAGCTCTTGGAAGGAATTTAATTGGTTCTACCTCAATTTAGATAAGACTGAGAGGCAAGGATAAAGTTGCCACACAAGGGCGATCCTGGATTCCAAATAACCCTGAAAGATCTCTATATGAAGAACTGTGCAGGAAAGTCTGCATGAACTGTGAATAACTCTAGTTACATCATGATATAATGTGTGTATGATATATCATATTTATGTGGATTTCATATGTATGTTTGTGTTTCTGAGTACTTGTAATAATAACCATATGTTGTAATGGCTAATAATGACAATATGGTCATACTTGGTCATTAGAAATTTAACTTTCATGGTTATAAATAATGTAATAGGCATACTGCGTTGTTTCAGGGCATAGGTGTTTTTCTTTCCATGCTTTATGAAGTATATCTTCCCTGTATTCTCCCTTACTTTTCACAAGATAGCATACGATTCATTGCACACCTTTGGTTCATTGATTCCTTCCTTCAGATGATTCTTCTGCTGTGAATGCACATACAGCATAGATCAAGACTGGGGTGGAGAATCCCTCATATTGCCTGCATAATGCTGCAGTGGGGAAGTCCTTTCCTCACCTGGGCCAGGGCTTTCATCAATAAACAGGGGCCATTACCCAAATCAGTACTGCTGTTACCACTACCACCACCATTATCATTAGTATCACCACCACCACCATCATCGCTACCACTACCACCATCACCACAACCCCCATGCCCCTCCACGACCATCCCTGTGCCCACCACCACCATCATCACCACCACCACTACCAGTACTACCACCATCTCTATGTCCACCACCACCATCAACACCACCATCCCTGTGCCCACCACCACCACCACCACCACCACTACTCCAGCTGGAGCAATCTCCAAGATCCCCTACAATAAATTTGTTGAAAGGCACTTTTCTCTTAGAGAATCAAGGTGGGTATAATAATGTATTCGTCTGTTTTCTGTTGCTTATAACAGAATACCTGAAACTGGGTAATTTGTAAAGAAATAAAACATTTCTTACAGTTTGGGACACTGGGAAGTCCCTGATCCAGGGGGCGCAACTGATAAGGGCCTTCACCTGGGTGGGAACGCTCTACATGGTCCTGTGGCCATGCAGACAATCACATGGCAAGGATGGCAAGAGATTTTTCATTTGCTCTTCTTATAAAGCCAACAGTCTATACCCATGACAAAACAATAAACCATCAACCCATTACTCCATAAATGTTATTAATCCATTCATGAGGGCACAGTTCTCAAGATCCAGTCACCTCTCAAAGGCCCCACCTTTCAAATATTGCAATCATATTTCCCACCCTCTTAACACTGTTACAGTAGAAATCAGGTTTCCAATACATGAACTTTTGGGGGACACATTTAACCCATGTAAAATGCTCTTTCATGTCTCAGGAAACAGAGACACACTTCAGTAACTTCTGTTGACAGCAGCTTATTACAAGGGTACACAGGGAAATAAATAAACAGAAAACTGTCTCCTTTCTACCAAAGTCAATTTCATGGAATTAAAATGTGGTTCATTCGTTACACAATAAATAGCAGCTCTAAGATCCAACACTATCTCTAGTATTTGTCCCCTCACAGTCAGGTCTTTGGTGCTCCTGACTCTTGACACTTTGTCATTCCCAGTACTCAGCTTCTGCCTGTCTCAGCTTATATTTCTACTTTTGCTTTCAACTGACTGTTTCTCTATATTCTTCCCTCTCCTTTCCATCATTTGGCTTTTGCTTACTTGTGTCTTCTACGGCTCCATACTTTCAGTCTCTTGTCTCTCACGTTGTCTCTTCTTCCCTGATTACTCTATAGTTCTATATTCTTTTGCAAATTTTTTTAGGAAAGATTAGGATATTACTGATTAATTTACAGCATAACGTGCCATTGTTGGTGAGTTCTTATAGTGAACCACCTCACAAACACTGAACAGCATGTAAATGACTGCCTTTGGCACAGGCACAATCCCTGTTTCAATGACTTGGGTTGGTGTGATGGTTTCGTTAGAACATGAAAATACAAGTTACCCAGTTAAATTTGTATTCCCATGAGCAACAAATACTTTTTTAAAAAATGTAGGTATGTTCCAAATATTGCATGGGGCCAGTATCCAAATTGGTGACACTACCATTACTATCACCACTCTGGATAAAATACTGGGTCTTTCCTCATGTACACTACACTGTCTGAAGATAGCAAAGTGTGAAGAATGGATGCTTTTTTCCCCTACTCCAAGGACCTAAAGCCAGGCAAAGCTCTAAAATTCTGCCCAGTTCCTCTGAATTCTTTTTTTTTTCCAATGCAATTCCCATTAAAATACCAATGACATTCTTCAAGGAAATAGAAAAAGCAATCCAAACATTCATATGGAATAGCAAAAGACCCCTAATAGCCAAAGCAATACCAAGCAAAATAATAATAATAATAATAAAGCTGGAGGCATAACACTACCCAACTTCAAATTATATTACAAAGCTATTGTAACTAAAACGGTGTGGTACTGGCATTAAAACAGACAATTAGACCAATGGAACAGAATAGAAAACTCAGGAATCAACCCACATACTTACAACCAACTGATCTTTGACAAAGGCAGCAAGAACATACATTGGGGAAAAATCTGCCTCTTCGATAAATGGTGCTAGAAAAATTGGACATCCATATGCAGAAAAATGAAACTGGACCTGTACCTCTCACCATATGCCAAGATCCTCTAAATTCTGCAGCAACCTACATTAACTATTCGTAAATGTATCCAATCAAAGGAGGAGGCATTTTCAAGTCTTCTGAAGTAGGAAGTATCAACCCAGGTGAAGGGCAACAATGCACAAATTATATAATCTTATCTCTGGCCATTGCACAAATGACCTAGACAGAGAGAGGCATCCAAGGGCATGTAATACATGAGTGATAGAGCTGGGATGAAATCAGGACTCACTCTTTACTACACAGTGTGAGCAGCACTACATAAGACATGAACAAGTGTGTCTACACCCCTTGCATAGCCATACTGGTATTTCACATGTGTATTATATTTGAAAGTTTACAAAGGTTTTATATTAGGTAACGATCCACAAACAAACAGAGAGAGAGAGAGAGGAGAGAGAGAGAGAGAGAGAGAGAGAGAGAGGGAAGGAAAAAAAATCCAACAGCAGCTTCTTCACACAAATGTTATAATTCCAGCTTTACAAATAAACAAAGAGAAGAAAGTCTCAAAGAATTTAAATGAATTGTCCAAGGTTAAACAGCTAATAATGTGAAGGTCTATGACATATAACCAGACCCTTTTAGTCCAAATTCACTGCCTTTTTCATCACATAAATGGACACTACAGTTGCTCCATAAACAAATAGTAATCATTGCCATTTATTGAATACTTACTGTGTGTCACTGGCATTGTTTAATTCTTATAAAATTTCTGTGGGTAAGTACAGTAGTATTACCTCCATTTTACCGATGTGAATGAGACTCAGGACAGCTGTACAGCATTGTGACTAAGAAGGACAGCCATCAGTCAGCCTCCCTTGGTTTGAGTCCCAGCCTCACCTATTTCCAGCTCTAGCACATGTGGCAAGTTTTGTAACTGTCAGGACTTCAGTTTCCTCATTTGTAAAATGCAGGTAATAAGAGTATCTACCTCTTAGGGCTTTTGTAAATATTCTATGTGTAAATATGTGTAACGTGTAGCAAGCAGTTCCAGGCACGAGGGAAGCACTTAACAGATGCTAACTATTTTTATTATTGTTATTGTTATTTAAAAATTTACCTCAGTTCCAAAAAGAAAGTGATTTAGAAGACACTGGAATAAAATTTGAGTTTTATGACTGAAAAGTCTGTGTTCTTAACAGCTACAGAATTCTGCCCCTTCAAAAAAATCCTGTCTGCATAAATTTATAATCTGACTTCCTCTGTGTTCATCTTTGCATCTCTTAGGCTTTATATTTGGGGATTATTCATCCAAACCTGGATCTTCTTTACAAGGCTTCTGTGAGTCCTCCAGCCTTCACTGAGCCTAAAACCTGGTATCTGGCTTCTTACAGTTTACTAAATTCTGTTGTTCTTGAAAGGATTGTTTTATATGTGTTGTGTCTCCCCAGTTAGATTATAATCCCTTGAGAGTCAAGAACATTTCTGCCTCACCTATTAAGGTTATTTCATAGATAAATAAAAAATTAAATTTTAATAAATATATTATTGTTGGGGGACATTTATTTGTGCAATCTGTCTTTGGTGAACTGCTCCTCATTCATCCTTATTTTATGTGGTTCAGCCAGGGTTGACCCTCTCTTCTAATTCAATCCCATCTGCATCAGGGGGTGAGCATGTGACCCAGGCAGGCTCCCCAAGTACCAAATACTTCATCTCCCTGGTCACCACAACTGGCCCAAGGCCTGCCTATTGGGTGCCTTCCTGAGACTTTGGTGGAACTCTTGGGTGAGAGACATTCTTTCTTGTCTGGAAAGATGAGAACCAAGGACCATACAATTCTTCTCTGCCACCATGTGAAAAGAATGAGACTCAAATTCAAAACCATGCAGAGGAAGGAGAAAGGGGGGTGGGGGGTAGAGAGAGAGAGAGAGAGAGAGAGAGAGATTGCTGAGTTATATAATTCAGCTATGCCTGAAACCAGTTATGTTTTTGGACTTCTCTTTTCTGGTTAAAGTTTAGTTAACTGAGTATGATTTTTATCATTTGGAACCCAAACAGTTATGGAGAATATGCTAGCATATTAACTTTAATAATTGATTTCAAACATGGAATCTCTTTGGTGTTTGTTGCTTCATAGGAGTTTGTCAAGGGTGGGGGTCACGCCATCTCTGCTCACTCTCCCATCAGGAAAACTGATTCTGGCTGTTCCCTTTGAGACTTCTTCATAATAAGGACGGGGAAGACAATCACAAGTCACTTTAAATTAAGCTTCCTGGAACAGGTTTTAATCTAATGAGGTCATTAACACATGGTGACATATCAGGGCTGCCTGATACCATCACAGAATGAGAGATGATTTTCCCTTCTGTGAGAACGGGAAATACCTGCTGCACACAGGCCAAACCTTGTGAACTTGGAATGTAGGATCATGATGTAATAGACATTAATTTTCAGGTGAGGCAGGATATATGTAAAATAAAGCTTCTTGATATGATTGCCTGTTGGTCTCTCTCTACTAATGAAACCAATGAAGTCTTTCATTGAGAGAAAAAGAGCATGGGTGTGGTAGTGCTATGTCTGCAATTTAAATTTTAGAAGCAGAACTATGCAGAAGAAGACTGCTGATGTCAGCCATTGGTTGACCCAGTTTCTGCTCCTGGTATGGCACTAACAAGCTTTGTGATTAAAGTGATAGGTTTGTGTTGAATAACCCCGTGCCATTTCCCGCTTGTGACCATGGGGGAAGATAGCCGTCTGCAGCACTCATTGTCTGCATGACCCTGGAAGCTGGACTCGGCACCGTGCTCCATCCAGCTTGGCGAAACAGCCCAGAGCTTTGACAAAATGCTCAGAGGCACTTGGATGAACTCTGCCACTTTATTCTTTTATATAAATCCAGCACTGACTTTTCAAATGCCACATGAGCATGACTTTGCTGTATAACTGACAACAGTGTAATGTTTTATAAAATGATCTTTCAAGTAAAAGCAATTGGTGGTAGTTCAATGGGCATTTTAATGGGACTGCAATGGATTTACAAGGAAGAAAGGTGTAGTCTTGTGGTGGCCTTGGAAATGCCCTGCTCAGGTCTCCTTTCAAAAGAATTTGCCACAGCGAGCATGGTTAACTGACCTCCAGTTTCCTCTGTTTCTTTGGATTTACCATGGTATTCACTCTGAAGCCCTTTCCCACAGGCTATTGCCAGCCAATGATTCAGCAAGGCAGTAATAGTAGAACTGGACCCTTCCTTCCTGACACAGGCCTCTTCTAATGGATGGCTTTCGTCAGTGTCTTCCTATATTAGTCCACTTCTGTTGTTTATTAACAGAATACCTGAAACTGGGTAACTTATAAAGAGATAAAATTTATTTCTTACTATTTCAAAGGCCAGGAAGTCCAAAGTCCAGGAAACAAATCTGGTGAAAGCCTTGTTCTGTGGTGACTCTCTACAGTGACGCAGGGTATCATATGGTGAATGGCTGAGCAAGAAGCTAATCTGCAACCTTGGTCTCTTTATAAAGCCATCAGAACCACACCCATGACCACCCATTAAACCATCAATGGATCTATTCACAAGAGTATGGTTCTCAACAATCTGATCACCTCCTAAAGGCCCCACCTTTCAATAACGATAATAAGATTTCCCACCCTCTTATCACTGTTACAATATGTAAACCTTTGAGGGATACATTTAACCTATAGCACTCCCTATCATGATCTTCTGAGAACTTCTCTACCATCTGAGATCCTTCTCATCCCATTCTTCCTTCTCGCTCTCCATTTACAAGTGTCAGTCCTGCATCATATATGCACGTGCCCCTCCCCTTTTAACCTTCATAGGTATTTCTTCCAATAAATATTTCACATGTCTTACTCCATTTTGGCATCTGCTTCTTGGCTCAAACTGGTAAGAACAGTACTGGGAGTGTTCTAGAGAACGGGCAGTGAGATGGGTTTAAGGACAGGTCCACTCATTACCTAGTTGGCAAGGAAGAATTCATCATGAGCAGTATGTGGGGAAAGGATAGTCCCAGGCCGAGGTGGCAGCCCAATTGTGAATTATTTTACCTGCGTTTATTTGAGAATGATCTCAGTAGAGGGAAGTGTCCTTGTCAATGTGCTCACTTGAAAGCTATGGTGAGCAATGTCACAAGGACATTGAGCTACAAGGACAGTGAGCTGGCTGGTGGTTACTAAATTGTACTGATGCCTTGAAAAGGGGTAATGAGAAAATGTGGGCTGTTAAAGGCTAAGAATATCTTATAAAGAGGTCCTTTTCTCACACCGAAGGAGGAGTGAATTCAGGATCCGATGATTAGGGTCAAAGAGCTCCAGAGGAGTTTAAAGGCTTAGCCAAAGCAGGTCTGTGAATTGAGATTAGGGCCATGGTGGGGAAAAACTGAGACATCAAAACATGGAATAGAGACATCTTGGTGGATGTCTCTGAGGATTTTGGCTCTCAAAGGTAGCCTAACCCTCTGGAGTAAGAAGTAACACTTCCCCCTATGTGAGAAGTTATTGCAGAGACTGTGCCACCGCAGGGCAATAGGTGCCCCCTTAGGAGCTAACCACACCTGCTGTCTTGGCTGTCATTGCCAGTAATGAGGGTTGACTGCCAGCATGACCAAGCTGGGCCTAATAAGTGAGAAAGGAGATCACAACTCAAAGCAGCTGTGAGAGTTAGTCAGCATGTTCAGGCAGGAGCTGGAGGATATCTTGGGATTGAAGTCTGAGGGGTTTTGATCAAAGGGTCTCGAACATCAGATTGGATAAACAGGACTTTGTTGACTTGGGAGCATTCTCTCAGGACATGGGATTTAACACCTAACAAAGACCTGAGGGGAGGGCAAACTTGCTGCTGAAGTGGCTCTGTCTAAGCTTGGAGAAAACAATGGGACATACAAAGCAGAATAAAAATGCCTGAGTTGCCCTGGTGGGCAGTAGAGGGAGGAACAAGAGGCTGAGGGAAGTAGGGATACTGGAATGGGTGTATTATGTGAAGACAGGAGACCCCCAGGGATTATGTCCCATGGGAATGCCACACCATCCACCAAGGTCATCAGGACTGAGCTGCGGAGGACATCAGCAGCACCAAGAAGTTCAGTGGTGGCTGTCCTCTGTGACGCCAATTGATGATAGAAAAGGTGGCCACACATGAAGGTACTTCAAAAATTTGTGGAAATTGTATTATCTTTCAATTCTATCTTTCCACGGACATTTTGAAGTACTCTTGTAGGAAAACTCATTAATAACCATGGGGATGCCACGGGGTGCTGTAGTAATAGGGGTAAATGTGGAGGTTCCTAGCTGCTAGGAAACTGGAGGCCAGAGCCTGCAATTACCGTAATGAGTGACCAGGTTGGAGGGGCAGCCAAGGGGTCTTAATATGCAGGGAGCTGTGGCGATGGCTAATAGGGCATAGCATACCTAGGGGCAAAATAGATTGGCAGTCAATAAGTTTACTGCTGAACATTTACCATGAGAAGAGAGCAGGAAGATGAGAGTGGTTGCCTCAACAAAAAAGTCACTATGCCTTGTTCAGCTTCTGGATCAGTGCCAGTTTTCAGATCTGGAACCCACTGAATGAAGTGATGTCTGGGCACCCAGGATGAAGGACTCTGCAACTCCATGGCAAGTATACACTATCCTGATTGCTCCCGTCCTTCCCCAAATGGTCTTAAGCCATTTACTCAGGTGACTGTACACTGGTGAAATAAAAATACCCAGATATTTGGAGGACTGTTGAACATAGGATCTGTGTTGACATTGGTACCCAGGTACCGTAAGTGACATCATAACCTTCTATGAGAGTACACGTTTATGGTGACTGAGTCATAAATGAAGTCCTGAAAAAAGTCCTTCCTGCAATGGGATGACTACTTCCAAAGATCTACCCAGTGGTCTTCTTCACGGTCCCTGAGTTTGTGGTTGGGATTGACATACTTAGAAGCTGGAATAATTCTCACAATGAGCTGTTGGCCTATGGAGTAAGAGCTATTATAAAGGAGAAGACTAGGTAGAGGCTCCAGACACTGGTCCTCTCTCACGCCCCTCACACTGAAATAGTAAATAAAATTTAATATCATATTCGTGGGCGGGAGGGGGATGGTAGAGGTTAATGTCACATTAAAGATCTAAAAGGTGCATAAATGATGGGCTCTGTCATATCTCTATTTCATTTGATAGCCTGACTCTTAAAGAAATGGGATGGATCCTGGACAATCACTGTAGATTATTACCACATGCTCTACTAAGTAGTAGTCCTGATGATAGCTGCTATTCCAAATGTGGTATCTTTGATAGAGAAGATTAATAAAGGCCTCAGCTATTGATTTGTTAAGTGCTTTCTTTTCTATTCCAATCAGAAAAGAGGAACAATTTGCAGTCATGTGAAATAGACAAAAAAAAAAAAAAAAAAAAAAGTCATTTATGGTTTTACCCCAGGGCTATGTTATCTCTTCTGCCCTCCGTCATAACCTGAAGAGATCTGGACTGTCTTGACATCCCACAGAACGTCACACGGATTTATTTCATCAATGATATGCTATTTGGACAGAATGAACATTGGAAGAATTGATAAGACACAAGTACTCCAGACCATGGAGGCAAACCCTGTGAAGATTCAAAGATGTGCCACTTCAGTACAGTGTTTAGGGGTCCAGTCAGTGGAGGGTTGGAATATTTCATCCAAAGAACAGATTGCTGCATATTGAGTCTTTACCTCAAACTAGGAAGTACAGCACCTTGTAGCCATTTTGGATTACAGAGGCAACATAGTCCATACCTGGAAATACTGTTTTGCTCTGGCCCATATGTTTTGTGAAACAGAAGACTGAGAGAGTGGAGTGGGGCTTGGATTAGGAAAGGGCTGTGCCACAGATCCAGTCAGTAGTACAAGCAGCATGTAGGAAGCAGCAGCAGAGGTTATGGTGATAGAGGTGTCAGTGGCAGGAATACCTGCAGTATAAAGTTTATAGCAAGCCCCAGAGGGAGAATCATTGTCCTGGGGTTCTGAAGCAAGACTGTGCCATCTGCACTGGAGAATTATATATCTTTCAAGAAACAGCTCTTGGTGTGTCACTGGGTCCTAGTAGAAATAGAAAACTCAACTATGGAGCACCAAGTGACCATATGTCTGGAACTGCTTATAGTGAGATGGATTATACTGGACACACCAAGTTGTTAAGCAGCAATCTATCATAAAATGGAAATGGTGCACTTAGGATTGAGCCCAAACAAGATCAAAGCTGCATGAACAAGTGGTCCAGACCCCCATATCACTACCATGTTTACACCAATATGTCCCCTCAAGCTTGCACCTATGGCCATATGTAGTGCCCCATACAACCAGCTGAATAAAAAGATACAGATAGGCCAGCTTGGTGTGTGCGTATAGGCCAAGAATGGACCGTAGTTACGTTATAGCCACGTTCAGGGTGGCTTTTAATGACACGGAGAGGGAGTATTCCTCAATGATTGGGACTTCTATGGATGCACCTGGTTATTCAGTTTTTTGTAAGAAAAAGTGAATCAAGGTGAAAAAATATATATAGAATCCTGGGTAGTCGTCACTGGACTGACTGGCTAGTCAGGGTCCTAAAATGAAAAGGACTGGAAGGTCAAAGATAAGGAGGCCCAGGCAGATGGATGTGATGCATACATGTGAGTGAGCATGAAGTGTAAAGCTTTTTGTCTCACATGCTAACATCAGAAAACATTCATCACAGAAGAGACCAAAAGACCAAATGAATAAATTGACTCAGCCAGGAGACATTAGTCAGACTTCGTCATTGGCCTTCTTGAAACTTACTAGATAGGCACATGAATAGTGGGTGCATGATGGAAGAGGTGAAGGCTAGATGTGGGCCCAACAGCATGGACTTCAACTTAACAAGGCTAATGTAGCATTTGCTGCCTCTGAATGCCCAAGCTAACAGCAATAGAGTCCATCACTAATATGGACTAATAAGTCCCTAATATGGTCCTTGCTGTGGATTGATTGAATTGTGTCCCCCAAGGTTCATGTATTGGAAGCTTAATTCCCACTGTAACTGTTGAGGATGGGAAATACTATTATGATAATTGAAAGGTAGGGCCTTGAAGAGGTGATTAGATTGTAGGACCATGTAGTAGTGAATGGGTTAATAATGGTGGTCAGGCATGGTTCTGAGGGTTTTAAAAGGAGAGTGAATAATGAGGTTGGTCTCTTGCTCTCTCTGCTCCTCTGTTTTTCTGCCATGTGAGACCTGTGCGTCACTGTCATCACCACGAAGATCGTCACCAGATGTATTCCCTGGACTTTGGACTTCCCAGCCTATGAACTGTAAGCAATAAATTTTGTTTTCTTTATAAATCACCCAGTTTCAGGTATTTATGTTATAAGCAACATAAATGGACTAATACAGTCCTATTCCTTGAGTAGACCAACTGACCACTTGGTAGCAAGTAGACTACATTGGGTCCTTTCTGATCTGAACCCCATAACTCTTATTTCCAAAGGAGGTACAGTCTTACTGGGGTGCACAGTGAGGATCCTATTGAACTATAAGATATGTCACCTAAGCACTTTGTACTCTGTGTCAGGGACCAGCATGTGAGAAGAGTCACCATTTTTGCACGAGTAATTGACCCTAATTAACAGAAGAAGGTAGGGGGTGCTTTTACACAATCTGGTCAGGAAGAAATAGGCCTCTTGATTGTCTCTTGTAATTTGATTTTTTTGATTCTCATTTGTAATTGTGAATAGACACGAATAGCGATGCTGACCAGAGAAGGGTGTGATTACCAAGGACTCAGGCCTCTGAGAAATAAAGTTTTGGGTCACATCCTTAGGTAAGCCAAGACCTGCAGAGGTGGTAATTAAAGATGAGGAATTTAGAAGAGAGGAAGAAGGAGAAAATGATACAAGTTGTAGCCTGGAGAGCAACCACAAAGACCACGCTGATGATTTTCATCATCTCAAAAAGAAACCTTGTAATTCTAACTACCACCCTCTATTCTTCTATCTTCCCCCTCCATCCACACAGCCCTAAGCAACCACTAATCTATTTTGTCTATGTATTTGCCTGATCTGGATATTTAATGTAAACAGAATCAGGTAATATGTGGTCTTTTGTGACTGACTTCTTTCACACAGCAGAACATTATCAAGGTTCATTCATGTTGTCACGTGTATCAGGACCATCGTATGGATTATCACGTTTATTTAACCATTCATCAGTTGATGGGCACTTCAGTTGTTTCACTATTTTGAATAATGCTGCTATAAACATTTACATACAATTCTTCTTTTTTCTGGACATATTGTTTCATTTTTCTTGGCTAGATGCCTACCAGGGGAATCACTGCGTCATATGGTAACTCTATGTTTTACAATTTGCGGAGCTGCCAGCCGGCTTTCCCAAGTTCCTACATCATTTTACATTCCCATCAGAGGTACATGAGGGTTCTTATTTCTCTACATCCTTGCCAATACTTGTTATTCTCAGTTTACATATTTTTTATAATAGCTAAGCTAATAGGTGTGAAGTGGAAATTCATTGCAGTTTGGATTTACCTGGCGAATGATGCTGGGCATCTTTCAATGTTCTTATTGGCTATTCATATATCTTCTTTGGAGAAATGTCTCTTCAGATCCTTTGCCCATTAAAAATTTTAAAAAATTAATTAATTTATTTTTGGCCTCTGGCTGGTAGGGGGATACAAACCCTTGACTTTGGTATTATCAACACCAAACTCTAACCGACTGGGCTAACCAGCTAGCCTGTTTGCACATTTTAAAATTGGGTTATTTGTCTTTTTATTGTTGAGTTCTAAGAGTTCTTTCTGTATTCTGGATACAAGTTCCTTTTCAGATATATTATTTGAAAATAATTTCTCCTATTCTATAGGTTGGCTTTTCACTTTCTTGATACTGTCCTTTGAAGCACAAAAGGGTTTTAATTTTGATGAAGTCCAATTTATTTATTTTTTCTTTTGTGGTTTATGCTTTTGGTATCATATCTAAGAATCCATTATCAAATCTGAGATCATTAAGATTTACCTGTAAGTTTTCTTCTAAGGGTTTTATAGTTTTAGCTTTTAAATTTAGATCTTTGATCCATTTTTAGTTAATTTTTGTATATAGTGTGAAATAAGGGCCCAAATTAATTTTTTTGCATGTGGCGTTCCACATGGCCTGGCAAAATTTGTTGAAAAGACTATTTTTGATCCAATGTGTAGTCTTGGCACCCTTGCTGAAAATCGGCTGATGATAATCATGTAGTTTTATTTCTGGCTTTTCATTCCATTCCATTGTTGTGTCTGTATATTGTTATGCCACTAATATGCTTGAGATTACTGTTGCTTTTTAGTAAGTTTGATATTGAGAAGTGAGTCCTCCATCTTTGTTCTTTTTCATGATTATTTTGGCTATTCTGAGTCCCTTCTAATTCCATATGCATTTGAGAATCAGCTTCTTAATTTCTACAAAGAAGTCAGCTGGGATTCTGATTAGGATTGCATTGAATCTGTAGATGAATTGGGACATTGTTATCTTCCCAACATTAAGTCTCTTGATCCATGAACAAGGGATGACTTTTTTATTTATTTAGATATTCTTTAATTTCTTTTAACTATGTTTTGTAGTTTTCAGAGTATAAGATTTACACTTCTGTTAAATTTATTCCAAAGCATTTTACTTTTTTTGGTATTATTGTAAACAATTATTTTCCGAGCTTCATTGTTGGATTGTTCATTGCAAGTGTATAGAAATGCAATTGATTTTTGTATATTGATCTTGTATCCTGCAACCTTGCTGAATTCATTTACTAGTTGTAATAGTTTTTCTTGTATGTGTGTGGATGCCTTAGGATTTTCTATACACAAGATTACATCTTTTGCAAATAGAAT
The DNA here is from genome assembly GCF_027409185.1 of Cynocephalus volans. Taxonomy (NCBI): domain Eukaryota; kingdom Metazoa; phylum Chordata; class Mammalia; order Dermoptera; family Cynocephalidae; genus Cynocephalus; species Cynocephalus volans. Next base: position 121,995,793 of record NC_084467.1, on the reverse strand, counting down.
TTTATTGCTTGGTTTCTACTATGGATACATTTAGTTTCTTTTTCTTGCTTAATTTCCCTGGCTAAAACCTCTAATACAGTATAAATTAGAGTGGCAAGATATTCATTTCTTATTTCTGATCTCAGGAGAATGCGTCTAGTCTTTCACCACAAAATATAATGTTAACTACAGATTTTTGTAGATGCCCTTCATTTGAATGAGGATGTTCTTATCTGTTTCTAGTTTGCTGAGTGTTTTTGTCATAAAAGGCTGTTGGATTTTTGTCCGATAGCTTTTTCTGTGTCTACTGAGATGATCAAGTGGGGTTTTTATTATTATTATTATTATTCTATTGATGTGGTATATTACATTAATTGATTATCAGATGTTAAACCAAACTTACATTCCTGGAATATATCCCACTTAGTCATGACACACATATATATATATATATGTGTGTGTGTGTGTGTGTGTATACACACACACACACACACACACACACACACAAAGATCAATATACAAAAATCAAATCAATTGTATTTCACATCATTTATGTGTATATATAAAACATGTTGCTGGATTTGGTTTACTTATATCTTATGAAGATTTTTAAAATGAGATATTGGTTTGTAGTTTTATTGTAATGCTTTGTCTAGTTTTGGCATCAGGTAACACTGCCTAACAGAATGAGTTGGTTAGTGTCCCTTCTTCTATTTTTCAGAAGAATTGACAAAGAATTGGTATTAATTCTACCTTAAATATTTAGGAGAAATCACCTGTGAAGTCATCTGAATCTGGGCTTTCTTTGGTGAGTGTGTTTTTTGTTTTTTTTTAAATTAAGAATTTAATCTCTCAACTTGTTATAGGTCTATTTAGATTTACTTTTTCTTTGAGTCTGTTTTGCTAGTTTGTGTCTTTCTAGGAATTTGTCCATTTATTTTAAGTTACCTACTTTATAAGTATATGATTGTATATAGTATTCCTTCATATTTCTTTTTATTTTTGTAAGGTTCGTAATAATGTCTCCCTTTTTATATCCGATTCTAGTAATTTCAGTCTTTTTTTTTCTTGGTCAATCTAGCTAAAGATTTGTCAATTTCTTTGATCTTTTCAGAGTATCAGCTTTTGTTTATTGTTTTTTTCTCTACTGTTTTTCTATTCTCTATTTTTTTGATTTCTGACCTATTATTTATTTATTCTTTACTTTCTTCTATTTGCTTCTGCTTTAAGCTTAGTTTACTCTTCTTTTTCTTGTGCATTAAGGTCAATGTTTAGGTTATTGATTTTAGATGTTTCTTCTTTTTTAATTTAGGCATTTATATCTATAAATTTCCTTTTATGACCTTTGTTAGCTACATTCCATATTTTGGTATACTGAATCTTCATTTCTATTCATAATAAAGTATTTCCTAATTTTCATTTTTATTTCTTCTTTGACCCATTGGTTATTTAGATGTATGCTGTTTAATTTCCACATAGTTGAGAATTTCCCATATTTATTTCTGTTATTAAGCGCCAATATTATTCCATTCTGGTTGGAGAACATACTTTGCAATACTCCTATCCTTTTAAATTTATTTAGTTTTGGTTTTTGGTCTAGCATATGTTCTATCCTGGAAAATGTTTCACATGCACTTGAGAAAAATGTGTATACTGCTGTTTTGGGTGCAGTGTTCTACAGAGCTTTGTTAGGTCTAGTTCTTTTATAGTACTGTTCAAACATACTATTTTTTTGATGATCTTTTGATTAGTTGCCATATCCATTATTGAAATGGGAGTATCAAGACTACCACTATTATTGTTGAATTCTGGATTTCTTTCTTCATTTCTGTCCATTTTTGCTTCATGTACTTTGGTACTCTCTTGTTATGTGTATATGTGTTTGCAATTGTTGTATTTTCCTGATAAATTAGACTGCTATAATTTTAAAGTGTCATTTTTAATCTCTAGTAACTTTTAACTTTCAAGTTTATTTTGTCTGATATTATAACCACTACAGCTTTCTTGTGGTTGTTATTTGCATAATATATCTTTTCCATTTTTTTCTTTTGGTCTATTTGCATCTTTGAATCTAAAGTGTATCTTTTATAGACAGTATGTAGTTTTTGTTTGTTTGTTTTTGTTTTTTCCATTCTGAAAATCTCTGCCTTTTGTTTGGGTTGTGTAATTCTTTCACATTTAATGTTATGGTTGATATAACTGAATTTATATCTGCCATTTTTTTCTGTAAATTTTATAAACTTAATATATTGTTTTGATTATTACTTTGTATAATTTTATGGCTTTTAGGTAAAATGAGAGAAGAAAGACAAACAAGTGTACATTTATGCTTTTAAAAAAATATTGTCCTTAGTTATCATTTCTGTTTTTTTATTTGTTTCTATGGATTCAAGTTACCATCCATGGTAATTTTCTCAGCCCAGTACAGCTTAGCTCCCACTCACTTCCTTTATACTGTTATTTGTATATATATTACATTTCTGTATGTTATAGGCCCCCAAAAATATTTTGTATGTATTGTTTTATGCAAGGGTACTTCAAAAAGTTCACAGAAAGATTCATATTATCTTTTAATCTATTTTTCTGTGAACTTAAGAACGCTTGTACAATTGTTTCTAAAATAAGTTAAGTGAATAAAGATAAAAAATATGTATTCACACTCTCTTTTATAATTACATTATTATCTTTAATAGTGCTCTGTGTTTTGTTCATGTGGATTCAATTATGGTCTGGGATCACTTGCTTTCAGCCTGAAGCCCTTCCTTTAGTATTTCTTATAAGATGGGTCTAGCAATAAATTCTCTTGTTTTTTGGTTATATGGGAATGTCTTTATTTCACCTTCAATTTTGAAAGATAGCTTTGCTGGATATAGGATTCATGGTTCTTTTCTTTGAACACTTTGAGTATGTTTTCCTGCTGCCTTCTGCCCTCCATTGTTTCTGATGAGAATTTAGCTGTTAATCTTATATGGGTTCCCATGTAAGTGATGAGTCATTTTTCTTTTGCTGATTTCTGGATTTTTTCCTTTGGATTTTAGCATTTTTACTATGATGTGTCTGTTTGTGGATCTCTTTGCATTTACTGTACTGGAGTTGGTTAAGCTTCCTGGATGTGCAGATTAATGTTTTTCAAATTTGGGAAGATTTTAGCCATTATTTTTTTGACCATTTTTTTTCAGCACCTCTCTCTTTCTCCTCTCCTTTTGGTAATTCCATTATGCATATATTGGTGTGTGTAATGGTGTCCCATTTTTGTCTGAAGCTCTGTTCACCTTTCTTCTTATTTTTTTCCTCTGTGTTCTTCATATTGCATAATCTCTGCCAATCTATCATCCAGTTCACTAATTCTTTCTTCCTTTTTTTTTTTTTTTTTGGCAGATCAATTATACTGTTGATCCCTCTAGTAAATTTTTAAATTTATGTTATTGTACTTTTCAACTTCATACTTTCCTTTGGATTCCTTTTTACCATTTCTATTTCTTTGTTGATACTATCTATTTGATGTGACATTGCCATCATGCCTTCCTTTACTTCTTTTATTATGGTTTTCATTAGTTCTTTGGACATACCATGACTACTTTGAGGTCTTTTATGTTAAATCCAATATATGATTGTTCTCACAGACAGTTTCTGTTGTCTGCTTAATTTTGGCATATAGGTCATGTTTTCCTGTTTCTTTGCATTTCTCATATATTTTAATGGGCAGCTGGACATTTTAGACAATATATGTAGCAAATCTGGTTACTTGTCTCCTTCTCTGGGCCTTGTTATTTTCATTGCTTTTTATTTTTTAGTTACAAGCTAAATTATTTTGAAGCACATTTCCCCTCCATAGTGTGAATCCTTCAATGTTGCTCTTTGTGGGGCACAGCCTTGTGTATTCCCACAGTCACCATAAGATGACAGTAGTTTTGCTGAGCTATCCTTGGCTATCCTTTTCCTTGACTACACCCAGCTGTTAAGCCCCAGTAATTGCTGGCTGATTGCTGTATTGTTTTTAACAATGCCCTAAGAGCATCAAATTGGGCTTTTTTGAACAGATGATTTCTGAGGTCAGTGTTTGAAATTTGTTCTGACCCCAGGAAGGCTCCTTCCAGTTGTATCTTTTCCCAGTTCTGTCCAATAACTTAGCTTGCTTAAAATTTAGCCTGTTTCTTCAGTGAATCTACCAATATTTTGTGGGCTGTCTTTTACCACAATCTTCACTGTTTTTAAGAGTGTCCTTAGGCTTGAACTTCTCCACACTCTGCTTCAAATAAAATCAGTTTCGTTGGAAGAATATTAGGGGTTATCTTTTTTTATGGTCTGCTTTTTTCCCCAGACAAATTATCTAGGCTATGGTGCTGGAGCTGGGGGCGAGGATAATGGCAAACTTTTCCCCTACTTGTTCCCTTGCTTTAGTATCTGAGCACTTGGTGGTGGTGGTAGGGACACTAACCTCAGCTTGACTCTTTTAACATTAAGCCTTTTCCATACAAGCTGGGGCAAGGGTGATTGGGCCCCAGTGTTCTCAGCAGTGCTACCCCAAGGTAGGGGCTCTATCCCACAAATGAGAGTTGAGTTGAAAAACAGAGCCCCCACCTTTTGGCCACATTACCTGGAATTTAGCCTCAGCAACAGGTAGCTGGGAATAGATCAAGAAATGCTGATGTTCTGCCCTTCCTGGGAAGATAGCACTCCAACTATGGACTGAGTGGAGAGGAAGCCCTTTCTTCCTGGCTGCATTAGTATGGACTGGAGTTTCCATTTCATTAAGTTGGGAGGGGGGAGAAAGGAAGCATGTCTTAGTTCAAATAACACAAACTCTTGCTGTTCTTGCCAAACTTTAATAGATATTTTTTTAATAAATGTTACTTCATTTGCTATAGGTCCTTAGATCATTTCCAGATAGTTAAAATATTGTATTCTTTTAAAAAAATAATTTTTACCAGTTTCATAATTATGGAACTTTTAATGCTATCTTGGCAGAACTGGATCTCCTAATTTTTTTCTTAACAATTTTTATTGTAATTGGTAGTTGATTTTTTTCATATGCTTCTTTAAATTTTAAGCAAATTGAAGAAGTTACTCTTTTAGATATCTTTCTATTCCTAGTACCTACTATAATGTAGTGCATATATTAGGTATTCAATTAATATTTGTTGAATATATTTTGCCAAAAATGATCACCTACCTATCTATATCTATAGTTGTAATATATAAAATTGTAAACCAGAAATTGTAAACAGAAGATTTGATAAACAGAAATTTATATTCTAGACAACTTCTTAGCAACATTACTGGGGCATAGGTTGCAAATTGCATATTCGATATTCTGTATAGTTGACCTGACGTACCTGTGGGTCTGCATCCATGGATTCAACCAACTACAGATAAAAAGTATTTAAAAAAAAATTCCACAAAGTTCCAAAAAGCAAAACAAATTTACCATGCACCGAGTACTCTGTTAAATCCACACCAATGATAGTGATGTGTGGGCACTGTATTAGGTATTATAAGTAATCTGGAGATAATTTAAAGTATACAGGAAAATGTGCATAGGTTATATGCAAATACAATGCTGTTTCATATAAGGGAGTTGAGGGTTTGTGGATTTTGGTATCCGTGGGGGTTCCTGGAACCAATCCCCCATGGATACCAAGGGATGACCTTATTTTTCATTTTCTTAGTAACAGAATCTAAATTTACTAGGGATTATAATTTGCCCAACTAAAAAACTACTTTTCCTAGTTTCTTTTGCAACTAGGCATGACCTGATCACATGGTTAAGTTCTGACTTATGAGGTATGAGTAGAAAGCACTGGTTGGTCTTTCAAGAAAGCTCCCTAAAGGGATAATAAACAACCAAATTAAACTTTTATTGCTTTTAAAAATCTTTTCTGTGTTTTTTGCCTTGAATGTGGGAATAATGGCAGTAACTCCAGCAGTCACTTTGGTCTAGGGTGTCTTTGAGAATGGAAGCTACATATTAAGACGGCAGAACAGAGAGATAGAAGGAACCTGGGTTCGTAATGATGACTCTGGAGCTTGACTCTTGTATATAGGCCTAGATAGATGGATAGATGGATGGGGGAAGAAACTTTTATCTTGTTTTAGCCACAGATATTTCTAATCTCTATTAATAGTAGATGAAAATCATTCCTAACTGATATGTCATCTCTTCCACATTTTGAAGTATTAAGTTCTATTTATATGCTGCATGTGTATAATGTATGTATATTGTGAATGTCATATTGTATTTGCCTTATTTGGTCTGGCAATTGCAACTTTAAGTATATGCATCTCCTCACAGTTCATTAAAGTGCATCCAGAAATGGTGCAAAATTAATAAACAAACAAAAATTATATGTATATTTAAATATGTATATTTACATGCCTTGTTTTAACCTCTCTCTTCAAACTCAAACAACTGTCTTTAACCATACAGTTGTTCTTTGATTATTAAGAGGGGAATAAACTCAAGAAAAAAACATATAATCTTCAGCTTTTTATTTTACTAGGTTTCATTTCACTGAAGAATTCACCATTTATAGGTTTCTTGAGATTCTCAAGTAAAATTACAATGGAAATACAACACTATCAACATCACCTACTCTTTCATAGTTTATTTCCATCATGGTATGGTAATTAAAGCAGTCCACATTTATTGAGTGCTTACTGTGTATGAAGCAGTGTTCCGAGTGCTTTATATGTAATCTAAGCAAGAAATTTGTAGGGTGTGTACTATTATTATCCTCTGTTACAGGCGAGTAAAGGGAAGGCACAGAAGGATAAATAAGTTGCCCAAGATCACTCTGCTAATAAGTAATGGAACTAGGATTCAAACCTTGGCAACCTTTTCCAGACTTTGTGTTCTCATCAACTATGCTGTACCATATCTTCTAGACAAGACTCTGCTTTCGGTCTTGGAGCTCTTCTTGCTGAAAAGACATTTTTTGTTTCTTTTTAACACTTACTAAGAAAGCAGTTTAAAGTTATGAACACCCAGAATACTTTCATATGCTTAAATTGTAGCTACACATGTAGATATTTCAACTTATCTTATTGTTTTCTTGTGTAAAACTATAGTAGAGATGGTGTGGGGAGAAAGGATTGATGAGTTTTATTGATACTGGACTAATATGCCTATCATTTTCAGTAAAACCAATCATTTTTGGCTGTATGTTTTGTTACTGATGTGTTGTGAGGTATAGCAAACACAAGTTGTACTACTAATAAAGAGCCAAAGTTTGTGGCTGACTTCCTTCTTATATGAATTACAGTAGATCCAGTGTTACCCCATTACAATCACCTCTGCCCATCTGTATTCCCATAAGTTTTCATGAGTTTGGGAGGAATAGGTAGAGTTATAATTATCAGGAAACTACTTAACCTACATCCTAATTTGCCTTTCTTGCATATTTGAACATATTAGAGAAAACAGATTGAGGATCATAGTTCTAACCAATCAACCGTAATTGTCTGTCTGATAGGATTGTTAGCTAATTAAGAGATATGATGATAAATTTAACAGTTTTAGAACTTGGTGAGGCTAAGTTGGTGTTGGTTCAGTGGTGGGAATCATCTTGTGAATACTTTTAAGCACACTTTAAAATTACTGCCCTTTTTCTTGACTCGGCTGGATATTGAATTGGCCATTAGGTAGACGGAAGTATTGCTTCACACTGTCCTCCAGGACACATTGGATAGGTAGGCCCTCCCGGCACACTGTTCAAGAGCTTGAGTCAGTCCCTTACACACTACAAAAGCAGTTTCTTCCACTGGGTATCAGAAAGTATCACAGAACTGGTAAAAAGCCTCAGAATAAAAAGTGCTGTAAAAATGTGAGGTATTATTATGGAATATGGGAAACAAAACAATGGAGAATAAATAGCACTCACCTGCAGGGAATCAATACTACTGACTATTATATTCAACTTAATAACTTGCTGTTTGAGTTGGAGAGGTGGTGGGGGAGTGGGAAATTACCAGGTGCTTAAAAGAACACCCCAAATCCCTGCACCAAGCACTGACTCATGATTTCCGGGCTGAGAGTAGATGTCATTAATGACCCTTTTTATTCATGCAGAAGTTCCCAAAGAGGAGTGTAATGTTCCATTAGTAATAATTGAAAAAGTCTCTCTTCGGAATTATGTCAAAACCTAAAGATGATGCTTCTGCCAAAACATTTTGGTGACAGATGTGTTGAAATATTTGACAGAAGGTGCGACTGCAGGTTGAAGAGGCTTCTTGAGGAGATTCTCAGAGGATCAGGAGGAGACAGGAGGCTCTGAGCACCAGCGTGAAATGCCCACCTTGGGTCCTGGTCTTTGAGAATCACACCTCTCCTTATTTTTGATAGTCCAACCTCATTTGTATGACCAGTTTTAATCAATATTGGTGAAAACAGAAAAGTAAGACATGTTGGATCAGTAAGCCTTCCCACTACATGGTTTTGACTTATATTCTTTCTGTATAGTTGGCATCTGTGCGAGCTCATGGGAGAAAAACAGTGATATATGGACTATACTATCAGAGACCCAGTTTCAAGGCCACAAAACTCTTGTTGTACTCCTGCCTGCCTGTGCCAGCCTTAACTGTCCCATCTCCTTCTCTGTTGCTTTTAGAACTCTACCTCATTTTTCATTTAAACTTTTCTTCCTGACGCTCATTCCGATACACAACACCTCCGGACAAAAACTAAGCTAAATATTGCCCTGGAAGTCATGCTGAATAAAGAAAAAAATAAACAAACAAAACTTCACTCTAGTTGAGTCCTTCAGGCTCCACAACTCCTTTGGGCCTCTGTAATTCTTCATGAATACTTCATCTACAGTACATATTTTACTTTATTGTTTAGCTTTAGCGTACACCTGTGTCTTTCTACTAGAATGCAAGTTCCTCAGGTCATAGGACTTTATCTTAGTGGATCAAAACCTTGGCTCTAATCACCTGTGTTAACATGGGCAAGTTGCTTAACATTTCTGAGCCTTGGTTTCCTCATTGGAAACTAGAACAATCATAGCTAACTATTCAATGTGGTAAGGATTGAAGGAGATAAATATTATAAAAATATCTACCAATACTGTAACTGGCACATAATACATGTTTATTATAAAAAGTAAAAATAGGTATTGGGTCTAAGACAGAGGTTAAAAAGTAACAATGAAATGAAATATCTTCAATTATCTTGGATTCACCAGATTAGGGAATTACTGAGGCTGCCCTAAATAGCTCTAACCTCAATCTATTCTGTACCTTCTGGACCAAGCTGGGATTTCAGCTAGGTGATTCAAGCAACCATGGTAGAATGAACAGAATTAATGTTCTCAGAGGGAGGGACCAGTTTGGGGTTGTAAAATGGAATGAGTATTATAACAACTGTGTCCCATGCTCAGTGAATTTTGAGCACAAGTAATATTAGAGAACATACAAATTCAGACAATGATTACTGAGCATCTCTTAAATGCCCCTAGGTGTTATGGATGTAAAGATGGATCAAAAGGTGATCACTGGGTCCAAAAAGAAAATCAGCATTTCAGAGTATGTAATTTATTTGCAAACTTATAGTTTCATTCTAAATAATGTACACATTATTTCCATGTAATACTTTTTACAGATTCTGGGTTGTTCTTCACATACAAAGGTGCTGCTTTTGCTCTTTCAGCCTTGCATTGATCTAGAATTAGTTTTCTGATGGGACTGGTAACTTTGAATCAAGCCACACGGTTTCCCTTGTGACTGGCTAGAATTTATGTCATATCTGATCAGAGTTAGCTGCAGTTTGTGACCTTACAACAGGAATTTTTTTTTCTATAAATTTAACTGGATAACACTGAGGTCAAACCTGAAAATTTGCCTCAGTACTGATAGAGTCTGACCAGTTTTGCAGCAGTACAGAGATAGCTGCTGGAGACATAATTTGCAAAACAAAACTAAAACTTTTTTCTTATTATCATTATTTGTGGCATATTGTGTGTGTGTGTGTGTGTGTGTGTGTGTGTGTGTGTGTGTGTGTGTTTCTACTAAAGTATGTGTTGAGAGCCAAATCCAGCCTACTACTTATTTTTGTAGGCAGGTATTTTTTGGAACTTAGCCACATCCATTTGTTTACAGACCATCTATGACACATACATAGACGGTACATTCTCTGCCATACAAAGGCAGAGTTGAGTAGTTGCAATGTTTCTTACCCTCAGTGCCTAAAATATTTACTATCAGGCCCTTTACAGGAAAAGTTTACCAACCTCTGTACTATAGCGAATTACAACAAAAATATGCCTTGTAGGTGGTTTTCTTATAGAATAAACTAAAATTTGAAACCATTTCATTATCTAAGTATTATAAGGTAAAAGTTATTAAGGTAAAGGTGTTTAACTAGCACATTTTTGTAGAAAAATATTAAGCACAGAGAGTTTAAGCAAAAAAAAATAGACAATTTTTGTCCTAATGCTAGAACTTCAGAGGCTCCTTAAAGTCAGTGTATGTTGAGATACATTTATTTTTAGAATTCTATACCAATAATGTTATTTTTAAAGACTGCTAACTTAATCAATACTAAATGTTTGTTGGGTGCACACACACACAGAGTCTTCAAAAAGTTTATGGAAAGATTGCATTATCACTTAAAAAATATTATATATATATTTTTTTACATTCTAAGATGTTGTGGAACAGTTATGGTGGAGAGGGTGAGGGGAAAAGGGGATCATGATGGAGTGGGAGTTAGAGAGGGGGCATGATTGAGGCCTGTGGCATCCCCCTCATTCTGGCAGGGGAGTCGAGGAGGCTTCCAACAGTGGCTCCATCATTACTGGGCTGGATGTGGACTTCACAGGGGCGTGGCTGAGGCCCTTCCCCCCTCTCCCAACCTGGAAGCCCTGGGTGCTTCCTGTGGTGGCTCAGTAGTTGCTAGGCTGGATGCTAATATTGGCGTGGCTGAGGCCCTTGACCCCCCATAACCCTCGCTCAGGAGCCCAGGGTGCTTCCAGTCCTTCTAGGTTTTACAGGTGTTCTTTGGTGGTGTTAGACCTCTACCAGTTAATATCAGAACTTTGTTTCTGATCTGTGGGTTTTTGTTTTTTCATTCTATTCTGTGTTGGATTATTTGCTATTCCCAGCACTTAAACTCTGCACTGGAACTAATTTGTTGTCTCCTTTGCTTACTTCTAAAATAGGGGAACTTCCTGTGGGAACCAGCACTTGAGCCCTATGGTTGAGCTAAATTGCTGCTTTGCTGCTGATTCCCTGGGGAAGGCTTTTTGTGCAGCTCAGGGTTTAACTGTTGACATTGTATGTACTTAAAGGTCTTGCGAGGTCTGGTACACCTGGGTTGTGCGGAAACTCTGGTCTGGGTCTGGGTCTTTTCAGCAAACTGCCCCCCTGCAGTTCTGTATTCCTGACCAGTCTCCACTGAGTGGTCCTATGCTGATTAGAGGTTAGATCAGCTGTCCATGCTGTGTCCCAATGTTCCCATGGTGGGCCAGTCTCCCCCAACCCCCACATTCCAAACACTTCCCATGGGGCGGGCCTGTTTCCGGTCCCTTGAGATGACTCACCAGCCTCTGAGTGACTCCTTTTTCCAGTTGTTGTGGCTCCTTGCTCCTGTGTGGGTTCACAGGAACCCTGTGGTCTTGCTGGCCTGGGGGCCACCAAGGCCCTCTCCTCCCTTATAGCCTCCAAGCAACTTCATATGAAGGACACAATCATGGATTTAGCCAGCTCTTGTTCAGTGTGCTCACCAGGGCCAGCCTTGAGGTGGTTGAGACTCAAAATGGTCAGAGTGGTCCTTTCTTTCTCTCATTGTGGCTTCTCCCACCTTCTTGAAGTCTGTTGGTCTCTCCTCCTCTTCCTCTGAGTTCTAGTGGCCCCAGCTTGGCAGTCGTTGCTTTTTAGTAGTTGTAAATTGGTTATTGTGGGAGAGGGTGATCCTGGGTACTGTGAATTCTGCCATCTTGATTGGAAGTCAACCCAGGACATCTGTATGATCTTTTAATTCATTTTTTTTCATGAACTTTTAAAAGTACCCTTGTGTGTATATATCTGATAAAGAACTTGTATCTGTAATACATAAAGAACACTTATAACTCAATAATAAGAAAATAATCTAATAAATATGGACAAATGACTTAACAGAAACATCCCAAAAGAAGAGAAATGAATGATCAATAATCACATAAAAAGTACTCAATAATTATTTATACAGGAAATAAAAATTAAAGATATACCAGTGTACATCCATTAGAATGGCTAAAATTAAGAGGACTGACAATGTGGAGAGTTGGCAAGGGTATGAAGCAAATGGAATGCTCGCACACTGCTGGCAGAAATAGAAAGTGGTGCAATCATTTTGAAACAGTTTGGGTGTTTCATATAAAGTTAAACACACACTTACCATATGACCCAGGTATTCATGCAATAGAATATTATTCAGCAAAAAAGGATTGAACCTGATACATGAACAACATGCATGAATATAAAATGCAATGTGGCAGGCACGAATGGGTACATTTTCTATGATTCTATTTATAGGAAAATATAAAAAGAGCAAATCTAATGTGCAGCGACAGAAGCATATCAATGATTACCTTGGGTCAGAGGTAGGGGGATTGCCTGGGGAGGGGTATGAAGAAACTTTCTGGAGTGATCAAAATATTGTATATCTTAATTGTGGTGATGTTACATAAGTGTATACATTTGTCAAGTCATCAAAATGTATACTTAAGAAGGGAGTTTTTTTGGTGTATAAATTACACCATTATAAAATTTATTTAAAAATCCAAGTGTTTGAGAAAGAGAGAGGGAGAGAGAGGAGGAAGATGATGATAAGTTAGAAAAAGAAAGACATGTCAGAGAGGGAGACCGAAATAAGGAGGGGATGAGTGCGGAGAGAGCATTTCATGGGTTATATTTTGCAGCAAAGTGGTAAGGTGGACGAAGTCAAAATTAACAGTTCACTTTGTAATGCAGGATTCTGAAGTTGAGTTCTATGCCAAGCTATGCGGCAGGTACCTTTTGTAATTTCTTTGGCCTGTTTTGTTTTCTGTGTAAGTTTTCTGCTGTGACTTCAGTGGTATATAGTCATCAAGTCAACTCAAAAGCATAGTTTCCCATTTGCAGTGGGGAGCTGAGCCAGCGTGCTAGGTGCACAAGTCCTTGAGGACAAGAATCAGCAACTTAGGTCCTTAGTGACATTGCGTGGCTGGTGAGGGTTGCCTTAGGAATTCCCACCTACTCTTTTCTTCACTCTTTCTCCACACCTCAGCTGATTTCGTCACCTCCCATAAAGTGTCCTGTGACCTACTTTTTTTTTTTTTTTTTTCCTTTCTCAGCTTCCTGCCTTCATTCCACACTATAAATCCTTTCTGAGGGAGAGGTTAAAATGTTACTTACTCTTTACAGAAATTACATTGACAGGACTTTCTTAATCCACAGCTAGGCCCTTTGGAGGCATTTCAGACTGGCAAGAGGCAGACAGTGAGCCTTCCAGCACCTCTAGTATCAGACTGCTGAGGCGCAAGCTTAACTCTACTAACATGTAAGGCTGTTCTTAAGAACCCAATACATACGTACCGTCTGAACTAATAGGCAATGGGAAGTGAGCAGAAAAGAGGAGATCACTTATGTGCTTTACTACTCTCTGCCTTATGAGGGCCCCTAACAGCTGTCAGTCTGTACTCAAGGCCCCTTTCTTTGCGTTCTTCCAAGTATTTCTAAACAATCTGTACTACATTACAGCACTTTGTGTTTTCTAGTCCTATTCTGTGTATAAATCTTGCCTGCTCACACCCAGCTTAGGTTCCCACTTATCAAAGAAGGGATAAATTATTACTCCTTCACCCTCATGTAGGAGCTTCTCTTTGTTAAAGGTATATGCCATCTGGCAACATTACCTGCTGTTTCACTAAAGGCATGTGACCTCTAGCACGGATGCCCTGTGTAATGTATTGAATTATGTTCCCCCAAAACTCACTGAAACTTGAATTGTGTCTCCCAAGTTTTATGTATTAGAAACTTAGCCCCCACTGTGACTGTTAAGAGGGTGGGAAATCCTATTATGGTAATTGAAAGGTGGAGACTTGAAGATGTGATTGGATTCTAGAACCATTCAGTAATGAATGATTAAAAATGGTGGCCAGGGGCATGGTTCTGAGGGCTTTAAAAGAAAAGAGTCTCTCTTGCTCTCTCTCTGCTCTCTCTGCTTCCACCATCTTGCAATGTGAGACCCCTGGGTCCCTGTTACCACCACCAGATGAACTTTGGACTTCCCAGCCTCAGAAACTATAAGCAACACATTTTGTTTTTCTTTATAAATCACTCAGTTGCAGTTATTTTGTTATAAGCAACAAAAATGGACTAATACAGAAAATTGGTACCAGAGAAGTGGGGTGTTGCTTGTAACAGATCCTTGAAAATGTGGAAGCCGTTTTGGAACTGGGTGTTAGGCAAAGGTTGGAGGAGTTTGGAGGACTCAGAAGACAAAAAGACAAGGGAGAGTTTGAAATGTCTTAGAGACTGGTTACGTGGTGGCGAGCAGAATGCTGATATAAGTATGGACTGTAAAGACCATTCTAAGCAGGTCTCAGATAGAAATCAGAAGGAGTTTGTGGGAAACTGGGGCAAAGGTCACCCTTGCTGTGAACTGGAAAGAAACTTGGCTGCATTGTGTCCATGTCTTAGGACTTTGTGGAAGTTGGAACGTAGGAGTTGTGAACCAGAGTGTTTGGTGGAAGAGATTTCTAAGCAGCAAAACATTCAGGAAGCTGCATGGCTACTTGCAAGAGCCTACTCTGAGTTATGGCAGCAAAGGCATAACATAAAGCCAGAATTTAAAAGGGAAGCAGAGCATAAAAGTTTAGAAAATGTGCAGCCTGGCCATGTGGTGGAGAAGCAGAGAGCAATGGTGCAGCCCAGCGATCCACAGCTAAGAAGATTAGTGCAAAAGAAAGGAAATATCAAGAGAAGAAAGAAAAGGACCTGAAGCATTGCAGAAGCCTCTGGGACCAACCTTTCCATTTCAGGCCCAAAGGCCTAGGGAGACAGAATGGTCTTGTGGAACAGGCCCGAGGCACCCTTCACAGGCTCACTGCTCAGGGCCACCTTCGGATGCTGCTCCCCACACCAGCACCCCAGCTGCTTTGGCAGCTCCAGCCATGGCTAAATTGGCCCCAGGTGTGGCTAGACCCGTAGCTTTGGAAAACACAGAGTCCATGTGGTGTTAGGTCTTCAGGCTCAGAGAATGCCAGAGCTGGGAAGGCTTGGGGGCCTCTGCCGTGATTTCAAAGGATGTATGGAAAAATCTGGGGGCCCAGGAAGAGATCTGTCACAGGGGCAGAGTCACCACAGACAGCCTTTAGAATCATACTGAGCAGAAACATGGGTTCGGAGTTGCAGCAGAGAAACCCCAACAGTGCCGGCCTGGTGGAGCCATGAGAGCGGGATCACCATGGAGACCCCAGACCTGTGGAGCTACCAGAGTGCAATGCCAGCCTGCAAGAGCTGAAGCATGGCTTGAGACCAGGAAAGCCATAGGAGTGGAGTTGCCCAAGGACTTGGGGACCCAACCCCCATACCAGCATGTAGAGGATGTTGAACAAGGAGTCCAGGTACATGATTAGCCAGCTTTGGGATTTAATGCCTGCCCTGCTGGGTTTCAGACTTGTTTGGGACCTGTTACCCCTTTCTTTTGGCCTATTTCTCCCTTTTGGAATGGGAATATGTACCCTATGTTTGTCCCACCATTGTATCTTGGAAGTAGATAACTTGTATTGATTTCACAGATGGGACTTTGAACTTTGGACTTTTGCGTTCAAACAAATCAAGACTTTGGGGATAAAATGAATTTATTTGAAAAGGACATGAGTTTTGGAGGGCCAGGGTTGGAATGTAGTAGATTGAATTATGTCCCCCCAAAACTCACTGAAGCTTGAATTGTGTCCCCCAAATTTTGTGTATTAGAAACTTAGCCCCCATTGTGACTGCTAAGAGGGTGGGAAATCCTATTATGGTAATTGAAAGGTGGAGACTTGAAGAGGTGATTGAATTCTAGGACCATGCCATAGAATGGATTAAACATAGTGGTCAGGTGCGTGGTTCTGAGGACTTTAAAAGAAGAGAGAGTAGAGTCTGTCTCGCACCCTCTGCTCTCTCTGCTTCCACCGTCTTGCAATGTGAGACCCCTGGGTCGCTGTTGCCCCCACCAGATGGACTTCGGACTTCCCAGCCTCAGAAACTATAAGCAATAAATTTTGTTTTTCTTTATAAATCACCCAGTTGCAGGTATTTTGTTATAAGCAACAAAAACAAAAACAAAAACAAAAACAAAAAACAAACAAAAAAACAGACTAATACACCCTGCTAAACTCCGGCAGTATTGCCCTATAATTTTGATGCATCAGTTCGACCTTTTGTCTAATCCTCAGTCCCTATTCATGGACATTCCTTGCTCCTTGCATTAGCCTGTTACTTCTCCACCTCTTACTCTCCAATAGCATTTCTCGGACCACAGCCTCTTTTCTATCTGGGTTTCTCATCTCAGTCCCTCTACATATACCCTGCTTCTTGACCTTTCCATTTTCTTGAAGTCTGTGAGTTGCTTCAAGTCTTCCCTTCATTTCAAGTCTGCACTAGGTCACACAGTCCATCATTTCATCCTCTCTCGTTTGCAATACAGTTAGCTACCTTGCTTCTTTATCTTTCCAACACACCCTCCTAGCACAAAAAAACTCTCTAGATCAACCCGTTCAATCCAATCATTTACTTTCTTTGCTCCTATGCTTCAGATATTATGGCTATTCATGATAATTGCATACTTTATATAAATTATACCTTTTGTAAATATTAATGGAACACTGACTGTGTTTCAGAGACTGTACTAGGTTCTAAGCATGTAAACATACAGAAAATGGGCATGGGCTTCTATGTTTGGTAATCAGTATGAATTACAGAGAGGAAGAAAGAGGGGTTCTTAGAGGGAGGGAGAACATAAATTGAGGGCGAGTGGTTTTATTCTGAGGTGTAGTCTTTCCCTTATTGCATCAGATGACAAGGCTAGAAAGGACGGTGGGAAGACAGTGTTGTGAGATGAAAAGAGCATAAGCTTGAAGTTAGATAGACTGTGACTTGAATCAGGGAGAAGGTCACAGTTGAGGGCAGACAGAAGGCTGTCACAGCAAAGTGGCAGTAATGAGAACTTGAACTAGGGTAGTGACAAGGACACTTGAGAATAAAGAAGTTTTATCTGCTATCACCTGACACTTTAATTTAAAAGTGAATGGCATACCAAAGGTAAGAAACATTTTTCAACTATTAGAAACACTCTGTTTACAAGATGGCAGATTTTCAGATGAAAACAGTATGTGTTCTTTAAAAATTTCCAGGACAGCTGCTCAGAAAATCAAAGGCAACTGAGAAAGTACCAAGTCTCTGTTTTTTCAGAGACTAAAACAATCTACCATTATATGGTAGATAACTAGTCCAGTGCTATGATTTATTTTATTACCATCCCAGCACCACCCATATATAACCTTCTTTAATTGTGTCTGGCAGAAACCTAGGAAACCCTGCAAAGGCTTCTTTCAGCCAGCCTGGTGGTGCCTGCTGGCAGTTTGGGAGCACATCTCTCTCAAGAGGTCACCAAGTTAGGGACCGTGTCCAACTCTGTTCAGTGCAACACTGTTGGGGGGCTCTGTGGGTGCTAGTTTCCCTCTGCCGGCCAGACAGCATAGTTAATGCCCTTCTGGGCACAGAGGGGAGCGGGATACTTCCAAACTGTTTTTTCCCTTCCCTTTCACTCCCCCAATTTTTTTCATCCAGAAAAGTGCCTGGTAGAGGCAGAATATATGACAATTAGAGGAAGCCAAAGCTCTCATACTGTGGGGCAGTAGCTGCATTTTTTGAGCAAAGCATAATGATAATGTTTTTGGGTGGAAATGCCAGAGATTCGAACAATTTAGAAAGAGTTTTCATACATTAATATCTAGATCATCATCTCCCTGAACCGTCCTCTTTTTTACATCTAAACTAAGACTCTCTTCTTTCCTTCCTTCCTCATTCTTTTTTTTTCTTTCTTTCTATATCTATCCACCTATCTGTAACTGATGTAACAAGATGATTATAGCACTTGGACGTTTGTTTTGGATCAGAACATTCTGTCAGAAAGATTCTGAAGTAGGCAAGGATCAATCAAACAAACCAAAAAATCAAGCGCATGCGCGTGCACACACGCACACACACAGAGGAAACTCTACTAAAAGAAAGTAAAGGAGTAAAAAAAGTTATTAACCACAAGGACAAAAAACAGAAAAGGATTTAAAAGTAGATGAAAAAATTCAACACAATTTTGGAAGAAGAAACTGAAGAGACAAGTATAAATTTTCTTAGCAGAGAGATAAAGTTTTTGACTAAGTGTCTCTCGTTGTGGCTATTGATATGAAATGAACCATTTACCTCTGCAAAAACACTAAGAGGTTCAGCACTTGGAGGTGAATGTGGAAGACAGGCATGAGGCACTGGACCGAAAGTCTGTATACAGAGTAGTTGGGTCCACAGATTCTTCCCAGATCATAAATCTAGGGGCCAGACGGTATCCTCCTTTGTCTCCTGATAGAACAGAGGTTTACACTGTGGAGAAATTATACACCAGAAATACCAGTCTCAGGGATAACAGTGGATATAGCAAAGTGCAGGGCTGAGACATGGGACTGAAAACAAAGGGATTAAGTGAATATCTACACAGTAAACTATGAGATACCTCCATTCCTTTCCCATGTGCAGCTCCTACAATGCCAGGAGTCAGGAATATCCACCCTGTTCCTTTTCTCTGTCTATCTCATCCTCATAGTAGGTTGGAAGATTTGTCTCTGGAGAAAGAACATTCAGACATTGAAATTTCTGGCTCCCTTGAGTGACAATTTTACTTTCCCTTCATCTTACAAAAAAAAAGAAAAAAGTCTCTAAGGAAAATTTCTACCTTTACATACAGAACTATGCTCATTCTTAAATATGAAAGCCAAAATTGTCAGACAGTTAAGAAAATCCTCCAAAATGAAAGAGAGTGACTAAAATAAAAATTAAAAAGGGAACCCAGAGGAAGTAGAAATGTTGCAAGTAGGGGGAAAAAAACCCTTCATATATTGTAATTAATATACCCAAAGAAACAAGAGGAAATAGTGCTTCCAAGAAACAAAGACAAGAATGTTACTATATTCAAATATTCAATAAAAAAAAGCTTTGGAAAAAATAGTACAAATAAAAACTTTAATGTTATAGTTGGAGAAAAAATTTAAGGAGATCTACTATCAAGTAGAACAAGTCAAAGTAATGGAAAACCAGGGAAAAAGATAGGAAAATTAGAAGATTGCCTTCACAATTGAGTAATAGTATTTCTAGAAAGAAAGTAGAGAAAATGAAAGATAGGTATTGCCAAAGAAATAACACAAGAAAATTTCTAAAAGCTTAAGGACACATGTTTCAATATTGAAAAGGCTCACAAAATTTTGAGCACAATGAAAAAGTAACACACTCAGAAACATGAAATTTCAAAACAACAGAAATAAAGGGAAGATTCTAAAAGGAGAGAGTGACAGTGAGAGAGAGAAAGAGAGAGAGAGAGAGAAAGGAAGTGAAGATAGAGAAACCAAATTACATAACAAAAAGCAATAATTTGGATGACATGGAATGTCTCAAGGGCCACATTGGGTGCTAGAAGACACAAAAGTCCTGAGGAACCGATTTCAAAGCTAGAATTATATCCCAAGTATATTAATGAGGGTTCTCCAGAGAGACAGACCAATAGGAGATAGATAGATAGATAGATAGATAGATAGATAGATAGATAGATAGATAGATAGATAGATAGATAGATAGATAGATGGATGGATGGATGGATGGATGGATGGATGGATGGATGGATGGATGGATGGATGGATGGATGGATGGATGAGAGGGTATTTATTAGGGGAATTGGCTCACATAATTATTGAGGATGAGAAGCCCCACTACAGCTCATCTGCAAGCTAGAAACCCAGAGAAGCCAGTAGCATGGCTCAGTCCAAGTCCAAAAGCTTCAGAACCAGGAAAGCTGATGGTGTAATTCTTGGTCTGAGGCTGATGGCTTGAACACCTGGGAATCTGCTGGTGCAAGTCCTGGCATCTGAAGGCTGGGGAAACTGGAGTTCTGATGTCCAAGGACAGGAGAAAAGGAGTGTCCCATCTCTAGGAAAGAGAGAGCAAATTCACCTTTGCTCTACCTTTTTGTTCTATCTGGGTCCCTAGCTGATTGGATGGTGTCTACCCACACTGAGGACAGATCTTCCCCATTCAGTCCGTCAACTCACATGCCAGTCTCCTCTGGAAACACCCTTACAGACACACCCAGAAATAATGGTTTACCAGCTATTCCAGTTTCCCTTAATTTAGCCAAATTGACACCTAAATTAACTTAATTGATACCAATTGGCTAACACAAATTATGATGGTTAATCTTAGATGTCAACTTGATTGGGTCATGGGTGTCCAATATTTGATCAAACAGCATTTCTAGGTGTGCCTATGAGAGTGCTGTGGATAGGTTAACATTTGCATCAGTAGGCTGAGGAAAACAGATTACATTCCCCAATGTGGGTGGGCTACATCTTATCTGTTGAGGGCCTTAATAGAATAAAAAGATGGAGGAATAGAGAATCTCTTTGTGCCTGACTGTTTGAGCTGGAACATTGGTCTTCTCCTGCCCTCAGACTGGAACTTACACCATTGGCTCTTCCGAGTTTTAGGCTTTTGGACTTAGGCTTTTCAACTGTCTATACCACTGGCTCTTCTGGATCTCCAGCTTGGTGACTGCAGGTCATAGGAATTCTTAGCCTCCATAATTGCCTTATATCATGAAATATTGCCATATATTTTTTAAAACAACAAAGTACTTTTTAAAATAAGACGAATTATTCTTAAATCATTTCAATCAATGCTAGTTTGTGTTGCTTAGAGAAATCATCTGATGAAATTATTAAAATTAAAAGAGGCAAATATATTAGCAATTTAGTCATTATTTCTGGGGTTTAATCTCACAATTACAAGTGTTTGATGTCATTGTAAACATTAAAAAAGCAGTGCATATAAGTGGTTCAGTTGTGGAAAGAATGTAAAATGAATTATAGTGTTGTAATTATCTTAATTATAATTATAAGATGAATGAAATGACCCCATTGTCTAAGTGCTATGTGAATGGGTACTTGTGGGTTAAACTACAATTTCTAGTGAAGCATAATACATGGATTCAAAAGTATTGCATCTCAAATGACTTCAATGGCAGCGAAGAGGATGAGCTTTATAAAATTGTGTTAGATGGCTCAAAATGTGACTTTAATGATGAAAAAGTTATTCATACTATAGGTGCACATGAAGAGTTTGAGGATAATTGTTTCATGAAATGTGAAAGGTAGAAGAAGCATTATTTCTACAATAACATTTTTCTTTATTTAATCTGAGGCTTTAAATATTTATGTATAACTGAATTAAGAAATGTTATTAAATATTGTATGGGATACTAATGGCAGAGAATTGCTTTTTCATAATCCTGTGTAATTTAAATCTTTTTAAGACTGTCCTTCAATGATTACCACTTTCATACTTGAAGCCATTAAAATTTTCTTCTTCTGTATTTGTTCTAATTCCTTATTCTGTTCTAAGAGGTACAGCAACTTGGAAAGCATTGAATTTCAGAGGGAAATACACTGTCTTTGTTTTCTGGGAAAATGTTAATGTGTTCTGCTTTGTGTTGTACAGTAGCCTTTTGGATAATACATGTCACTTTATTGACCTTTAAGGCCATATAGCACTTTGGGCTGGTGTCCTCAGCAGTCTACAATAAATTCTTGAATCCGTTTCTCAGACCACAACTGAGAGTTAACAGCCCCTCATCTACTGTTAATATCTGGATAATTTTCTACCTAATTGTGTTGCTTTCCATTGTATTTGACTGCAGTGAAGCTCACCCACAGTTTCTATGTCAACTTACACAAGACCTAACACATATTTAACACAATCCCTTTGTTTTATGTGTAAAAGTACAAACTGTAAGTGAGACCAGAGAGGTTAAATGACTCATTCAAAAACAGAGCTGCTTGGTGGAAGAGCTGATCCTGTTTGCCTTCCCTCCTTTCTCTTAGCTCACTGAGGGTTCCTGACATCACACTCTGAAGGATTGATAAGCAAAAGAAAATTGTTTGCCTCAGGTCCAGGATGGGACTTTCCATGTAGGCAATAGAAATTTCACTTAGTATGGTTTCAAGAAGGGAAGGGCAAGATTAACCCTATGTGGAGGCCCAGCATTCTGGGGTTGTTTCTCCTCTGCTTTAGGTTTATCCGAGATAAATTTCCAAAAAGTCGCATTTGCAAGTATGAAAAGCAAAGGATTTCTATCCAAAGTCCTGATCCAAAGTTTAATTTAGTAGCCATGTAAACTTGGGCATGTCAATTACACTCTCTGAGCCAAGCTTTCCTTTCCTTATCTCTAAAACAGCAGACCAGAGATCCTTTCCAACCTGTTGAGAACAAGGCAAAACAGATGACACAAGTAACCTTTACAAGGTGGGAAAGCAAACTCTCATGAGGTTAGTTTCTAGGCAGGAGCATTAGGACCTCTGGGGAGAGCTCCCACCACATCTCTGCCTCAGAAGGGATGTGGTTTGAGTAACTGCGTACTGCTGGGTGCATGTCATCTTGCTTTCTGAGGGGAGGATCCCCTGATATAGAAGATCTATTGCTTTTCTCCTGAGGCATCTTCTCTGGGACTGGATGTGAAGACAATACATTTTGAGTGGACCAGATTGCTGTGTTCCCCATTGTGTCCCTGTCTGCAAATAAGCAGACTGATTTCAGCTTGTCATTAGGCATGTTAGAGAAGCATTGCATGCCTGCATTCTGCAGTGGCAAACAATAACCCAGTAGAAAATGTGTGACTAGAAATGGCTGCAAGCTTATGATGGGGCCAATTTCCATTCAGGGCACCATTTCTGAGTAAATCAAGAAAGATTTCCATTCATTCATTCACTCACTCACTCACTCATTAATTCAAGCAAATGGTAGTATCTATCATATTACAGAAACTAGTGCCCAGTCGTGTGGACACAAAACAGAGTATGGTCCAGTCTCTACTGTTAAAGAGCTCCTCAAAGTGGCAGCAGAGAGTTAGAGTTAAGAGGATGGGTTCTGGGTTCAAATTTTTCTGCAACTCTTCCTGGCTGGTAACCTTAGGAAAGTCACAAGACCTCTTTGTCTCCATTTTCCTCATCTGTAAAATGGGAGTAAATAATAGACCCTGCCTTATGGAGTGGTTATGAGCATAACTGAGGTAACATTCACAGAATGCTTGGAACAATGATCAGCACCTAGTAAATGTTATAGAAGTTGTAAATAAGGAGGTAATTAATTATGTAAATTAGAGGAAAAGACATACAAGCAAACAAGGTAGTTATAAGCAATGATGAGGCTTTCAGCTTCTTTCACTCTCTCTGCCTCTCCCTCTCCAGCTAGTCATCTCCTCCCTCACTTCAAACATCCTCCCCATGGGGAGGTGTCTTTTAACATAATGTTTTCTCATGCTATGCTGTGAGAGATGAATATTAGCAAGTTTGACATTTGCTCTCTTGTTCCTGCTCCATTGTGAATACATGATGTTTGCTCCGCTTAAATGCAAGGCATGAAGGACGTGTAGGATGAAGCTTGGGACTGTTATGTCCAGAGTGAAAGTGATAGAAAAGGAGTGAGCAAGGGAACCATATGAGACCTCCAGGTACCCACAAAGTGGATCGAGGGGTAACCTGAGAGAAAGAGCAAGTTAGGCCACATTTGTATCATTTTCTGGACTCCAAGAGGTCTGTGATAAGGGCCACCTTATAGCACAACCTTATGGGCTGAGGGCTGTAATGGCACTGACGCTTCCTGGAGTAGCATAAGCTGTGGCACTCAGTGTACTAGACTAATGTCAAGTGCGCTTCTCACTGGTGACAGAGTTATCCCAGGTGCTTTTATAGCTATAAGGGTAGGTTACAATTATAATGCGGGAAGGGCATGATAGAAAAAAAAACATGTGAAGTGCTGTAGAAATACAGTGGAGAAAGAAACTAACTTGATCTGGATGAATTTGGAAGTGCTTCCAAAAGAGGTGACAACTTAACTCCAAAATCAGGTCAGGCTTCCATGAGACACTAAGTAATCATCAACCTTTTGTCCTTTATCCAGAATTGCATCAGGCATTGCCAGGGAAGGAGAGGGACTTATGGTCTTGTTGTGAAAACTTATTTCTATCGTCATTAGTCTATAACAATGACAGTCTGTAATAAGGGGTTAGGGACAAACATAAGTCACATGGGCAGAGGTGTTTCATCAGTTTTGTGTGAGTTCAAAAGGCATACCAGGATCGAACTGAGATAACAGGAAAAAAATTCTGCTCATTGTAGGGAAAAGCTTCTTAATGGTCAAAAGCTATTCAAATATGGGATGGACCACCTATGGAAGAAGTGAGCCCTTGTTAGTGTCTTTGACTGAGGGCAGGGAGCTTGTCTTGTGGGGAGATTTTTATTTGTTAGGATAATGCTAACTGTGGAGAAAAGTAAACCTCTAGCATCCATGTCTTAACAATTTAAGATTATTTCTTGTTCATGTAGTGAATGACATGAATATTCTTACTGGCAGATGACTTTATTTCTTCTGGTGATTCAAGGCACTGGGCTCCTTCTACCTTTGGCTCTGCCATCTCCTTGAGTTTCCATGTCCTCTGAGTCAGGGAATCAGAAGGTCGAATAGTAGGAGAATTGTTTCTTACCTATCTCGGCCCAGAAGTGTCATATATCACTTCTGTTCACATTCTATTGGTGATAATTGGTAATATGATCCTACCTAGATACAAGAGAGACTGGGAAGTGTGTTCCCCAGCTGGGAACATCCCAATTATAAATCTATACTATTAGAAGAGAGCTCCAATTTTGAATGGACACCTGGCCATCCCTGCCACAGAAGCGGAGCCTCAGATGAGAGCTTTCATTAGATGACCTTTGAGAGTCTAACGAACATTGAATTCTATGATTCTATAGGGTCCTGATTTCCTCTCTAATTACTTTTGTGCTTTTGGACAAGTCACTGATCCTCTTCAAGCCTCAGTTAATTCATCTATAAAATGAGATTTACAATTCTACTTCAATTAACAGTGATTCAGGGTCATTGTGAGATTCAGATGAAATAATGTGTGTGGAAGTGTTTTCTAAATTTAACAGTGCTCTAAAGATATGAAGCATTATTTTTAGATAGTTGATTCAAACGGCTTTGATTTGATCCTATAGTTAAGCTTGGATATTTCTTCCATGTGTCCTTGAAACATTGTTATAATGCTCTGATGCGGGAACATATTGAATGACTTTATTTTTATAGTTTCGTTTTTCATCTTGAATGATCTTGAAGTATTTTTCTTACTCAAGAAAAAAGAGCTACACAAACTTTACCAAATAGAATCTCTTTGCCTGTCATGTAAATTGCACCCATCTCTTCAATATCATATACTCGACAGGGCACAGAAACAGGGGTCATCTGTTAATATTGGATGAAATTTTGAAGTTAAAATAAGAGCATAAATGGATGTGAAAAAATTAATGAAGTTTAATGATATACACGTAAAAGATATAATGATTGTTACTGTTATAGTAGAACTTAAATAGAATGTAGGGGAATGAATGTTCTTGTTAGTTGAAGATTTTATTTAACTGAGATATACCTCTAACTGTAGTTTGAATCTTCAAACATAAACCTAATAAGAACAGAGAAATCACCCACTTTAGTCTCTCAGTAAACAGATCAGAAAACTCAGGCTGGAGTGATGGCCAAAGATTAGAGAGCTAGCTTTCAGTGGCCTTCTGCTAAACAGTGAGGTAAGAGACATATTTAGATCTAGGATCTCTAACATTAAATATATAGCTCTTCTCATATACCATAGTACTTACTTGTCAAATCTTTTGAAAATTATGTTGTTGTAGAGTAGCTAAAGATATGAAAAACACAGGAGATGGGGCAGAAAATACATGTTCTTCACAAACCTTAGAAGTTTCCTCTTTTGGACAACTCTTTTATGTAAAGTTATTTTGTATAGTTTAATGTTTTCTACCCTGATTTCTGGCTTACTAAGAGTTCTAGCAAGATGAATTCTGACTAGTTGATATTTTATTGTGTCATTATTAGTTGTGATATTATGAAGCGTAGAATTCCACTATAAAAGGGTGGATTCTTTTTTAGCAGAATAAAAGAACTGGAAATAACTAAGCACTGTGATGATAAGCACCACAAAATAGAGAGATAAGCAGATGGTGATAGATGGAGAGACAGGAAGAATTAGAATTTGTCTGGGACTCTGGAGTCCTCACCTTGCCCCTTGTGTTCTATATTTAACATCAGATGGCAGAACAAGGTCGCTAAGAGTAAGAAGCTGGAGCCCATCCAATCCACTGGCATCAAAGCCATGCACTTTCCACCTCTACTTCTCCAGGCTGTTCATGTGAGGAGGATGGATGACAACAAGATTCCAAGGAAATTACTTTGCCCTGAGCTGAGCGGGCAACCATCAACAAGCCTTTTCCAGTAGGTCAGAGGAAGCTCTCCGAGGATACATAAATGTTTATACAAGTAGTGGAGCATAGTTGCCAGTTGCCACAATAGCTGTGGGGAAAAAGAACTGATCAGAGTGGACACCATCACAATTTTGAGTTAGAGGGTTCTGGGGGCTATATGGGTGTGTGTGTGTGTGTGTGTGTGTGTGTCCTTGTATATGTTTGTGCATGCACAAATCTCTGTGAGCATGTGCATTTAATATAGGCAGATATTACTTTTATCCCATGTTATGTGCAATACATGTCTTGATCCTATCCCCAATATTTTTGCTTTACCACTAAATACTTCTGACTGTCAAAAGTATTTTTCTCTGTCCTATCTCTGCATTTTCACTTATACTATTAACTTTTCCTGAAATAGTCTCTTCCACTTTAGTTGTCATGGAGCAGATTGTATTTTCCAAAATTTGCTGCAAACATCTCTCTTCTTTTGCAATGCAACCTTGGCATTCTTCCCATTGAAAGGTGGGGGAGGGGTCTATATCCTTTCCCCTGGAATCTGGGAGGGACTGTGTGGCAGAAGTGATAGAGTTTCCAGCTGGTTAGCTGTAACTATTATGCTGGAGCCATAACCCTTCAAGTCGGCTTAAAGTCTGACTGCCCTGAGGCCACCACACTAACAGAAAACCCAAACAAGCCCATGATGAGAATTCACATAGTGGAGTCCCAAGAATGCAGGAAAAGAGACAGATACATAGCTAGCCAGCTCCTGGCCCCTCCTTATCCTACTGTTTCAGCTTCAGCTATCATCTTACTGAAGCTAAATGAGAGACTCTGACCCAGAACCACCCAACTGAGCCCTTCCTGAGTTCTTGACCCACAGAAGCCATTATATATATTATAAGATGAAGGTCTCTGTTTTAGGCTACCAAGTTTGCAGTGATTTGTCATACAACAGAGGCCAGACTCCCTACCTTTAAAGCTATTCTCTTGAATATATTTAACATTTATTAACTTTACTACATTTAACTACCTCTGTGATCTTGAATGCATCCCTTTCTACCTCTAGCCTCAAATTCCACACATTGGGCTAGGTAATGCCTAAAGGAGAACTGGAAAAGTTTTACACAGCATCTGTGTTGCTCCTTCATTGCTGTGTATGTATAAATTTGTGTTTATTTATTTATGTTTTAATTGACACATATTGATTGTACATATTTATGGGGTACAGAGTTACATTTCAATAGATATATTCAATGTGTGATGATCAAATCAGGGTCACTAACTAAGCTGAGCATGCACATCAAGCATGATACTCTCACTAGATCCTCAACATAGTTTGCACGTATGGATGGTTATAACTCCATCATCTATGACTCACATAGCAGTCAAAGTCACCCTTGAAACACAAAAGCCAAACTCAGAACCCTTGGGTGACTTCCATCACTCTGATTCAAGTCCAAGTGCCTTCCTTGGCCTAGAGGGCCCTCCATGACTTGGCACCTATCACCTCTCTTGTATTAACTCCTGCCACTTATTTCCTTTATTTGACTCTATCTACATTGGCCTTCTTGTTTCTTGAATATACTAAGTTCATTTCCATTTCAGAGCTTGTGCACTTTCTGTTTCCTTTGCCTTAATACTCTTTCCCCTGATCTTTGCATAACTCATTCCCTTGCTTCATTCTGTTTCTGCTTTAATATCTTTTACTCCCAGTGTCCTTCTGTTATCATCCTATCTGGAGTTGTCCCTACAACTTGCCCTTTTGACACTCTTTTTCTCTGCTTTACTGTTTTTCATAACACTCATTACCAGGTGAAATTATATTATGTATGTAATAGGTCATATAACTAAAGTTTTCCTGTTGTCATACATTTATCTGAGGCTGCAAAGGTGAAAGCAAGGTTGTTAACTGCTCATACTTTATGAAGAAGAGTGCCAGACCTATGTATATCTATAAGAGGAGACCTAAAAATTGTCCAATGGTTCTTAGCCCTTCACCCATCTCCAGGGCACATAAGCAGAGGTGAGAGGAAGATTGGAGAGCAAGTACATCTCTAAAGAGAGTTTCCAGTGCCTGTGCTATGCACTGACCCCTCCCCGCAAGGAGAGGAGACTTCCTCTTTAACATAAGACAAGTAAATGGTTTGCAAGAAAACTGCTCAGCAAATGTGACCCATGTCTCTAGATTTTGGTGGAGGTAGAAGGCTGGTGATTCGGACTGATGCCAGATTCCTGCCTGTAGAGACCCAAAGATAGGAAGCTGGCTGGAGCCTTTCTGAATATAAGGTGTGTAGAAAGTAAGAGCAGTGAGAGCAAGCCTCATTTCCTGATGGTAGGACAAAGACAATCATATTTTTCAGAGGACCAAGAAGACTTGAGCAATGGACCCAGAGAGGCTTACCCAAGAGAGTACCTTACCCAAGAGAGTTTCCTGCTAGTGAAAGGGACCCAGCGGAAAGGCTGGAGGCACAATATTGAATGTCACAGCAGGTGTGTGTTAGGAGAGTGAGTGGGTGGATGTATGGGGTCACAAGTGACCTGATTGGGAGGCAAGACTCTTGCCAAGAAATGCTTCTAAGAGAGGTCTCCAGTGAAAGGAGATCTCCAAAGGACCTACAAAGTTTCCCATAAAAAAGAAAGGCTCAGACTAAAGTTCTACTGAACCGAGACCCATCCTGTCCCTTAACTGCCCTTCTTCTTTTCCTTCCTCACTATCCCCCAAAACTGGAGGAATCAGACACAACAGATAGAGGAGTGAAGAAGACTAAAGAAACAGAGAGGAATCTAGCCATGTTCTCTACCCCTTTCCTGTTGCAGATTTCTTAGTCTGAGCTGGAAGATAAGCTAAACCTAAAAATCAATGAGACAGTGATATTTTGATATTAAGATGGATTTGGATTTAATCTCCCTTAAAATAAGACTCTTCAATAATACCTGGAAATTATTTTAAAAACCTATGTAAGACACCCTAGATTTCATCCAGGCATCAGGAAGAAAACTTCAGCATAGTGTATTAAAAAAGGTTAGCAATAATTTAAAAAAGAAAAAAAAAAAAAGATTCTGGTTCACATCCCACTGAATCTAGGTTGTTAAGTAAGCTTATTACACATACATACACACACACGCACATAAACAAAAACACTTATTTATTATGTATTTTCTGTCACATACAATAGAAGGTAAACTCCATGAGGGCAAGACCTTTGTCTACTTTTGTTCACTGTTGCACCCAGGGTTTAGAAGAATGTTGGTACCTTGGAGTTGCTAATATTTTTTTTCCTTGAAAAATGAATTCTAGAAGGGTTGAAATAAACTTTTTGTCTGGATGGTATAATTCCTTAGTATAGAGCTATTCTAACTCATGGCTTCAATAGGAAACATCCCCGTGGAAACTGGTGAGTTGGCCGGAGAGGAGGAGACTGGAAAGTTCTGGTGCAAGCTCACTTACTAGCTGTGTGTCTGGTGGGTCACTGCACTGTTCTGAGCCTCACTTTCTTTACCTGTTGAATAAAGTTCCATTCCTTATCTGACAAGGTCCTAGTGAAGATTATGTTTGCGATATATGAGGGGTCTTCAAAAAGTTCATGGAAAGATTTGTATTATCTTTTAATTCCATTTTCCCATGAACTTTTTAAGTACCCTTGTATAATTAGTTTCTAGTTCATTGTGCCTGCTAACTGTTCTTTCTTATCCTCTTTTTTTCTGCAGAACGAATAATGCCCTTTTAGGCCTTGCCAAGATTTTTCTGGTAGACAGAGCCATTGAGCTTTTGAATTCAAATGGGTGACGTGATTTGTGGCAGGAGCAGTGTTTTCTCTGGGAGTTCTCTGGCCTCAAAGGTGATGGATGGGCACCTCTCAGGCATAGTTCCTTGATCAATAAGCCATAAAGTCTCAAATTATTTTGTTAGATCCATTGATCAAATCCATCGAATTTGTCCCAGTTCTTTTATTGTTAAAGTGAGGAGTGGTGATGTTCAGTTTCTCTCTCTTTGCTACATTCTTCCTTCCCTTTGGCTTTGGGGTACTGCACAGCAGTATGGGAAAGGCCAGAGGTGGAGAATGAAAGTTATTTCTTCCACACAATGATGGAAATATGCTTATTTTGGTCATCTGTTTGAGAATGAAGCAATGTGGATTCCCTTTTTGGTCTTTAAGAGGTTCCTCAAGATACTGGCTTTGGAGCACCTTTGTCTTTCTTGCACGCATTCATTCATTCACTCATTCATTCATGTAGTTATTCAGTAAATATTTAATATGTGCCGAGGACCATGGGTGGGCTAGATTTACATGGCTATTTATTTCTCTGTAAGGGCCAACTAGGTTCAGACTCTAAGAAAGCTGCAAAGATATGCCAGGTGCATGATACATGAAGTTTGTTAAATTTTTATTGTTGGATTTTTTAGTTGAATTGTTTCTGGAATAATTTGCTAGGTGGAGCATTTGTTCACTCATTTAACAAACATTTATTGAGTATTTTCTAATGCAAATAATTATGCCTAACTTTCAGGGTTGTCTTGAGGATGAAAGAGTATAGAGTCCCTACCACATTTTCAGGTACAAAATAATTTTTTTTTTTTTTTTTAAAGATGACTGGTAAGGGGATTTTAACCCTTGACTTGGTGTTGTCAGCACCACCACACTCTCCCAAGTGAGCCACGGGCCAGCCCTGCAAAATAAATTCTTAATAGCTGGTAAATATCATTATCATTATTGTTTCTTGATAGACTTGAATTACGGCAAGGGAATGGCACTTCCTATTTATTTGGTTGGTTTATTTCAGAAAATCCTATTGCTGAGAATATCTGGCCCCTGTACAATAAATAAACCGATTCAGTTGAATATAGCCTTTGCTATCTCACTTGACCCCTCTTTTTTGCCCTGTTCCCCAACATATACCCAGTTATTTAACTCATGAAGAATAGCACCATCATAGAATTGCCCAGCCCCCAGGGATTCTAGAAAGGAGAGGTATAATCAAGTCTTATCTTAGTGAGTAAAATACACTCATCCTTGGAAATAAAGACATTTAACTTTCTGTATAAGAGAAGCTGCCTCAGGTAGCTGAACATCTTTTTTTCCAGAGAGAGTTTTATTCACTCTCCTTAGAAGTGGATCCAATACTTAGTAATTAGTTTATTTGTGTTGTTTATAGAGTAGTTTTCCACAGAGGGCTTTCAACAAAGAACTTTAAATTGTACATACTTTTTAATATTTTACATTAAAAAAATGGAGAAAGCCTGAAATTTCTTGTATTTATCTCCTTCCTCTTTTTTTTTTCTTGTTCCTTCTCTTTTCATTTTATTTCAATTAACAAATGATTTTCAGATGCCCTCTACATACTACTGGGCTTTCTGTGTCTTTTCCAGGCTTTTGTTTATGGTCTCTCTTTTACTTGGAATATATTCCCCACATTTCCTACTCCCCAAATCTAACACAGTGACTCAATTTCAGCTTAAGGGTCTTTCCCGTGTACTTTCATATCCCCCAGTGCTGCTTCTTATCACCCTGTGTTGTAAGCACATATGTACTCCTACTTGTCTGTTTCTCCATCAAACTATGTTACTTGAGGGTGGACACTGACTTGTAACCTTGGTGCCCAGCACAGGGTCTGACATATGGTAGTGGCTCATCAAATACGATGATACTTCAAAAAAGTTCATGGAAAGACTCGTATTTTCTTTTAATTCTATTCCTCCATGAACTTTTTGAAGTACCCTCAAATCTATGGAATGAATATGCAATTGAATAAGTAAATGAGTGGCTACTGGTGTATGTGATACAAGGAAAGTAAGACATAAGGTAATTAACTTGAACTTGGAGAAATGACTTGCACTTAACTTTGGTTGTGCAAAGAAAAAAACCATATATCGGGCCCACCCCGTGGCTCACTTGGGAGAGTGCGGTGCTGATAACACCAAGGCCATGGGTTTGGATCCCCATATAGGGATGGCCGGTTAGCTCACTTGAGAGATCGTGGTGCTGACGGCACCAAGTCAAGGGTTAAGATCCCTTTACCAGTCATCTTTTAACAAATAAATAAATAAAATAAATAAAGATAAAAAATAAAAACAAAAATCTTTCCATTTTATTTTTCTATTCTGCTCAACATTGAACCATCCCTCTCTTTAGTCCCTATATGATAAAACAAAAACAAAAACAAAACTAAACAAACACACATATAAGAATATTAGCCATATTGTACTCTAAGACATGGTGTACTTTAAAATATAAAATTGAAGTAAATAAAACAAATGCTCTTGGTTCCTAGAAGGGAATGCCTGTGTGTTTAAATGGTGACCATCTTCAAATAGGAGGTAGTATTTGAGATGAACCTTAAAGGATGAGTCAGACTTAAATATAATCATAGAAATCTGATAATTGGCACTGAATGTAATGAATTACACGAATTTGAGTCATTCAGTTTTAATTTCACTAAAAATATATCCTAAGCTGAAAAATTATAAGGTATTGCTAATAAAAGCACAATGGATACAAATAAAGCACTTTGAATAATATTTAAAGTATGTACAAATACTTTTACATTCAGTGAATACAATACTAATTAAAAAATTAATGGTGTCTACAGACATACAGAATTTTAATTACATAAAGCTTGTTGGGAAGAAAAACCCCAAATCCCCATGTTTTGTGACTTTTTTCCACATGGTTCAGTGTAGACAAAGAAACAGAATTTTCCATACATATACATGCTTTGTATTACAAACTTTCCCAATTTCATATATTGCATGAAGATTTGTGCTTTTGGAAATTTATAGAGGCTAAAAAGGGTTTGAGGCTGCAAACCTGTGACAAGTGAGCCCGGGGTAACTGAGGGAACACGTTACTGAGGAAAGACATTACGGGGTCAGAAATTGCAGACCTATTGTTAAATGAGGCATGGGACACCACTGTTGCCAAAGTTTTAAGTTAATTGCTGGCACTTCTCTTGTGCATTTGATCAGACATGAGAGGGAGAAATTCTTCTTG
The DNA here is from genome assembly GCF_027409185.1 of Cynocephalus volans. Lineage (NCBI taxonomy): Eukaryota > Metazoa > Chordata > Mammalia > Dermoptera > Cynocephalidae > Cynocephalus > Cynocephalus volans. The sequence continues at coordinate 121,962,255 of NC_084467.1, read as the reverse complement.
CCCTTCATAAACTGTCAACAAGCCAAATGAAATATGTGTTGAGAGTAAATGCAAACCTTTTTCATAGTTAGAGAAGAACATGATGCAATGATTTAGGCACCTGGAAAACATAGCTCTTTCCCCATTATACTTATTTTTTATATTAAAGTAATGTATTGATTGTGTACTTGAAAGAATACATTTGGACGGTCTTCATAAGATTTTCTTCAACTTGACAGTAAAGCAATATATATAGCCATCTCTGAATCTCCCATATGTGGATTTTCCCATTTGTAAATTATCTGTGGCACATTTTCCAACCCTGATGGCTTAGGAACCCATTCTGACACTTTTTCCCTGCTCAGAAAATGAAGAAATCATTTGAATATGAACCCAAACAAATGCAAGTCTGCAGGTCAATCTGTTGCAGAAATAAAAAACCATCACGTGATACAATTTCGAAGCCCTCTAGCAGAATGAATGAATTTCTTTATATTCCTATAGCAATTTTTACCAACTTCTATTATAACATTTATCACATTTTATTATAGTTTTTCATTTGCTTGTCTGACCCCCTAGGCCAAGGGTAAAGGGAGGTTTTAAATTCATTTTTCTTCTCTACATTCTAACTTCTGCATCTGGTATTCAATAATGTTAATTAATGTATAATGTTAATGTACAAATGAATGAATAAATAAGGTTTTGCATGCCTGGCTCCTATTAGGATATGGAGAATTTCCTGTAAATAACTTACATTTTATGGCATTTAAAGCTCTAAATAATTTTAGAGAACATCCAGTACGATGTGTTTTTAAGCTTTACTTTTTCCTTTAAGCAAAAGAATTCTGATTTTAATAACATATTACTTTGAACTTTATAAATTATGAGGCAGACGGGTTTAAAACTGACCTAAGAAAAGAGGAGATACGTAGCCCAGCATCATCCCTTGGCTACTTCACTGACCAAGCTAGAGTCATGATCCCAGCACAGAACCCTATGTCTCTATGTAAAGCAGTTTGGAGACAACTTTGTCTGTACCATCTCATAATTTTACAGATGAAGCTCAAAAGTTTATTGGAGTTTTCCAAGTTTATTCCCTAAGCCAAGACTGGATCCCAGGTCTCCTGAATGAACAACTTCTTTACAACTATACTATGTTTTTACTTCATCATTATTTCTGTGGTTGTTTCAGATCCCCCACACTCCCATTCCCCTTCAACAAGATAAAGGAAAGACAGCAGACTGTAACATCAATTAGTTTAAAATGGGCAGCCCCATGTGACTTAACTTCTACTATCAGAAGTGCTCTCTTGGTTTTGCTTTGGGCATACCACCACCCCGAGTGGGATACTCTGTGGTATGGCTGAGAGCTTATTGGACAGGATGTTTTGCAAGCCCCAGACATGATTTCCTGACCTGAATATGCATTAATTCTCCCATGGGCAAGAGGGGTTCAACCAGCTCTTGACTATGTGGTCAAGGGGAATTGGTGTAGGAGAAATAATAGAAATCCATAGAGAATGCAAAACCTCACAGCAGCTTGGCATCTGTAGTCTCTTCTAAACTTTTCTCCAGGTCTGCCTAGAGGTAGCCAAAGTGACATACTTACCTTGCCTGATAGAAATGCAAACAGATAGTGGTAAGAATGGTGATGGTAATGCTGAGGATAGTAATGCTTATGAGTTGAAGTGCATATTGAAGTTTACAGCAAGCACTGATAGACTGTATTCCATGGTATCCTTAAAGACAGCAAATGTGCCAAGAAAGTGATGAAACTGAAGATGAAGGCTAAAATGACTTATCTAACGTGACACCATGAATGGTGGTGCTATGGCCTGTCCCCTCCAAAGCTCATGTGGGAGCTTGATCTCCAATGTGGCCGTGTTGGAAAGTGGAACCTTTAAGAGGTGATTGGATCAGGACTATGTTCTCATGAATGGATGAATTCATTCATGGAGTAATGGGTTGATGGTTTAATGGGTTATCATGGGTGTGGACTGGTGGCTTTATAAGGAGAGCAAGTCACCATGTTAACAAGTGCTCTTGCTCAGCCCTCACTGTGTGATGGCCTCTGTCTTCACAAGACCCCGTAGAGAGTTTCCACCAAGAAGAAGGCCCTTTGCAGGTGTGCTTCCTGAACCTTGGGCCTTCCAGCCTCCAAAACTGTAAGAAACAAATTTCATTTTATTTATAAATTACCCAGTTTTAGATATTCTATTATCAGCAACAGAAAACAGACTAATGCAGGCAGAAATGGGAATGAAACTCAGTGCTTTTTTCTTCTACACATTACAACTATGACAGTGCTGTCGCTGCAAGAAGCAGCTAAAGTCTTCCGAGCAATCCTCATATCACTCTCTGCAACACTGAGCTTTCTAATCCTACCTTTTTTTTTTTTTTTCATTCTCTCTACCTCCTTTTCCTCACTGTAGCAGTGGGGATTCAATCAGGGAAACTGATCACTATAATATAATGGAATAGGAAATTTGTCATAGGAACTTGTCTTTAAACAAATACGGGAGCAAGTAGGAAAGTAAAAGTCCAGTAAGGGGAATGGACGATCAGAGGGAGGTTGCTAACCAGCTCTAGCACAGCCAAACAGGTAAACCTGAAGCTGGGCACGTCTAAGTGCCACAGTATGACCACAAAAGGGTCTGGCATAGAATCTGTAAAATGTTGTCAGCTCTTATTGGCTACTGCCTCTATGTGTTCACAGCAAAGTGTCTTGGGGGACTAGGGTGGATGTTGGTCACAAGGACAAGCTGTCAGGAAGAAGATCTGAATATGGAAAGGGAAAGAAAGGAAAAATTGGACCCTATCGGCACCTTTGCATCTGTCTGTCACCATCTCTAATCAGTGGCCACCTCTAGAGAGCAGTGGCTGCTGCTTCACTTCCACCTCCCAACTTTGAGAGATGTTACGGGAAGTGGGAGAAAGACCTTCTTTTTTTTTTTCTTTTTGTCTTTTTCATGACCGGCACTCAGCCAGTGAGTGCACCTGGCCAGTCCTATATAGGATCCGAACCCGCGGCGGGAGCGTCGCTGCGCTCCCAGTGCCGCACTCTCCCGAGTGCGCCACGGGCTCGGCCCAGAAAGACCTTCTTAAAGAAGGGCAGGTAAGCATCACTAGGAGCAGCCCCTGAACTGTGTCCTAAGTTGACAGGGGCTGATGAAGATGAATGCCTATGAGAAGTGTGGTACTAGAGCAAATTCCAGGAATGTGGAACATAAGCTGGCATGTACCTTTACTGGGAGCAAATCCTTATGGAGACCAAGCAGGCTGTGATAGGGTGGTGGAATGGTAGGGAGGGGCGGTGGAGAGTTTTTCTAAGCAGGAAAAACTGCTCATACAAGACAAGAGAAGAAAAGAGACTACCAGAGATTCACTTCCCCATACCAATAGGCTTTGTGAGTGGTGGTTGGGGTGGAATGACAAGGCAGGAGACTAAACAGGTAGACAGGGCATAAATGAAGAAGGAGTATTTATGGCACGCTAATAATTTTTAAAATTTAATTTAATTTAATTTTACATCTCAAAATACATTGTACTTGATTTTCATGCCCCTTTACCCGTTCCTCTCCACCCCCCACCCACACACATTGTATCTGTGCACTTGACTTAAATAGTTCAAGGAATTTTTGTGGTTGTTCTGTCTTCTTCCCCCCACCTTTTATTTGTTTTTGTGTTTATTTATTTGTTAATTTTTAGCTCCCACAAATAAGTGAGAACATGTGGTATTTCTCTTTCTGTGCCTGACTTGTTTCACTTAATATAATTTGCTAAGGAATATTTTTTAAAAATAAACTTATTTAATTATTTGAATATGAATATATTCTTTTGTTCTAACAATCAAAAAATATAAAAAGAAATACAGTGAAAAGTACTCACACACTATAGGTAGCAGCACCTATTTTTTCCTTATGCAACCTTCCAGAGTTTATTTTATCACATCTAAGCAAACACAAATGTGTGTGTGTGTGTGTGTGTGTGTGTGTGTGTGTGTGTGTATGCGTGTATTTCCCCTTTTTAATGCAAATGGGTTTTGCATTATTTTGCATCTGGCCTTTACTGTGTCTTGGAGATCTTTTCATATAGGTACATACAAAACTATTTTAATGTGTTTTTTTTTACCATTTTCTTTTTTCTAACAACTACATGAATTCTATTATGATAGTATGATATACTATGATATGATAGTTTATTTAATCAGTCTCCTTTAAAACTATTTTAACATTTTCCTTTTACTATTTTCTTTCTTTTTTTAACAGCTACATTAATTCTGTTATGAGTGTATGATGTACTATGATGTGATAGTTTGTTTATGACTATCATGTCATAGTATATGATACAATCATAATAGAATTCTAATAAAATTAGAAGCAAAAGATTATGCTTCTAGTTTTTTGCTATTATAAGAATGCTATAATCAATAACTTTACATCAATAATTTCTCAAGTATGTGTGTATTTATAGAATACATTTTGAGAAATGGGATCATGGGTCTACATGTTTATGATTTTCAGAGATACTGGCATAGGATTCTTCCAATTTGCATCCCCACTGGCAAGGTATGAAAGTGCTGTTCCTTACACCTTCCCCAGTTGTTTTGATTTGTTTTTTGTCAGTCTGAGAAGTGAATCCATGTATCTTTAATATACATTTATCGTATTATGGATGTGGAAAGAACATTTACTTTTCCTTCCCAGGGAAATGTCTGTTCATATTGTTGGCGCACTTTTTTATTGTTAAGCATTCTGATTTGAACTTTATTCTCTTTCTCCTGGCAATGGAGTCTTTAAAGGGATGATGTGATCAGATTTAAATTTTAGAAAGTTCCCTTTAACCTCTCATACATTGTTGGTGGGACTGCAAAATGGTGCAGCCTCTATGGAAAATGGTATGGAGGTTCCTCAAACAATTGCAGATTGATCTACCATACGACCCAGCCATCCCACTGTTGGGAATATACCCAGAGGAATGGAAATCATCAAGTCGAAGGTGTACCTGTTCCCCAATGTTCATCGCAGCACTCTTTACAATAGCCAAGAGTTGGAACCAGCCCAAATGTCCATCATCGGATGAGTGGATACAGAAAATGTGGTACATCTACACAATGGAATACTACTCAGCTATAAAAATGAATGAAATACTGGCATTTGCAACAACATGGATGGACCTTGAGAGAATTATATTAAGTGAAACGAGTCAGGTACAGAAAGAGAAATACCACATGTTCTCACTTATTGGTGGGAGCTAAAAATAAATAAATAAATTCACACACACACACACACACACACACAAACCAGGGGGGGGGAAGAAGACATAACAACTACAATTCCTTGAAGTTGATACAACAAGCAAACAGAAAGAACATTGTTGGGCGGGAGGGAGGAGAGTGAGGAGGGAGGGAGGTTTCGGTGATGGGCCACAATAATCAACCACATTGTATATCGACAAAATAAAAATTAAAAAAAAAAAAAATAGAAAGTTCCCTTTAGTAGAGGACTTTAGAAAAGTAGGTTGAAGCCAGGAGAGACAGGAGAGAAGGACACTAAGGAGAGGAATATGATTCATATTGAAAGTTCAATGAGAGATGCTAAGGGCTAGAAACTATAGCACTTGGAATGGAGAGGAAGAAGCTAATTCCAGAGGTAACTGGAAGGTACAACATTGTATTGGTTGTATTGGTTGGTTTCTTGATTAGGGAGAAAGAAGAATCTGGGAAGATTCTCAGGCTTCTGATTTGGGGGACTGGATGGCCAGTAACTGGGAATAGAAGTGTGAGAGTAGGAACAGATTCTAGAGGGAAACTGTGTACTCATGGAATGTCTACTCGGTTTATAATGTCCAGAATGTTAGGAGAGAAGCAAAGACTAGAGCTGAGATTCGAAATATGTACGCTGTTTTCTTAATCTGAGGTTCTCACGCTAACAGGGAAAGGGAGAGCAGAAGTATCTATGTTGGAAATTCTTGTAACTGTTTTAACAAGTGGGTAAGATTCATTTATAATTAGCATATTCTTTGTTTGAATGTAAATGTTTTCTAAAGCTCCTCATTCTTAACTAGGCTAACACTTCCCTTGTTTCCACCAGTAATTTGCTTGGCAATCCTTTCTGTACTATTACAGGAAAAATCCTATTACAAATGTTGTATGAGATACTCCATAGCCAAGTCAACTCTAGTGCAAGGCAGCAGTGTTTGTCACTCTGCTAGGGGGGCCCTTCCAGAACCCACTGGGCTCCATAAAGCCAGGAGTATTTTCTTTCCAACCATTACACTTCAGTCATTCTGGCTAAGTTTAACTCATCTGAGGAATATCTATTTGGTTTATAAAATGCCTTCCTTGGCTTTGTATTGCTAGAACATTGCATAGGTTCTGGCACATAGTAGGTGCTCAAGAAAGGGTTACTAAAAGCAGAAAATATTGATGGAGGGACTTAAATGCCAGACATTGAGAGTGAGCTGCTTTTCTCCCCTATCTTCTCACCCCGTTTTATAGTTGCCAAAACGCAGGAATATTGAACAAAATCCTCCCACTTGTATAATTACCAGTGAATTCTCTGGCCCCTCTGCACAGAATAATCGTGTGCATTTGCTCTGTAGATTGGGAGTAGGGGAAAATTGCTAAACTAATATAAGTTGTATCATTGCCAAGCCATTCTTTCATTACTTACTCTGTCACAAAGTATAAAACAACCTTAAATACTACTTAATCCTCCCCCAAATCTTGTTTCAAATTCCTTTTCCTAAACTTAAAAACTACAGAAAAATCATCATGAATTATTTAGGAGTTGGGGTGGGCTGTTGGTGGAGAAAGAGCATGAGGAATATATAATAACTGCATGACACCCTTTTTCCCACCTACAATTTTACAACTAAGATGCTTGGCATCTCCACAAATTACCTCACCTGTATTTACTTTAAACGTCTAGTTCAGGTGGATTCACCAGTCTCTCACATGTATTCAGTTTTTCATCTCTGTGCCTGCTTTTTGTGTTGTTTTTATTGTAGTATAACATATACATACAGAAATGCATAGCCCATAAATGTATGGCTAATACATTTTCACAAAGCAAACACTCCCATGTGAACATCAACATAGGTGAAGAAATAGACTACCACCACCCCCACCACCCCCGCCCCCTGGAAGCCTCTGCCTGTCACCACCTCTTCTCCCCAAAGGTAACCATAGCCACTATTTTGATTCTAACATTATACATTTTGCCTTTTGGAAGGTTATATAAATAGTTATATATGTTGTGTATGACATATTCTCTTTCTTGTTTGGTTCCTTTTGCTCAAAATTATACATGTGAGATTCTGGTGTTCCACTAATTTCATTGCTAGGTGGTATTATATGAATAAACCACAGTATATCAGTTCTTCTGATAAAAGGCATTTGGGTTGTTTGGAGTTTTGGGCTGTTACAAATTGTGCTGATATGAATATGTGTGTCTGTGTTATTTTTTATCCCTCTTGAACTTCCTTCCTCTCTAGCTCTACCCTAAAACTCCTTAATTCCTAACTCAGATTTACATACACTGGCTGTAAGTGAGATTCATCACCTCCGACACTTCTATCTTTCTACTCTCCTAAAATACGTCTCATATATCACCAAATGGTTCCTTATATTAAAACCATTTATACATGTGAATTATTTCCTTTATTAGATGGTAAGCTCCTGAGGGCAGAAAATGTCTCATTCATCTTGTCATTTCCAAGTACAGTATCTTACTTATATTAGAAATTCAATAAAGTTTCTGTTAGTGAATGGATGATTTAGAAAAATTTCTCCCTGATGTGTGAGATACTACATCAACTTGGATGTAAGTAGACTCCATTGTTATTGGGACCTATTAGTGTGTAATATACTATAAAGCATATGTACTTCACAGGGCCTGGTTTTCCAAAGCCTTGCAGTTTCAAATATTGATGTTGCAAGACAGGAAATTTTCCTCAGGCTATAAGTCTCTGTTGCAAGATCAGAATTGTGGCACAGCAGGTTGCTGGCTCAAAGACAGACTAGTTACTGATTGTTATGTAAAGATACTGAGAAACTGCTATAAGAAGGAATATTTGCTAAGATCAAGCTTGTGTTAATAAGATCACTTAACTGTCTACTGGAATGTCATCTGGCTTGTTTCACTGAAAGTTACCAGCCTACACTGTTAAACTATAACCCCACCTTTGTTCTCTTCTTGTAACTTCCTGGTCTGGAAAATAAATGCAGGAAGAGAACCCCTATTTGGAGTTAATTTCCCAAGGAAGGGATCCCTCTTGCTTGAGGATTCCAGTGGGAGATTAACCACTTCAGGGCCTCTTACTGCTCAGAAGAGATGGGCTTTGAGTAATCCTTTGTGCCTCCATCACCCAGGGGAAGTGGGGTAACAAATCCATGGGGGGTGAAGCAACACAAAGCAACATATTAGCAATAAGAGCTCTGATCAGACAGTTAAAACATAGATGTATTTTTCCTGTTCAGATGTAAGGTTCATATGGTCAATACTTAAAATATCTAAAAATTAGTTTTTAAAAATCTGGAAATATGGTACCCTTGGATAGAAAATTCATACATAATATCATATGCCATTCTGTGTAGGTCCTTGACTGTATTGTTAAAAAAATATTGCTGTAGTTGGTATTATTTCAGCAAATAATTATTTTATATTACTAAGTGCCAGGCATCATGCTAGACCCACAATATGCTCTCTATTTATTTCATGTATTAACAGAAAAAAAAAAAAAAACTCAGACAATTCTTATTAGGGGGCTATTTTGAATTCTTCAGTTTGACCATGATTTAGCTTTGAGTAGCTTCTTTCATACAAAGAAAGTCATACCATATTGTGCTGCACAGAATTAATTAAGATCAAGAGGCAAAGAGATAGAAAAACAACAGAAGAGGAAATGTTGGTGTTTGGGAGATGCTAATCATTCACCAGTCTCTGTTTTGGCTTCTAAGCAATTAAGAGAAGACAAGGAGCCAAAGAGAGATTGCAATATCAGCTTTTTAATTGGTTAGGCTGGATTGGTGAATGTGACAGAACCTTCTGTGTCTTGCTACAAATGAATGCACCCACTCCAATCACTGGCAGAGAAACTAGAGATGAGCAGGCTTGCCCCCAGGCATCACGTCCAGCCACTGAGAGATAACCACTTAGGGTCAGAAAGCAGAGACAAGCTCACATCACTGAAGACCAAGTTGGATTTGAGAGATAAAGAGGAAAATTGGGTAGAGCATGTTTTATATTTCTTTATATATATAAATACATACTTTTTTTTTTGCTTTTTCTATTGGGCTGCCAGGCATTCCTCAAACTCAATAGTCTGAGAATCATTTCTTTAACAATCATGTTAATGAGAGAGTAGGGGCGAGAGAAAGATGAAAGTGTTCACTCAAGTAATCTTCCTTTTTGGAGAGTGGAGGAGACACTCCTATCCTTTCTCTTAAAGGTCCCACCTTTCAACACTGCCACACTGGAAATCAAGCTCCCACATGAGCTTTGGAGGGGACAAACATTCAGACCATAGCAGGTTCCCACTGAATGTGTGGGAACAATGGCTGATGTAGTGAACTGTCACAGTAGGTTCCTTCTGTATAATAACATACTTTAGACTGGGTGATTTATAAGTGACAGAAATTTATTTCTCACAGTTCTCAGGGCTGGGAAGTCCAAGATCAAGATTCCAGCTAATTCAATGTCTGGCGAGGCCTGCTCTCTCTTAGATGACACCTCTTGCTACATCCTTACATGGCAGAAGGAGGGAGCAGCTCCCTTCAACTTCTTATATAAGGGCATTAATTTCACTCATGAGGGCAAAATCCTCATTATTTAATCACCTCCTAAAAGCCCCACTTTTAAATTCTATTACATTGGGATTATGTTTTAGTTTATAAATTTAGGGGGGACATCAACATTTAGACCATAGCATTCCACCCCTTGCTTTCTAAATTTCATGTCTTTCTCACATGTAAAATACATTCATTAGATCCCAATAGCCTCAGAAGTCTTAATTCATTCCAGCAGCATCCCAAAAGATTAAAATCCAGAGTCTCATCTAATTATCTAAATCAGATATGGGTGAGACTCAAGACATGTTTCATCCTGAGGCAAATTCATATCCTGCTGTTAACTTGTGAAATCCAGCAAATTATGTGCTTCCAAAGTACAATGGTGAGGCAGACATAGGATAGACATTCCCATTCCAAAAGAAGGAAATAAGAAAGAAGAAAGGAGTAGCAGTTCCCAAGTAAGCCCAAAACCCAACACGGCAAATAACATTAAATTTAAGGTTTGAGAATACTCTCCTTTGACTCCATGTCCTCCTTCTGGACAAAATGGGGCAAGGGTTGTGTCCCGAAGGCTCCGGGCAACCTCTCATACATGGCTTTGCCGGGCATATTCCAAGTCTTAGCTCTCACAGACATGTGGCTCTTCTGGACTGGAGTTGCACTCTGGGGTCTATACTGGTCTGGGGTCTCAGGAGCTGCTCCACCCTCATAGCTCCTTTGGGCATTGCCCCAGTGGAGACTCTATAGTGGCCTTGCCACCATAGCTCCACTGGGCATTGCTTTGGTGGGGACTCTCTGCAATGGCCCCACTCCCATGGCTCTAGTGGACATCACCCCAGTGGAGACTCTCTTTGGTGTCTTTATCCCTGTGGTTCTATTGGGCAATGCCCTAGTGAGGGCTGTCTGCAGTGGCCCTGCCCCCATGGGTCTGCTGGGCATTCCTTAGTGGGGACTCTCTGCAATGACCCCAACCCCATGGCTCCAGTAGGCATTGCCCTAGTGAGGACATGTTGTGGTAGCTCCATCACCATGGCTCTGCTGGGCATTGCCCTGGTGGGGGCTCTCTGTAGTGGCCCTGCCCCTGTGGCAGATCTGTGTCCAGATCCCAAAGCCTCTCCAGGAAATTCTTTGAAATCTAGGTGTAAGGAACCATGTACCCATAGCTCTTGCACTCTGTATGCCTGCAGACTTGGTGCCACACGGATTCTGCCAAAATTTACCACCTGTACCTTCTGGAGGGGTGGCCACAGCAGCCTGCACCATATTTGGGCACACTGTAGCTGCATGTAGGATGGCTGAAGAATGCTGCACCAGAATGTGGAAAGTAGAGACTTAAGGGGCCCCTTAGGACCCTCCTCTGAAACTTTTCTGCTCTCAAGGCTCTGGTATTATGGGCTTGTGATGGGTGAGGCAGCTCGAAAAATCTCTGGAATGCCTTTGGGGTCATTCCTCTACTTTCTTGATGAATAGCATCAGGCTTCCTTCTATCCATACTAATCTTATCAAATGATTGCTTGGCTATAATCTTAGAGTTCTCTCTTGAACATGCTCTTTCATTCTCTTTAACACGTCCAGGCTAAGAATTTTCCAAATCTTAAACTTCTGTTTCCCTTTTGATTACAAATTCTGTCTTTAATCTCTTTCCCTCTTTTGTGTTTGACTCTAAGCAATCAAGAGAAGCCACATCACACTCTCAACACTTTACTTAGATACTTCTGGCAAATATTCTATTACATTGCTCATAAGATTCTCCTTCCACAAAACACTAGAACACAAACACAATTCAGCCAAGTTCTTTGCCACTTTGTAACAAGGATGGCCTTTAATTCAGTTTCCAATAAAATGTTCCTCATCTCCATCTGAGACCTCATCAGAATGGCCTTTACCATTTATATTTCTATCAACATTCTGATCACGACCACTTAGGTAATCTCCAAGAAGATCGAGGCTTTCTCTACTGTTCTCCTCTTCTTCTGATCCCTCACCAGAGTCACCCTCCATGACACATTCACAGCGATATAGGACTTTTTCCAGTTCGCTCTTCCAGACTCTTCCATCCTCTGCTCATTATCCAATTCCAAATTTATGGGATGTAGTGAAAGCAGTGCTATGGGGGAAATTTAAAATTATGCACACTCACATGAAAAAATAAGAAATATCTCAAATTGACAACCTTATTTAACAACTTAAGGGACATGAAAAAGAAGAAAAAACTAAGCTCAAAGCTGAAGAAGTAAGAAAATAATAATGACTGGAGCAGACACAAATGAAATAGAGTAGAAAAGCAATAGAGAAAATTAGTGAAACCAAAAGTTGGTTCTTTGAAGAGATCAACAAATTGAAAAACCTTCAGCTATATGGACTAAGGGAAAAAAAAGAAATATTGAAATTAATAAAATCAGAAATAAAAATGGGAACATTGCCGTTGATTCTACAGAAATAAAAAAAGGATTGTAAGAGAGTACTATAAACAACTGTACACCAACAAATTGGAAAACCTAGATAAAATGAACAAATTCCTAGAAACACAAAACTTACCAACACTAAATCACAAAGAAATAGAAAATCTGATTAGACCTATAACTAGTAAGAAAATTGAATCAGTAAACAAAAATCACCTGACAAAAAAGTCCCTGGACCTGATGGCTTCATTGGTGAATTCTACCAAACATTTAAGGAACTAATATCAATCCTTCTCAAACTATTTCAGAAAATTGAAGAAGAGGGGACACTTTCTAACTCATTCTATAAGGCCGGCATTATCCCGATACCAAAATCAGACAATGACACTACAAGAAAAGTACAGATCGATATCTCTTACAAATATTAATGCAATAATTCTCTTCAAAATACTGGCAAACCAAAGTCAGCAGCACATTAAAAGGATTATCCACCATGACCAAGTGGGATTTATTCCTGGAATGCAAGGATCATTCAGTATGCAAAAATCTATCAATGCCATAAACCATTTAAATAGAATGAAGGAAAAAACAAGACACATGTTCATCTAAATTGATTTAGGAGAAGCATTTGACAAAATTCAGCATCACTTCATGATAAGAACATTAAACAAACTAGGAATAGAAGGAAGCTACATCAACATAAAAGCCATATATGAAAAACCCACAGTGAACATTACACACAATGATGAAACACTAATAGCTTTTTCTCTAAGATCAGAAACAAGGTAAGAAACCCTGCTTTTGTGACTTCTATTCATGATAGTACTGAAGGTTCTTGTCAGAGGAGTTAGCTAAGAAAAAGAAATGAAATGCATCCAAAATGGAAAGAAAGAGTAAAATTATTTTTGTTCATAGATGATAGGATCTTATATGTAGAAAATCCTGCAGATTCCAGAAAAAACTGTTAGAACTAAAAAACAAATTCAACAAAGTAGCAGGATATAAAGTCAACACACACAAAATTAGTTATTAACAATGAACAATCTAAAAAGGAAATCACAGAAAATCCATTTATAATAGCATCAAACAAACAAACAAACCCCCCCCCCCAAAACCAAAACTTGGGAATTAACTAAAGAGATGGAAGACTTGTATAATAAAAATTACAAAACATTGCTAAAAGAAATTTAAGAAATCATAAATAAATGGAAACACATCCCATGTTCCTAAATTAGAAATTTAACACTGTTGAGATATCAGTACTACCCAAAGTAATCTATAGATTTAATGTAATTCCTATCAAAATCCCAATGACTTTTTCTTTTCTGCAGAAACAGAAAAACCCATGTTAAAATTAATATGAAATTTCAAGGAACCCCAAAGAGCCAAAACAATCTTAAAAAAAAAACACAGCTGCATAGCTAGAGAACTCAAACTTCTTGATTTCAAAACTTACCACAAAGCTCGGGTAATCAAAACAGTGTGGTACTGGCATAGAGACGGAATATAGCTCAATGGAATAGAATGGATAGCCCAGAAACAAACCCTTGCATATGTGGCCAAACAATTTTTGGTAAGGCTTCCAAAGCCATTCAATGGGGAAAGGACAGTCTTTCAACACATGGTGCTGGGAAAACTGAATATTCACATGTAAAAGAATGAAATTGTGTTATTACCTAACACCATATAGAAAAATTAACTCAAAATGGATCAAAGATCTAAATGTAACATTTAAAACTACAAAATTCTTAGAAGAAACACAGGACAAAAGTTACACAGCATTGGGGTTGGCAGTGATTTCTGGGATATGACACAGGGGCACAGGCAACAACAACAAAAATAAACAAATTGGGCTTTTTAAAAATTTTAAAAACTTGTACATCAAAAGACAATATCAACAGAGCAAGAAGGCAACCCCAAAAATGTGAAAAAATATTTTCAAATCATATTTCTAATAAGGAAATGATATCCAGAATATATACAGAAGTCCTAAAACTCAGCAACAAAAACAATTAACCCAATTAAAAACAAAGGGCTTAAAGAGAGATTTCTCTGAAGAAGATATGCAAATAACTAATAAGCACACAGATAAAAACTACAGTGAGATACCACCTCACACCCATTAGGATGGCTACTATAAAAAAAAAAACAGAAAATAAGTATTGGCAAGAATGTGGAGAAATTGGAACCCTTGTGTACTGTTGGTGGGATTGTAAAATAGTATAGCATCTGTGAAAAACAGTATAACAGTGCCTTAAAAAATTAAAAATAGAATTACCAAATGATCCAGTATTTCCACTTCTAGGTATATACCCAAAAGAATTGAAAGTAGGTTCTCAAAGAGATATGTGTAAATGTATGTTCATAGCAGCATCATTCACAGTAGGTAAAACGTGGAAGCAACCCATACATAGATTAATGAATAAGCAAAATGTGGTATGTACGTACAATGGAATATTATTCGGCCTTAAAAGGGAAGGAAATTCTGACACATGCTACAGTATGGATCAACTTGAGGACATTATGCTCGGTGAAATAAGCCAAAAAAATACAAAATAAGTCTTAGAAAAATATATACTGTATGATCACACTTACATGAGATACTTAGTCAAAACCAGAGACAGAAGTATAATTGGTGGTTGCTAGGGACAGGGGTGAGGGTAGAATTGGGGAGTTATTGTTTCATGGGTATAGAGTTTTTGTTTTACAAAATGTGAAGGGTTGTAGGTGTGAATGGTAGTAATGGTCACACAACATTACGAATGTAATTAATACGTTTGGACTGTACACTTAATGATTAATATGGTAAATTTTACCACAATAAAAAAATGAAAAAAATTAGGTAATTAATTAGTACTACTTCAACAAAAAGAAAATCTGCTGTGTTTTTTCCTCTTTTTATTCCTTCATTACTGCATCCTCTACCTTTCAGTGAAAATTTTGTCTTCTTCAAATTAAACTCTACTTGTTTTCCAAATTATTGAATAGTTATGTTATAATTTTAAGTAATCTATTGGTTTTAGTTACAAGATACCAAAAAGTGATGTGAATTTTAATTCTAAAATACTTGCAAAATTACTGCGAAATGCAATATAATGATGCATGAAGCCTAGTATTTTGCATGAGTAACCATTGGGTGTGAGCTTTCAGAACCTGAACCATTTTCTACGCCTATGTCTGAACACGTTGATTTAATCTGCTGAGACTGCATTAGAGCTGACTGAAGGTCCTACAGTCCTCTTGCCTGTCGTATGGCTTTTTATAAGCTTCCTCATAATACCAAATCCTGCAGTAATGCCTTGGTTTTAATTCTTCCTTAATTTTCACATTCCCTGGAATATTTTCATGGAAAATTCAATTTTTATAGGGCCATTTAACATGAAGAAAAGAAACCTGTACCTCTTTAATTCAGAGAGACACATCAATAGAGAAAGAAGTAATGCTAGAGAGCAGAGCCAGAAACAATTTGGCAACCAATATTAATGATGGGGGTAGCAGTTCCCAGAGGGCAAGAGTAATCCATAGCTTTAGCAAACAGACAGACCTGTGAATAAGTTTTAACTATTTCTGATGATTGGGGGACAGGCAAAAATTCTCCAGTCTGTTCCATGCTTTGACAAGGTTCAGTAAAATCTTGATTTTTGAAGAAAATCTCTTGATTTTCTAAGCAAACCAGGTAAAATAATATAGACCTTTTATTTTAAATGAAAAGAATAAATAAAGACATAGGATTAAAGACAATCACATATGTAAAAAAACAAAATGTACTGGTTATTGGTTATATTGTAAGAAATCAGCACACAAGATAACAATGTTATTGAGAAGGTATTTACGATTCACAAAGTCCCATTATGTAGGTGATCTCACTTGTGGTTTATGATGATCCTGTGAGAGAAATATGGCAGGGATTGCTAACAGATTTTTCCAGTTGAGGAAATAGATTCAGCAGGTTTCAGTGCCTTGATGAAGGTCACATTAAGGTTGTATGGGGCATAATCATGACCAGAACCCAGCCTTCAGTTCTCTGTTCCAAAGCTCTCCTGTTCAGGGGAGGGCACAGGATGAGAATTTCTGCTCTCGCTTTGAGGCTCTGGACAAGAGTCCATCCACATGAGGTGTTGTCTCATCAATCCCATATTAGAAATTTTCAGAGACGGAAACTTAACATCATGCCAGCCTTTTTCTTTTTCTTTTTTTGATCTCTGGTGCAAAAGTCCTTTTTGATATCTAACAGCTGTTTTTTTCCTATTGCAACCTAAAATCAGTTTCTCTTGTTCTGCCTTGATGCATGAAGCCAATTTTGGTCACACTGTGTTTCAACTTCCTAAAAGGTAGTTAATTCTATTTCAGACATTACTCTTAATTCTTGAATTATCTGGCTACTCCACCCTGCTACTGCTCCCAAGTTCTCTACATGATTCATCATCATATTAACCTTATAGTGACCACACAAGAAAAATCCCGTCATAACTAAAGTAACATTCACTTTATGCTGCTTAAAAATATTCATTGACTTGCTATCAGGAGAGTGGACAGTGAGTTGGTTTCCTCTTTGATCAAGTTATTTATACACTCTTTACTCTCCTGTTCCTCATCTAAAAAATAAAGATAACCATGTACAGGCTGCTGGGCTCGCCCAGTTATGAAAAACAAATGAGGTTGAGTATGAAACACTTTATAAATCGTAAGGAGCTATAGAAATAAAAGGCTTTTGCTTAGTAAAATGAAGTTTTTTCCTATCTAGGTGAAAAGGAGCTTCTTGAGGGTCTGGATCACATAGCAGTTTTCCAAATGTTTGCGGCTAATGAAAGGTGGAAGGGAAAGAACGTGAGCCCGGGATCAGAAAGACCAGTGTGACGCTGGCTCTGTCACTTCCTATCTGCATGGCCTTGGGGAAGTTAGACTCACTCTGTTCCCCAGTTTCTTCACCTGTGATAACAGGATGATACGTCTAAGGACTGCATTGAGCAACAAAAGGCACTGCACAAAAGGTAGCACTATTATCATCACGTATGTGTGTTTTTGTAGCCTGGTTTTCCCGTAGTGTTATTGTACAAGCAATGCTATTGTAGACCACGACAGAGTCTGTAGGAGAGAAATTTGGTATAATATGTCACTTTGGGGTCTTTGCCTAAAAGTCCTTCCTCTGTGTTCTCTCTCTTCATCCCACCATTTTGAACCTACTCCAATCAGACAGAGAAGGACGACACCCTGGAGCAGTGGAATATGAGAAACCTGGGGGCCATGAGTAGGCATGTTGCTGCTCACCTCCATGATTCTGCAAGAGACATAAATTTCTCTCTGCATTTGTGTTGTATCTCTTTGTTATAGAAACCTAGACTTTAAGTAAGGCAAAGGAGATCTCCTTCCCATTTTAAAATTAGTGTAATAAGGATGCTATTATTTAGATAAAATTTTTGTATGTAATTTTTTTGAAAACCTTTTGCATAGTAGTAGAAATTATTTTAAAATTTAATATTTTATTAAGAAGTATTAGCATTGTTTTGATGCGCATATCTGTTCATAGTTCTAAAGCTATAGTTACAGCTTTCTTAATGTAGACAAATTGTTCTGGACAACACTTACTGGTAAAGGTTGAAACAGGTAATAAAAATAGAATAATGATAATTAAACCGCACATTTACATAGAATTTTTCAGTATATAAGAAACTAAACATATATTCTTTAGATGCTACTGTCGATTCCGTGAATTACATATCATTAATCCTATTGTTTAGAAGAAGAAACTGAGGCTGAGAGTGGACAGTAATTTGTCCAATACATCACAGTCAGTAAATGAGGGAGCCAGAACTCAGCTCTGTTTCTAAGTCCTCTGCTCTCCACATGATCGGTTTTCACATGACAGGATTTCTACCAGCTGAACGGCCATCATCTTGGTTTTGATAGCTGTGCAGAGCAACTTAACCTGAGGTTAATTTCTTGTATTATTACACATTAAAATTGGCCTAGAATCTGAGTTATGTGGAAAAACTTCTCTCAAGTTAGCTCTGCACTGGAAGAAAAAAAGTTCAAAGTTTTAAGTGATAGAAAAATTGTCATTTTTTTTAAAAAACAATTCATTTAATTATTCAGCAAGTATGTATTAGATGCTCATTATACACCAGGCCCTCTGCTAGATACTGTGGGTAAAAAAGATGAATCAGAAGGGTTCTCTCTGCTCTACAGCTTCACCATGACAAAGGTGTGTTCTGCTAATTGCATCCAAAATATTCCTCGATATTTTGCGAGTTTCTGTATTTCATAGTGCCTTCCACATAGTGGGTGTTCAATAAAAATTTTGGCAATAAGTGATGGAGAAACAGAGAGAGCGAAGAAGGTATACATATCTTACTGTGTAGACTTCGTATGTGAAAATTCCCATCTATTATCTCATTTAAGGTATCTAACAATTTCATGAAATGGATCCTGCTATTCACATTTTACAAATGAAAAAGCTGAGCTTAAGAACCCTGAATTACCCAGCAAATAGTAATTTTCTTCTCTCTCTGAATCACTCTTAGGTATTTTAACTTCTTAGACTGCAACAAAACGTTCAGATTCATTTGCTGTGGGGCACCTATGTTTCTCATCCTGCTTACTACTTATCAGAGAGGCACAATTTTGAAAATAACTGGGTGCTGTCTGTTAGCAGTCCCTTCCTGGGATCCTGTTAGGTCCCCTGTCCACTTCCTCAGTTTCCAGGTCTGGATTTCCTTACACCTTGTATCATACATGACTAGAGCTTTGACCAGAGGAGACAAGTAACATACTGGCTTAGAGTATGGCTTAGAATTCAGATTCTCTCTTAGTAAGTCGAAGTCACCTTGAGCTTCCTATTTCCTTATTTCAGCATTTCTGCCAGGTATTCTCAGCTCTCACTGGCTAAAGACCCATATATATATATATGTGTGTATGTATATATATGTACACACACATATATACACACACACATTTTTTATGTTTTATTGATATATGATTCACATACTATACAATTTCACCTTTTTAAAAACGTGTAATTCAATGGTTTTTAGTATATTTATAGGGTTGTAAAACCATCACTATCATTTAATTTTAGAACATTTTCATCAACCCAAAAAGAAATCCCTGGAACCATTCACAGTCACACCCCATTCTCTCCCTCCTCTACTCCCCTCTCACCAGGAAGCCAACCAGTAATCTACTTTCTGTCACCATGAATTTGCCTAATCTGGCCATTTCATATAAATGGAATGGTGATATAATATGTGGTCTTCAGTGCTTTGGTTACTGTCTTCTTTCGCTCAGCATAATGTTTACAAGGTTCATCCATGTCGTACCATCAATCAGTACTTTATTCCTTTTTATGGCCAAATAATATTCCAGGGTATGGATATAGAACATTTTGTTTATCCATTCATCAGTTGATAGACCTTTGTGGTTTTTTTTACTTTTTGGTTGTCATGACTAATGCTGCCATAAACATTCGTGTACATGTTTTTGTGTGAACATATGTTTTCATTACCCTTGGGCATATGTCTAATATGTAGATATTACATGTTGTTTATATATTAGGAGTGTTATTGCTGGGTCATATGGTAACTCTAATTTAACATCTTAAGGAACTGCCATATCATTTTCCAAAGTGGCTGCACCATTTACCATCCTACTAACAATGAACAGGGGTACCAAAAAATTTCTCTGTATTCTGAAGGACACCTGTTGTTGTCTGTCTTTTGCATTTAGTTGCCATAGAGAATGTGAAGTAATATCTCATTGTGGTTTTGATTTGATTTCCCTAATGACTAATGCTATTAAGTATCTTTTTATGTGCTTATTGGGCATTTGCTTATCTTCTTTGAAGGGATGTCTGTTTAAATCCTTTGCTCATTTGTTAAACAGGATATCTGTCTACATATTGTTGTGTTCTAAGAATTCTTTATTTTTTTCTGGATACAAACCCTCATCTCATATATAATTTGCAAGTATTGGCTTCCATTCTGTGGGTCTTTTCATTTTCATGATGGTATCCTTTGAAGCACAAAATTTTTTAGTTTTAATCAAGTCCAATTTACCTATTTTTCTTTTAGTCACTTGTGCTTTTTGTAGAACTGTTTATTTTATTTTATTTATTTATTTTTTAAATTTCTTTTCTCAATAGATAAAAGCTGCCAGATCTCTATGTTATATTCAGGTAAATGACTGAGGAGCTTAGATACAGTCTATAGACTTATTTGAAATGAATTCTAAATCTAGAGGTCTGTTTGCTCATTAGTTAACAGTAAAAAGATGATTCTGGATCATGCCAAAAGACATTCTTTAAGAGAATATAAACTCTAACTCAGTATTGAATTTTTTTGATGCTGTTAGAGTCAGACTTAAAGATCCTCTAATTTATAAATTTATAATTCTAAATGAAATCGTAACTAAATTAGGTATTTCTAAGGCCCGAGAAAATTAGATTGTACATCACATGGATGGGCAGTCTTCCAAAGGCAGAAAGTTCTGGGGCTAGCCAAGACAACAGGTCTATGCTTATATTAAAGAAGGGAAACTGATACAGAGAACAAGGGAGGGATGAGACATGGAATGGCAGACTAACCGTCATTGGGGCAGCCGTCTCTCAGGTTCTTCACATATTTCACCTCTTCACTTTAACCACACATTGTTGGGCATTGCCATCCCTATTATTTAGATAAAGAAAATAAATGAGACTCAGAGTGATTAAATACATTTAAAGTAAAATAGCTAGAAAGTGGTGAAAGCAGATTTAGAACTCTAGCTTGAAGACCTAAACTGTGTTCTTCAATACATCATGAGCTTACCTTACCAAATAACAACTTCCATTAGCATAGTTATTTACTTATGAATGGGAGCAGCTTTCTATTTCAAAGGTAATTAGATACCTAGCCATCCTCTAACTAGGGAAATCTGAGTGTTGGGAGCTGTGAATCCAAAGGCAGAGGCAGTCATGCGAACCACAAGGGAAGCTCTTCTCTGAGATGGTCAACATTATAGAAGGATCTGGTATGGATCAATGGGACTGTATAAATACTTTTACTTTACAAATTAACTATATTGAGTATAACTTACCTTAAATAAACACATTTTAAATATATACACTATTCCTGGAGTTTTAACATATATATATATATATATACACACCCACATCTGTAAAACTATCATTCTAATCAAGATATGTAATATTTTCATCAATCCAAATAGATCTTTTGTGACACTTAGCAATCAATTTATACATCTCCATCAGCAGACAACCACCGATCTGCTTTTTGCCACTGTAGATTAATTTTCCTTGTTCTAGAATTTCCTATAAATGGAAACACTAAGAACTTTTTTGTGTCTGGCTTTCTGCTGGGCGAAATGCTTTTAAGATTCATTCATATTGATGTATGTATTGATAATTCATTTCTTTTAATTGCTAGGTAGTATTCCATTTTAAGAATGTACCACAATTTCCTTATTCATTCGTTTATGGCTGGACATTTGGATTTTTTCTGGTTTTGGTTATTATAAAGTGGCTGTTTATATTCTGGTAGTCCTTTGTGGACATATATTTTCATTTCTCTTGAGAAAATATGTGTGAGTGGAATCAGGTTATGGAGTAGACATATGTTTAACTTTATTTTATTTTATTTTTTAAAATTTATTTATTTTATTTTATTTTTTTAAGTTTATTTATTTATTTTTTTAAAAATTTTATTTTGTCGATATACATTGTGGTTGATTATTGTTGCCTCTTACCAGAACCTCCCTCCCTCCTCCCTCTCCTCCCTACCCCCCCAACAATGTCCTTTCTGTTTGCTTGTCGTATCAACTTCAAGTAATTGTGGTTGTTATATCTTCTCCCCCCCGCCCCCAGTTTTTTTTTTTTTTTTTTGTGTGTGTGTGAATTTATATATTAATTTTTAGCCCCCACCAATAAGTGAGAACATGTTGTATTTCTCTTTCTGTGCCTGACTCGTTTCACTTAATATAATTCTCTCAAGGTCCATCCATGTTGTTGCAAATGGCAGTATTTCATTTGTTTTTATAGCTGAGTAGTATTCCATTGTGTAGATGTACCACATTTTCCATATCCACTCATCTGATGATGGACATTTGGGCTGGTTCCAACTCTTGGCTATTGTAAAGAGTGTTGCGATGAACATTGGGGAACAGGTATACCTTCGACTTGATGATTTCCATTCCTCTGGGTATATTCCCAGCAGTGGGATAGCTGGGTCGTATGGTAGATCTATCTGCAATTGTTTGAGGAACCTCCATACCATTTTCCATAGAGGCTGCACCATTTTGCAGTCCCACCAACAGTGTATGAGAGTTCCTTTTTCTCTGCAACCTCGCCAGCATTTATTGTTCAGAGTCTTTTGGATTTTAGCCATCCTAACTGGGGTTAGATGGTATCTCAGTGTGGTTTGAATTTGCATTTCCCGGATGCTGAGTGATGTTGAGCATTTTTTTCATATGTCTGTTGGGCATTTGTATATCTTCCTTAGAGAAATGCCTACTTAGCTCTTTTGCCCATTTTTTAATTGGGTTGCTTGTTTTTTTCTTGTAAAGTTGTTTGAGCTCCTTATATATTCTGGATATTAGTCCTTTGTCAGATGTATATTTTGCAAATATTTTCTCCCACTCTGTGACATATGTTTAACTTTATGTAAAACTGCCAATCTGTTTTCCGAAGTGGCTATTCCATTTTGCAATGTATGAAACTTCTAGTTGCTCCGTATCCTCACTAATACTTGGGATTGTCAGTATGTGTAACTTCAGCCATTCTAGTGGGAATGCAATGGTAGTCCATCAGGGTTATAATTTCCATTTTCTTGAGAATTTATAATGTCAAGTATCTTTTCAAGTGCTTTTTGTTTCTTCATATATATTTTTTTTGTAAACTGTTCAAGTCTTTTGCAAACTTATACTTAATTGGGTTGTCTGCTAATTATTGAGGTAAAAGAATTCTTTATGCACTTTATATGCAACTCTTTTCTCAGATTTATGTGTCACTGGCTATTTTCTTCCAGTCTGTGGCTCGCCTTTTCACTTTATCCCTGCTGTTGTTTGAAGACTAGAAAAAAGATGAAAATCTACATGATAGTCTCAATAGGTGCAAAAATTTTTTTCCCAAAATGAGCACTCATTCATGATAAAACCCAACAGACTATTTAGAGGTTTATGAATTTTATTGGTCCTGTTGCTTTTTTTCTAATATTGCTTGTCTATTGTCTATTTCAATAATTTTCACACATTATTTATTGTTTTGGTCTGTTCAGGCTGCTATAGCAAAACATCATAGACTGAATGGCTTATAAAAAACAGAAATTTATTTCTCACAAATTTGGAGGCTGCAAGGTTCAAGATCAAGGCAACAGCAGATTTGGTGTCTGGTGAAGGCCCATTTCATGATTCATAGATGGTACCTTCTCACTGTGTCCTCACATGGTGGAAGGCATGAGCTAGCTCTCTGGGGTCTGTTCTTGTAAAGAGGCTTATCTCAACCTTGAAGGCTCTACTCATATGACCCGATCAACTCTCAAAAGTCCTACCTCTTAACACTATCACCTTGGGGGTTAGGATTTCAATATATAAATATTTTTGGGTGGGGAGTAAAAACATTCAGACAATTGCATTTATTATTTTCTTCCTTCTAGTTACTTTGGTTTTAATTTGCTTTCTTCTTCCAACTTCTTATGGTGAAAACTCAGATCATTAATATAGATCTTTCTTTTCTAATATAAGCTTTGAAAGTTATAATTTTACTTCCAGGCACTTTTTTAGATCCTTCCCACAACTTCTGATGTGTTGCATTTTCACTTTCATTTATTTATAAATATTTAAAAATTTTTCTTGAGGGCCGAGCCCGTGGTGCACTCGGGAGAGTGCGGTGCTGGGAGCGCGGCGACGCTCCCGCCGCGGGTTCGGATCCTATATAGGTATGGCCAGTGCACTCACTGGCTGAGTGCCGGTCACGAAAAAGACAAAAAAAAAAATTTCTTGAGATCTCTTTTTTCAACTATGGGTTATTTGGACATGTTTTATTTAATTTCCAAATGTTTGCAGATTTTCTAGATGAAATTTTGTTAGTGATTTATAATATAAATTCCGTTGTATTCGGAGAACCTGTTCTGCATGATATGAAATCTTTGAAATTTATTTATTTTATGGCCTGTCGAAAGATCTATCTTGCAGATTTTCCTGTTTTTAGAAAACAAAGTATATTCTGCTGTTGTTGGATGACATATCCTATAACTGTCAATAGCTTAACTTACTTGATAGGGTTAAATCTTTCAAATCTTTGCAAATTTTGTCTACTCGTTCTATTAATTGGTAAGAGAGGCGTTTTGAAGACAACCTTGAACTGTGGTTTTTGTCTATTATTCTTTTCAGTTTGGTCAGTTATCACTTCACATATTTTGGAGGATAATTATTGCTTAGCAATGAATGTCTTCCTGATGAACTACTGTTTATCCTTATGAAGTATCTAAGAAGTAGCTCTCTGTTTATTTTCATCTCTGTTACTTTTCCTTGAGGTTGACTTTGAAATTATTACAGCTGCTCTAGCTTTCTTATGATTGATCATTTTTAAAAATAACAACTTTATTGAGACATAATTCACAAGCCATATAAACTACCGGTTAAAGTGTATAATTCAATGTTTTTTAGTATATTCACAAGTATGCACAACTTTCACCAAGACCAAGCCAATTGTAGAACATTTTATTTACCACAAAATGGAATCCCGCAAGTTTTATCTATCATCCTTATCCCCATGCCATTCAGCCTTACACAAATACTAACCTACTTTCTGTCTCAATATATTTGCTTAATATGGA
The DNA here is from genome assembly GCF_027409185.1 of Cynocephalus volans. Lineage (NCBI taxonomy): Eukaryota > Metazoa > Chordata > Mammalia > Dermoptera > Cynocephalidae > Cynocephalus > Cynocephalus volans. The sequence goes on along the minus strand of NC_084467.1, from coordinate 121,937,257 downwards.
CTTTCAGTATAAATAGAACAAAATAAAACATATTGTTTTATGCCTGAATTCTTTCACTAGGTATAATGTTTTCAAGGTTCATTCATGCTGTAGCATGTATCAGCATTTCATACTTTTTCATGGCTGAATAATATTCCATTTGTATAAATATAGAACATTTTGTTTATCCATTCATCGGTTGATGGATATTTAGATTATTTCTACTTTGGGAATAATGCTGCTATAAATATTCATGTACAAGTTTATGCATGGATATATGTTTTCATTTCTCTTGGGCATATGTCTCATATATAGTTATTACATGTCACCCATGTATGCAGAGTGGAATTGCTGGGTCATATGGTATCTCTGTTTTAACATTGTGAGAAACTGCTGAACCATTTTCCAAAGTAGCTGCACCATTTGTTATCTTACTAGCAATGTATGAAGGTTTCATAAAATATCTTTATATTCTGGAAGACACCATTATTGTCTGTCTTTTTAAATTTTAATTCATTCTAGTTGGTGTGAAGTAATATCTCATTGTGGTTTTGATTTGATTTATCTTACATCTAATGATGTGGAGAAACTTTTCATGTACTTGTTGGCCATTTGTTTATCTTCTTCAGAAAACTCTATTCAGATCCTTTGCCCATTTTTAAATCAGGCTACTTGTCTTTTTATTGCTAGTTGTAAGTATTCTTTGTATATTTTAGATTGAAGTTCCTTATCTGATGTATAATTAGCAATTATTTTCTCTCATTCTGTGGTGATGAAGACAAAGAGCATGGAGAAGGTAAAAACAATTGTCCTCTTGAAGATCCAGGAAGCATTGGGTAGGTTTCCCAGGCAGTGTTGAAAGTATAACTAAATTTGAGATTATATTCGAGCTAACCGAGGACTGATTTCTGTTTTATTGGTTTTTAAAAGTCTTACAACAAGGAACAGCGGCAAGCAGTGGCAGTTCCAAAATGTCTCTATACGAGGGGCTTAGATGGGGCATTGTAGATTGGAAGAGCAGAATGGGGTCATGCATATTGTGGGTGGGTTGGGGCCATGTTAATTGTTTTGAGGCTGCATCTGCATGACAGCCACACTGTTTTCACTTAGAAAGTATATTTATTTGGCTACAAGGTTATGGGTAAATGAAAATTCTTTCACTCTCTCCCAATCCACTCTTTGATATCATCACTGGGAGCAAGGGAGTTGAATGTTTATACAAAGGAGTGATTGCGCAGTATGGTAGAGTAGCTAAAAGTGCTGCATCTGCTGCCAGGCCTTGCTGTTCTATTAGATTTGTGACCTTTGATATGTTAGTAACATGTGTGCACCTCAGTTTCCTCACCAGGAAATAAAAATAATGAGAATTTCTACATTATATGGTTGTTGTATTGAATGTGTTAATACATGTAAACTGCTTGGACCAGTGCCTAGCACATATAAGTGCTCAGAACATGTCTCTTTCTACTGTTGTTTTTGTTGCTGTTGATATTATGGGCAGTGGCTTCTAAATTCTGAAATGAGCTGATGGATAATAAGGAAGTAGTGAAACAATGGTATGTAGGTCACAAAAATATAGAATCATGACAGTAGTGTTAATAGAACAAGAAAGTCAGTAGGATGAGAAGCTGCTGTCAGAGAGTTAGAGGTTGTTATTTAAGATTTCAGGGGTGATAAAGATACTTCTGATGATAAAACATGTTTTAAAAAAGGGACAGTATGGTAGACAGTTGTACTGTTCTTAAGTAAGTAATGTCTTCCCTGTACCGTATTATACGTTATTTCCCTTTATGTGTGCTTTGAAGTGCTTCCCTGTGGAAGGGACATACTTCCCTGCCCTATGGAGTCAGGATTGGCCATGAGACTTGCTGTGGTCCATAGAATAGGAAAAGAAGTGACACTGGCCATTATTCAGAAGGTTTAAGTGTTTTTGTTGTTTTGCCACAAACCCAACATGTTACAGACAGGAGATGTTCCTTCAGTCTAGATTTAGACTCATGATGACACATGGAGCAAAACAGTAGATTACCAGCATCTGACATTTCACATAGCAAAAATAAGCCTTTATTTTTATAAGGCACCGAGATGTTATGGTAGTTTGTTATTACTGCATAAGCAAAAAATAACTGATTCAGATAGAGTGGCTGATGTGGAGTGGAGAAAACAGTCTTTGGAGATAAAGAGCTCAAGAACCTGAGAGGTCAAGATTTCAACAGGTCCAGGTCATCTCCATTAATACTGAAATTGCCAAATACAATTATTGGAGTTAGGTTGGAAAGGAATTCTGTGAACCAGGAGTTCAAGATTTCAATGAATGAGGGCACATTGACAGGGTATTGGTAGAAATAAAAAGTGAAGTAGGATGATTTCTTACAGAAGGAAGGATTTTTATGAGAGGAACAGAAATGGAGTAGGTTACAAGAATAAGAAATAAGAAGAACTAATCCTATCTCCTAGTCTACTATTGCAAGATATATAAGCTTACATTGGAATAGATTGTGGAGGAAGTAGGGACTTCAGAATATGATTATTTTCAGTAAATGCAATTTCATGAAGAGAATGTGAGATGATATTGAGTCATGTGGAAAAGTTGGTTGTTTCTAGATAGGGAGTTCCAGAGGCAGACAAAAAGGACTTAGGAGAGGAAAAAGAGTGAAGAATTTGGTCAGATTAGCAAATATGCAGAGAATATGCGTTTGGAGTTAGGGAGATGAATAGCTCAGAGGGCTTGAACTTCTGGTTATGCCTGTGGTCATCAGAAATGGAAGACTTTCTGAGGTAGTCATGGTGGGAGACTGGTTCCAATACTGTGGTCCTTAGTTCTTTCCCTGACGGTAAGGTGGTGCCCAAGGCAGATGCTCCTTTACACCCTAGTCTACTTTTGAGGATGCCTTCTATGATTTTATTACAAGGTTTTAAGATTTTTTGATTTGCCTTTTGGTCTCTTTCCCACCTAACACTCCAACCTACAGATTATCAGTGATTCTAGTCTCCCAAGACTGAAGTTCTTCAGGGTTCATCCTCCCATATAATACCAAGTAGTTTAGATACATTTTCTTCCTTGTGCAAATTCCCTTTAACAAACCACACTAAACTTCAAAAACCATACTAGATCTCTAAAAGATATATAAGTGGTCATAGAGCCTCTGGTGCTGCTTAAGTTAACTTGACTGCCTCTGTAGATTTGACTTTTCCAACTCTGCTCTTTCCTATGGATAAAGACACAGACTTTCAAAGCTTCAAGAGATATTATTAGCTGAATATTCCTAGGTGTGAATGTATTTAAACTGGGAATGTATTTAAAACCCACATTAATAATTACACCAAAATGGCATGATTGTCCTTGCATGAACAATTGCTGGTTTATTAAATTGCTTACTTTCTGAATATTGTTCCATGTTCAGACACCTAAGTAGCAGCAATTAAGACTGCTAAAATCACAGTTCCTATTTATTTAGCACCTTCTATGCAGTGACCTCCAATAAGTAATAAAATGTTGAATACTTGACGTACATTAACATTAACCTTGAGATCTCTGAATGAATTTCTGCATTAATTATTGCACTCTGCTTATTTCATTGAGTGAGTTCAACTTCGCATTGGCAAAACTTTGGTTTTTGTTGACTTCCATTTTTAAAACTAAGAAATTGAACCTACAAACAGGAGAATTTTAATAACAGAGTGAAGAAATTGACAAATCTACTGTATTCCAAAGTAGGGCTTCCTCTCAGTAGATCAAGAGCTTTGTAAGAAGCTCAAAGCCTCCATCCACTCTGCCAGTTGGAACAGGTCTCTCTACCACTGACCTTGTTGAACTTTTTAGAAGGGAAAAAATGAAAACTGATGACGATGATGATGGTGGTGAAGAAAATAGTAATGGTGATAGCAGCCACCTTTAATATTTGCTCAATGCTAAGTACTTTATATTAATTTTCTGTCCTTCTCACAACACCCCTGCAAAATGGGCAGATGTTTTGCAGATGAAGTACCTGAGGCTCAGTGAGGTGACAATCCCCAAACCACAGAGCTTGTAACTGGCTGAATCAGGATCCAGAGATAAGACTGTCTCAACCTCTTGTGGACTCTTATTCACACAAACTTCTATCACCTTTCCAGTATTTTTTGAACACTACTGTGACTTCCTGAATTTCCCTTTTGTCAGGGAAATAAAAAATTGTCTCTGCCAAAATAGTTACTAAAATTGTCATAATCATAATAACAAAGCGCGTTTATGATCATTATTTCTATTTATTCTCACCAAAAGCCCACAAAATAGGGACTACCGTCGACCCTAAAAGAGGAGCGCACAGAGTTTGTGTAACTTGCTGAAGCCCACATAACTAGTAAGTAAAAGAGCTGGTCATTTTGCCCAAGTCTTCTATACTTGCCATATGCCATTGATTTTTGTATAGCAGATAACAGTTTAAAAACTACTTTTATGCACATTATTTAATTTGAGTCTCATGGTGCCATATAGTTGAATTTTATTCTACAGTAAGAATTTTATTCTACATTAAGAATTTTATAAAATGCTATTAGGATTTATCCAAAAATTGATTGCTGATTCTTGTGGCATGATGTTAGATCATTTTAGAAGTCTACCTATCTCAATCCAATAGCGGTAAAATGCAGTTTTCAAATGAGTGCCTACAAATATGTTTTAGGAAATAAAATACCTATCAGTAACCAAAAATGTCAGTCTTACCTGTCTCATGGAGGCCTTGAGAATATCAGATGGATAATGTAGACGCTCTTGTTTCCTTCTCTTTGCCCCTTTCCCTAGAACACGCATATTGCTTTAGTAGTTTTTTCTTCTCTCTTCTGAATTGTAGCCCAAGGTCATTTAGCTGATAAGAAATAAACTATGATTTGAACCCAGGCCTCTGACTCCAAAGCCAGTGTTCCCACCCAGTATGCTATGCGGCTCTCCTGAACTCTATGATATTAGTGCTTCAAGCCTTTGCTCATAGTACTATCTCCAGGTGAAACGTTTTCTACCTCCCTGTACTCCACTCCTCCAGGTCCCTTGATCAATATCGATTCAGGTCTGATGAGTTAGCTCAAATATTACTTCATTTCTGCAACATCATTTATTGGACACTAACTATAAACTAGGAACTATGCTAATATTGAGGGAAAAATTAATTAGAAAGACATAGTTTCTGGTCACATAAAACAGTAGACTGGGGGGAAGACGGATAATTAAACCAATAGCCATGCAATGAATGGCAAAGGAAAGGAAACTGAGAGACTGAAGAGTCTCAGATCGTTGCCTGATGAGGCACCCCCCATCACCAAGTTCTCTGTGCTATCAGAGAGGAAAAATTTAACCATGACAACAGTACTCACCCCAAAACAGATCCTCCAAAATAATCTGACCTAATACAGCACCCACATAGTTCCCTGATTCCTAGTCTGTTAGGAACTCAGTAATATCAGCCTGAAGGGGCAGTGTTAATGAACCATAGATAGTCATACCGGCTAAAGCTGACTGTGCCATGGGTACAATCAGACTTTACAATGCAGATTAGAATTCTGTTGACTTGGGTTTCTCTACATCCTTTTCACTGTCTGCTGGTCTCTGCAGTGCATTTCCACTTCTCATAATGACAAAAGGGCCCACCTCATGCCCTTGTTCGCTTCACTATCCACGTTGAAGACCCACTTGAGGACCTCGCCTCACAGTTGCTAAAGCTCTTATCACCAAGAACAGTTATCACTGCTCCACTTTAGACATCCAGCAGCGGGTCACCCAGCAGACCTACCGTGTCATCACTCAGAATTCCTTCCTCACCAGAGTCCTCACAGTGGGAACTCTTCGGCACCTCATATCCCTCTTTCCTTTATGTCACAGACTCTGTCACTGCTGAGCCACTCTGTCAGACCCAGCATCTACTCCAATCATAGGATATTAGACAAGTCACTTAAACCATTTGACCCCAGTGTCCTTATCTGTGTCATGGGGATCACAGTACTGTCTCAAGGAGCTATTGTAAAAATTAGCTTAAACTGTGAAAGTGCTTGAGTTCTTTTGCCATTTGGTCTACATTATTTCTATGATATCACTCGTGGCAGGATAATTTGTCTAAATCTTTTCTGTCTCTTATTGGACTCTAAGCCTAAGAGAGACAGCTAATTTATATGTCTCATGAACCCTGAAGATAATAGACGGTAAACAGGTAAAAGATTGAAAAGTTTTTTAATGGAGAAAATGAAATTTTCTGTGTCCATAATAGAGCATCATCCTTGATGCTCTATTTAAATACTCCTTTCTCTCTTTATTGAGAGGATTGCTTATAAATATTTAGTCATATTAAGGTAAGTTTTCCTGACCTTATTCTTCTGTTGTTTAAAGCTGGCTTCTTTTGCATGTCTCTGATTTAAACGTCTAAGAACAGGCTTTTAACAGAATCAGAGCTGCAGGTTCTGCTGCTGACTTGGGTTTGGGAATTCAGTAAGACTCACAGCTACAATGACCTTGGCAGGCTTTTTATTTTTTTATGAAATCTACTGCCTGTCCTCATTTCCCTCTATACTGTCCCTATTTAGAGACATGAAGCCCTGGCTGGGAGAAAGACTGCCAGGGATTTGAAATTCTCCTGACAATTTTTCTAGGTGCCATGGCTTCTTTCACGCTGGCTAACCTGTTTAACATTTAATAAACAGTTATGGAGCACATGTTATTTGCAAAGCACAGTGTCCATATGAAGGAAAAAAAAAAAAAAGGAACTAGTTCTTCAGAAGATGTACATATTTTCAAAACTATATTTAGACTTGAGAAGAATTTCTCCCATGTGTGTCCTCATTAAAAAGTTAGTATCTAAAATAGGATAACATGCCTATATTAATGTAAGATTAGGATTCTTAAGACTATAAAATGAGAAGGATGGGCAAAATTATCTCTAAAACCTCTGCCAGTTTTAAGAGACTAGCAAACCCTCTACTGAAATTAGGGGTTAACCATGAACTAAATAATGATTCCTAAGGCTGAAATTTGTTTCAAGGAAGATTCACCTGAAAATCACTGACTTGTTCAGGCCCACAGTTACTGCACACCCGCAGATGATTATTATGAAGAATGATAACCAAACATTATGATCATGTCTACACGTGGTCAGTGAATCAAACCAAATTGGGAGTTTAGTCGTGATTGATTTTCTTGGCATCCTGCTAGGTGATGACTGTTTTATAGGAGCAAATGAGTGGTTTAGTGAGTCGTGGCGCCATGTATTCCTGGCCAAACTGGTGACTGTCTCTGCCACCTGGGGTTTTGATGGCAGGAAGCTGTGTCCTGGTGTCTGGCCAGCTGACTCAGCCACAGCGTGGACCCTGAGCCAATGATATTCCCCAGAAGACTGCACCAAATCTTCTCTCCAGTCCAACCTATGAGGGTCTCAGAAAAACCTGTGCTCTTCTGCATATTCCTCTGCTTTCTAATTACATTATTTTGGGGGAAAAATTACTTAACCTGTTAGCCTCAGTTTCTTCATATGTAATATGTGAAAAATATCTACTTCACAGGATTGTTGTGGGAATCGAATGAAATTTCAAGCTCCTAAAACATAGAGTAGGACTCCAGTAAATATTATTTTCCTTTTGCCACGTCATCCTTTCCTTATCCATAGCTGTCATACCGCTTGGCACAGCTGAGATCTGAAAACTTAATTGCAGCAATTATTCTCTGGGGCAAAAACATATCCCTGTTTAAACCCAACCCTCCACCCACTCTGCGGCACCCACACAGCCAAACCTCTGGAGAAAAGCGCATAACCGTGCTGCTTGACATTAGGCTCGTGACCACTGTGCGTGAGTGGGCTCCCAGTACATGCACTTTTCTGCTCTTCTCCACGACAATGGCATAGCTTCCTCCTCTTTGCAGAGCTTCAACATTTCCTCCCCAAATGTATTCCTAGCTAATGACCGTCTTCCTATTCCACTGTGAAAACTGAAGCATTTCAGAAGGCAACCTTCACGAGCCCCCATCACCACATCTGTGCTTCTGTCTGCTCCTGTACTTATAGACTCTACCCCTTTTTTGTTTTGTATATGAACTTTCCACACTGTATCAACAGCCATCCTTCCCCTTGAGCATAAACTTCCGTCCCTCCTCGTTGATTCCCAGTAAGATTCCCCTATTTCTTTTGCAACAACAAACTTTCTCTCTCTGGTGGGCCTTTCTCAACATAAACATGCCTTATTTGTCCTGTCTAAAGACAAAAAATCCCTTCCACTCTGCTTCTTCCTCAGCTAGGGCTCAGCTTTGTGCCTGAAAAATGTATTTAAATACTTGTCTTGTCCTTGCTGTCTCAGTGTTATTTTTCATATATGCCATCTTAAACTCACTGTGGTCAAGCTTTTGACTCTGCCATGGCCCTAAAGTAACTCCTGTCATGGTCACCAATGATTTCTGTGGTAACAACTAAATCTAGTAGTTATTTTGCAGTTCTTGTCTTTACTGATCCATCAGCAGCTTTTGATATAGTTGACTATCTCCTCTTTCTAGACATACTTTCTTCTTTACTATACTTCTAGGTCTCTTGGATTTTCTCCAGCCTCTTGGGTCATTCCTTAGTCTGCTTGTATCTCCTGATATCCTCAAATACCTAGGAGTGGCATTAACTAATAAGCAACTTCATCCTTCCAGTTGTTGAGGCCAAATATTTGGGAGTCACTTGTGATTCCTTTCTTTCATTCATTCCCTGTATCCAATCCATCTGTGAATTCTCTTGGTTCTATTCTCAAAATGTATCCAAGTCTGATTTCTGGCTATTTTAACTGCTACCTCTGTGGTCCAAGTCACCATATTCTCTTTTGAATTATTGTAGTCATTTCCTAAATGACTTCTCTGCTTCTTCCTTTGTCTACCCACCATCTAGTCTTATGAAAACAGCCACAGTAACCTCTTTAAGGTGGATGTCAGATCATCTCAGTCCTTTACTTAATACCGTCCAATGGCTTCAACTTGCACAGTTGTTGATTTTCAACTTTAACCCTATGCTCCCTACTTAGTTTTTCCCGCCTTGGTAAATGTTATCATTTTCCTTGCAGTTTCTTGAGCTAAAGACCAGGAGAGATTCTTGTTTCATCCTTTTCTCTCATCACACATTTAATCCATCAGCAAACACTGTTGAGTCTGTATTTAAATATATCTTAAACATGACATAGATGGATGGATGGATGGATGGATAGATGTGGGCTTAATTTTAATCTATTTCTATGCTTCTGAAAATTGCTTTAAAGGAGCCCTTTACAATATAAAATTAAAAACTACATTCTAAAATGTCCCACATTAATTTAGTAGATTCTACTGCATGTAGTAGGTACCCAACAAATATTCATGAAATTCAGAAAATAGTATTTCAAGCCACATAGAGTAAATGGACAGTATAATATCATTTTTCCTAAATGGGTCAAATGTTTCACAAGAATGCTAAAATACTTAAAAACCAATCAATTTAGAGAAATATTCAACTACACACATTTTATAGATGGAAACTAAAACATTGAAAAATTGAGTAACTTATGAGATGTGTGGTGATGAGTCACTTAATTGTAGAGAACAAAGGTAGAAGTAAGTAGACCAGCTAGCAGGCAATTTCAACAATCTAGACAAAATATAAAAGTTTCTCATTTGTGGCATAGATTTGTTTGGGGTAAAGGTTTCTAGAAAGCAGAAGTCTGTGAAGAATATTACATGATACTTTGAGTTCTATTATTCAATGAGAAATATGTTATCACATATTAATTGTGTAATAGACTTACCGAGCAGTCAAGGCTTGAATGCATTCCTCTTCTATCTTGACAAATTATTGGGGGAGTGTAAGACTTACAGAGATAGGATTTAAATAATAGTTAAATCTACTGCTTGCTGAAGATTGTATTGGCATAGTTTTGGGAAAAATCTGAGTTAAATAAAATCAAGAGTTTCTTATGTTACTATTTTTCCGAGTTTAAATGTGATAATATATACTGCAAATGTCAAAGAGAGGGATATAATGTGCAGCATTTTCCATATTAATTTGATCAGGTAATCTTCCCCCCCCCCCCCCACTTAACACAGATTAATTTCTTGAGGCACATTAGTTTTTTCTTAAAAAATTAATTATGCATATTCATGGGGTACAAAGCTGACCATCACCACCTGTGCCCAAGATGTAATATCAGATCAATACTATCAGCATGCCCATTACCACAAGTTGCAATTACTCCCCATGCTCCCCACCCAAACTCTGACTTCCCTCCACCCCGCCACCCACAACCCTAGGTATGCTCTCTCCCTCTGTAAATCCAGTGCACCACTGTGGTCTTCCTTTCCTTCCTTCTTTCTCTCTAGCTTCCACTTATGAGTGAGGACATGTGGTATTTTTCCCTCTGTGCCTGGCTTATTTTGCTTAACATAATTTTCTCCAAGCTCATCCATGTTGCTACAAATAGCAGAATTTCATTCTTTTTATGGCTGAGTAGTATTCCATGTGTGTATCTACCACATTTTCCTTATCCAGTCATCTGTCAGTGGACATTTAGGTTGGTTCCATATCCTGGCTATTGTGATGAACATGGGAGTGTATGTATCCCTTCAACATGATGATTTCCATTCCTTTGGGTATGTACCTAGAAGTGGGTTTGCAGGATCGTATGGTAGATCTATCTGTAGTTGTTTGAGAAACTTCCATACTGTTTTCCATAATTGCTGCACTAATTTCCTGCAATTTGTTTTCTTCTTCTTTTTTTTTTTTTAGTGGCTGGCGGTAAGGGGATCTCAACTCTTGACCTTGGTGTTATCAACACCATGCTCTCCTAAGTGAGCCATTGGCCAGTCCTCTGGAGCACAATTTGGAAAAATGTTCATAATTAGCAATTCCTTAAATGTCTGCTCTTAATCCCCAACATGCTGCTTTTGTTCTTCTTTAACATAGTTAAAGAACATTTCAACTCCATGTCATCCTGTGTCATAAGAATGTCTTAAGAGAGTGCTCTCCAACCCATTACACAGGGGAGCTTAGCTTGAGAATACTATAATTCTAGCCTTTAGGAAATGCAATATAAATATATGTCCAATTATCACAGGTACTCTCTGATGTAACTTTTCACAAGGGCAGTATTTATATGACCCTCCTTACCTGTAAGAGTTAATTCTTGGCTGCAGTCGTGTTCTACACACGCACATGCACACACTTTAATTTAGCAATAATGCATGTAAAATAAAATGTGCAGATATTAAGTGGTCTGTTCAATGACATTTGCTAATTGCATACACCCAAAATAAAGTATGAAATATTTCTATCACCCCAGAAAATATCCACATACCCTTTCCCAACAAATCCTTCCTGCATTCCCAATGAGGCAACTACTTTCTGATTTCTATCACCCTAGATTTGTTTTACCTTTTCTTATCCTTACTATAAATGGAAACTTTTATGATGTATTCTTTTGTTTCTGGCCACATCTGTGCTTTGAGCAACTTGTTTTAGAGATTAATCCATATTGTTACATGCATCAGTTATTTGTTGCTTTGTATTGCTAAATAGAATACCATTTTAGGAATATATATCATTTTGTTTAACCACTTTCCTGTTAAAGAAGATTTGGGTTGTTAACAGATTTTGGTTTTTATGACTAAGATTGCTATAAACATTCTTCAACAAGTCTTCTCATGGGTGGATATCTAATAGTGGAATTACTGGTTTAAAGGGTAGCTATATATTTAAGTTTATAAAATATTTCCAGATATTTTTTTTTTTTTGCCAAATATTTTTCTGAAGTCGTTTTATCATTTTACACTTCAACAATGTATGTGTCCCAACTTTTCCACATTTGCTAATATTTTTATTGTTATTTTTAAAAAATTAGACATTTTAATAAATATGAAGTGGTATCACATCGTTCATTTAGTTGGCATTTCCCTAATGATTGACATTGAGCACCTTCTCAAGTGCTTATTGATTATTCCTAAATTTTCTTTTGTGAAGTGTCTGTCCATGTCTTTTGCACTGTTTTATTGGCTTGTTGGTGATTTGACTATTGATTTAAAAGTGTTCTTTCTATATTCTGAAAAAAAAAAATTCTTTGACAGAATGGATACTGCGAATACTTCCCTCCAGGCTGTGGCTTGCCTATTCATTCTTTTAATGGTGAATTTTGTTGAACACAAGTTTAATTTCAGTGAAGTCTAGTTTATCAATGTTCCCTTTCTTGGTATTTTTGTGTGTGTGTCCTATCTGAGAAATCTTTGCTTAAAAGGTCATGAAAATATTTTTATATGTTTTCATCTAAAAACTTAATTTTTCTAGCTTTTACATTTACATTAGTGTTTCATCTCAAATCAATTTTTGTTCATGCCATGAGGTAGGGGTTGATTTTTAATATTTTTCCCCTGATGGATATCCAGTGGTTCAGCCCCATTTATTAAAATGCCTTTCCTTTCTCCATTGAATTTATTTGTTGCCTCTGGCAGTTATGTTTATATTATAAAAATTTTATCTGTACAGCTTCAGACAATAGAACAGATTCATTCATTTTGTTAATGATCTCCAAACCTCTATTCTGAGCCAGGCACTGTACTAGTCCCTGGACACACAATGGAACACAACAGAGTCATGGTCCCTACGCCTCGTGTGGATTAGTTCAGCAACTCTAAATAAGTGGAATTTTGTCTGAAAGTAGTTCAGACCTAAGGATATGTGTAATCTCACATAACTGAAATTCTTTGGCAGGGAAGACTTCAGGGTTTATTGATTCTGTGGTTCAATGGTGTCGTCAATGTCTTAGGTTTTTGCCTCTCTGCTCTGCCATCCTCACTCATGTGGGCTGTATCCTCAGGCTGCAAGCCAGCTGCTGCAGGTCTAAGCAGCCCAACAGCACAGGAGTCTGCCCAGAGTTAGAAGATAATTTGCTTTACTTTGAGCTCTGCTTTTGAGGTGAGGACTCTTCCCAGAATCCCTTCAGTGGACTCTCACTCATGTGTCATTGAGAAGAACAGAGTCACACCCCATTCTAGAGTCAAACATTGACAAGGGGATTGAGATTGTCTTTATACCAATCAGACCCACTTCTGGACCTGCAACGAGGCTGCTTCTGCTAAGGCAAAATGCAATTTGGAAGAGGGATAAGTACCAGAAAAATAAAAATGAGAAAATTAGTAATAAGCCAGACATGAAGAATAGATGCTGGGTGGGCAGCCACTGGTGTTCGTGGTATGTTTGTTATGCTCAATTAGAGAAGATAGATATTACCCAAGTCAGTAAACAAATAGGAAAGAAAACAATTAGATGGTGATGAGTATTGAAATGGAAATTAAACAAGATCCTGTGATAGAGAATAAATGGGTGGATGGGCAAGAAATCCCATTTAAGGTAAAATGTTCAAGTTATGCCTCCTGGAGGCAATGACATTGAAGAGGAGGTGCAGCTTCCTCCACATGTGCAGTAAGAATGTTCTCGTCAAAGGCAACAGTGAGTGCAAAGTGTCTGGGAAGGGAAAGGGCTTCGATTTCCTGAGAACTACAAAAGACCAGTGTGCCAGGAGTCTAGTGGCTGAAGGGGAAGGTGGCACAATGCAGAGTTAGAGAGATAGGAAGGGCTGTTTATTCAGGGCCTTGTAGGCCTCGTTGGAGCTGGGATCAATTGGAGTATTCACATTTTCTCCTCTTGGAATTTGGAATAGGGAATAGAAGAATGTAGTTGTTTGGAATGGTCTCTTGAGAGGGAGAAATATTAACTGGGGAGCTGAAGTGAGAGCAGGAAGATGAGGGATAATCTGCCTGGCACATGGAATGAGAAACAGAGAAACTGCAAAGAAAAAGAGAAGCAGCAGATGTGTAGAAATAAGCTGAGACAAGGCAGACCAAGAGAAAGCCATGATTGCTTTCAGCTTCTTTGTTCCGGCACCTTCCACAAGTCTCTGTTCCAATCCTTCCTTTAAATTGCATGAATGAGCTGGATTCATTTAGTCAATTCACCTTTCTTGCTTAAGTTAACTTGAATTGGATTTTATTACTTGCAACTAAAAAGTCGTTAATCAATACACGTATAATTTCTATGAGTTTGACATTCTACAAAGCAAGTTAACTAAAATCAAGTCATCTGTATGAGTCAATCTCAGCTAAGAGTCATTTTTCCAGATTTGGTTCCTCATTTTGGAGGAGCAGCTAACACGCTGAAAAAGTAAAAAAAAAAAAAAAGAACAAAGAAGGGAAAGAAAACCCCTTATAACCACCACTAATTCCTTTCATATAAATATATACTTTTCATATATCCATAAAACTATTCTGTTTACATTTTATTTTCTTATGCTTATTTTTCTCATATTTTTGAGATTTTGTCACATCTTTTTCCCATAGCATTCCTCTCCCACCATGACAAGTTATTAATAATTATCAGGGATTTGAGTCCATGAAAGATTAACTATTTCTACTGCTCTGACCAGACTAAACATTTCTTAAAAGAACTATAAATTTCCTTTCATTCCTTGTTATTCTTTTCATTACATTAACTGAAGAGCTGGTTCTTTTGTCACACAGGAAAATGCACTTTTTTTCCCTACAGGGATAACTTTCATATATACTTCTGAACTTTTGTTCATTGTTTCCTTCTTTCCTTATGAGTCCTTTCTTGACCCTTCATTTGGTTGGCACATTGAGAGTTCCTTCTCTCCCTTTTCCCCTATCCAAATCCTCTGCTTCTTCCAAAGCCTAGGTCATGTTTAACTTTCACCAGAAAACCTTGGCTGATCCAACCTGCATAGAGTTTTGCCTTTTCTGGTATCCTCTTTCTGTGATAGTCAGAAACACCAAATTTAGAATATAACTCTTTTTTCTTCTCCTCCTTTCTGTTTGAAAATAGGCATTTCCCTTGTCTCCTCAGGAAGGAAATAAATTTTGGAGGATGAGATCTTAGTTTTATTCGCTGTACCATTTAGGATTGGGTTTTGCTGCATAAAACAATAAAGCCAGATAAGTTGGTCAAACAGGGTAGAGGTTTGTTACTTGCTATAATGTGAAAGAAACCTGGAGTTTGTAGTTTTAGGATGGTATGGCAGTTCTATTGTCCTCAGAGACTCGGGTTCCTTGCTTTCTTTTGCTCTACCATACTCAGTGTATGGCTTCTATCCTCATTGCTGCTTTATTATCCAAGAAGGGTATGGTATTTTCCAGCCATCAAGATAGCATCCCCAGCAGGAGGAAGAAGAAAGGGGAATGGACAAATGGCTATTCTAGAAGCCCCCACAGTGACTTGTGTTTCTTCCATGGCACTCAGCACAGTGACAAGCATAATGTAGGAAACACTCACTATATGCTATAAATTGTGCTCAACACTTTACAAATATCATCTTATATACTCCACGCACTCACCATGTGAGAAAGATATCATCCCCATTTTATGCATTTGTCATTTGAGGTTAGAAATGCTACAAGCTCCAGAACCCCAAATTGGCAGAATTAGGACTCAGAACCAGGTTTCCCTGACTCTAAAGTTGGTGAGAAAGAATGCTCAGTAGCTTTTCCAGACTAGGTCAGGAGACTAGGAATAATGACACAAATTCTTTTAAGCTGATAAAACATGTTAGAAAGCAATAATTAGTGGAAATACTGTGTAAATGAAAAAGTCCTTAAATTAGAGATAGAAGACTGGGCAAGACTCCTGACTCTCATATCCATTCTAGTTGCACAGACTATAGTAAGTGATTTGACCTCTGGGCCATATTTTTTATCTATGCATAGAATAGATAATACAGTGTTGGAAAGGCCTGCTATAGGATCAGACAAAGCTTGTGTACATCTACAAGGGATGGGAGTACTGCCCTCTGGGATACCGTATCTGAGCTGATACATATTGTATGTTCCTGTGCTGTGTTGAATAGTGGCCCCCTCCCCAATTCCTGTTCCTGTTCACTGGAACCTGTCAATGTGATGTTATTTGGAAATAAGGTCTTTGCAGATGTAATCAACTTAGGATAAAGCCATACTAGGTTAGAGCAGAATCTACTGACTGGTGTCACTATAAGACAGGAAAATTTGGACACAGACTCACAGAGAGACACAGGAAAGAAGGCCATGTTATAAAGGAGGCAAAGACTGGAGTGATGTAGCTGCAAGCCAGGGAATACCAGGAATTGATGGCAACCAACAGAAGTTAGGAAGAGGCAAGAAATAATTCTTCCTGAGAGTCTTCTGAGATTTCAAACTTCTAGAACTAGAAATGTAAAAGAATAAATTTCTGTTGTCTTAAGTTACCCAGTTTGTGGTAATTTGTTTGCCAGCCCTAGGAAACTAATACTGTCCCCCATTAGACTCAATACACGAGTCTCTGAACCTAAGGGTGGAAGTAGGATTGGCTCTCACACCATCACCCTCCAGGAACCCACTTGAGGAATTCGTGTCCCCTGTTCCAAAAGCTTTAGGTTGTGCCAGGTTAGAGGTCCTGGTTCCTGGGGTAGGGATGATGGTAGTGTGGGGAATGTCCCATCATGGGACATACCAGTACTGCTAAACTTGAAGCAACAATTACAATCTATTCCTTTTGGGCACCTCATGCCAGAATACCAATTGGCAAAGAAAATGTTGATAATGCTGATGAAATAATTGATCCCAATTATCATGAAGAGTTAGGGTTGCTGAAACAAAGAGATCAGAGAGAGCATGTCTAGAATCTAATGGATTCTCTGTGGCATCTCTTGGTGCTTCCACACCTGCTGGTAGTGGTAAACCAGGCAACTGTCACATTCAATGAGTGACAAGGGCAAGGCAGCTAGGTATGCAGGTCCTTTAAGGATGAAGGTCTGGGTCACTTCACGGGGCAAGCGACCTAGGTCAGCTGAAGTGCTGGCTGATGGTGAGAAAAGTATGGGGCTGATCATGCTGGAGGGAGATGATGAATGTCAATTACTACTTTAAGACATGCTGTTTGTCCAACTGGCTCTCTTGAATTAATTGTGTGCAGAGGTTGTGACCTTTCACTACCTTAAGTAGGACTAAAAGATTGGACTTAACAGCGATCGGAGTGATAGAAGGGGTAGACTGTAGTGGACACCTCTTGTGTGCCATTCAAATCTGCTTAGCACCAATTGTCACTGGAGCCTGTGCTTCAGCACTGTGTTCCACGTAGTAATGACTAGCAGTGCACTGGGGAAGCCGGACACCCTCCTAGTTGGGACTACACTGCATACTTCTTGCTTCCTTTCTCAAGGTGTTGCTTATGCTACCATCTGGGACACTTGACAAAAGCTACTTGGCATTTATGCTCATGGGGCCACCCTCGGCAAGGGGGAGGAGCCAATGGATAAATTTGTCTCCCTACCATACCCAATATGCAGCTTTGAGAGTCACTTCATAAGATTCTTCATAAAGTCCCATGGGATTGGACACCTGTTGCCACACCTGTGGCAAATTTAAGTTGCTGTATTGACTTTTTCTCCTTCCCTATGTCATTCCCCCTGTAACTTATTTCCTCTCCAGGGCATCACTTCCCAAATAAATTACCTGTTTTTCAGCCTGTTTCTAAGCCTCTGTATTTGAGGAAACACAGTCTAAATAAAAAAATGATTTAATATTTATTCTGCCTGATGTATAAATACCTGACAGCATTTTGATGTTACATTGCTCAGAATATTTGCAGTTTAACAGAGGAAAAAAATCTATTTTCAAAGGAATGACTTCTTATTTGGGTTGTTACAAGGTTACTTCAAAAAGTTGGTGGAAAAATGGAATTAAAAGATAATATAAATTTTTCCATGAAGTTCTTGAAGACCCTGTGCAGACATTAGTGACTCCTGGTAATACTTTTGCATTGAGGGGTTAAGCTTTTTAAAAGGGAGCATCTTGAAGTAACTCATTTAGTGTTTATTTGGGGTTCTTGACCATTTCTTCAGCTTTTAGAATCCGAGTAATGATAAATCCCAGTAACTTTTCCCAAAGAAGTTGCAGCTTGAGATAAAAATGTTGAAAACATGCTAATGTTAGGCCACTCCACTGCCTTTCACAGAAGGTTTTAGAAAAATGCACTATGTTTAACTATCTGACCTGTGAATTCACCCCACCAGGGTTTCACCCATTTTTAGTCATATTAGGTCTTTAATGGAAAAGAACAAACTTGCTCCCGGAGTGAGTGCAGCTGTATCATTAATCTTATGTTTGTTTCATATGAAACTTAAAACACTCCATTAATTTGGTTCATAATTCTTTGGGAGCCATTTCACTGCCCTTTATCTAACTTACTCCTATTTGTCAGCAAGGAGAAGTGTACCTTTTTAAATAATCCATGAAATTTAATCTGAGTAGAGTAGTGTCCTGCAGGAGGTAGCTGCTGCCTGGCAGACAAATCCTAGCACCTGGCAGGTTGGACTTCATTACGACTACATGTCATAATAAACGGAATGTAAAGACATTCCTTGGAGACTCTTAACAAATATTTTATGGGGGATGGAAGACACCAGATTAGAAAGGTTACTGGTCCTGCATTTGAGAAGAAATTACGAGTCAGAAAAATTTGCGTTGATCCTACTAATGGCATTCCTCCCTCTGCCCGATATTTATTAGTCTGTTAAGAACTGTGTGAAGTCAGGTCACATTATTATTCTCATTTTTAGGTAAAATAGTTAAGGGACAGTCAGGGCAAATCACTTGTTTGTTATCAACCAGGAGGAAGGTGGTAAACAGGAATAAAACTCAGAATTTCCGACTCTGAATACCTATTTGGTCCTAAGCAAGTTCACTAGCTGGAGTTTCAGATCTCCCAGTGTCCTCTCTTCTTTACAGATTTTGTGTAACATTGATTCCTCTTCGTCAGTCATTGTTTTTCAGAGTTCTATGGCTTGTTTTCGCTCTATTCTTATTGTTTTTCAAAGCTTCTCCCACAGTGCCTGCTCTGTCACAAGACATGTATCCTGCTCATGAGATAGGATAGCTTCTGTAGCTATAGTCACATGTGGCTGGTAAGCATTTGAAATTTGGCTAACAAAAATAGAGATAAACTCAATGTAACACACACTGGATTTCAAAGACTAAATATAAAAACAATGACTATACAATGTCTCAATACATTTAATATTGACTACATGTGAAAATGATAATATTTTGGATATATTGGGTTAAATACATGATTTAAATTAATTTAAACTGTTTCATATATTATTTTTTATAAAGTGACTGCCAGATCATTTAAAATTATATATATGACCCACATTTGTGGCTCAAATTATATTTCTATCGGATAACACTGCTCTATATCTTGTCAGTGAGGAGAGAGACATAGGTTAAGGTTCTAAAGGCCAAGATCGGTTAGTGGAGCCCTTGGGAGTCTAGAAGCCTGAATCAATGAATCTCAGAATCCATGTGGACTCCAGTCTCCATTGCAGAGCATTTAAAGCCTTAAAGCCGCCTTTAGTCTGTGAACCTCATGAGGGCAGAATCAGGGCCTGTCTCATTTATAAGTACATCCAGTGGTACCTAGATCCACACCTGGCATGTGTAGGTAGGGATTCATTAATCTGGAATGCTGATTGTTGGAAGAAATCGTGTGTGGTGTTCATGGCTCTAGAGGGCAGTAATTCCCACGTTTGGTGAGAGGCAGAGCCCCGGTTTAAGAAGGAGGAGAGCCATTTTCCTCTTAGTTAATTCTCTGTGATGTCTTAGGGCTGTGACTTCAACTTTCACTCCATTCCTAATTTCTCCCTGTATATCTGTCTTCCTGCAGCTAGGACTCCTGATGTAAGGCATCCCAGAGTTTATGATGTTAGCATATATAGATCGAGACTCCACTTTTACCAGCTCATCAAAATGTGTTGACAACTGCTTTCATTATTCATTCATTCATTCATTCCCTCACTCACACATTTCTTTTTTAATATTTATTTAATACCTATTTTCCAAGTAGCACAGTATTAAGTATTGTGTGTGGATTAAGAAGACAATGCCAGTAGTTTGTGGTATAAACTCTCTGTAGTGGGGCAGATTCATTTGTGCATACGTTTTCGCAGTATGACTTTCATGACCCTTTTTGCCATATTGTGGATGTATCTTGTAGTTAACTTTCTTGCCTTTATTTGTTAGCCTCTTCTCATTACCCCCAAAGCCAACCATTATATCTCTATTTTGAGCACTCAACCAAAATTCTACCTTTGCCTTGAAATTGTTTCTCTTCCTCTTTTCCTCCCTCCTGGGCCAACAAGATGTGATTTCTCCTCATGGATGTGAGTTACAATAAAAGACAACTTAAGATGCACTGCTATGGCTACCAATTTAGGTAAAATTAATTGGGACATTGAGGTAATACAGTCAACATATAACCTCAACTGGCTGCTCAGGGGAAGCTGGTTGTCCTTGTTTATGCTTGATTTATTTTGTTTTTCCTTACTTTAGATATTCATTGGACCTATTTTGATTTTCCACTGCTGTGTTCATCATGCTGATAAGCACATTGAAAGGATTATTTATCTATGATAGGATTTTCATTTACTTCCAGGATTTCTTTTGTCTATTTTCATAGTTTATGTATTTCTGCTGAAATTCCTCATCTGTTTATGTAACTTTCCCACTGGATTCTTTGACATATTTAGCACAGTTATATTAAAGTCCATGTATGATAACTAACATCTGAGTAATTTCTGGGTCTGGTTTTATTAACTATTTCCTTTTGTGGGAATTTGCCACATTTTCTTATTTTTTCACATGCATAGCAATTTATGATGAAATGCCAGAAATTGTGAGTGAAAGAACCATAGAAACTAAATAATGTTTAACCTTAGAAAGGGCATGCACCCTTGTCAGACCACAGGGGGCTGGGTGGGATATGAGCCACTGTGATATGCGGTGGGTCTGAATAAGCACTCTGTGGTTGCTTTAGTTCGATTCATTTCACTGCAGACAACAAATAATTTGAGGCTGGAACAAAACCTCTCCTTTAGCAGGACTTGAGCTCTGAGTTCCTGAAGGTCTTGTTTGTGCTCACGCTGGGATGGGGATGGGGCTTTCTTTCCACTCTCCTTTCTGTACCCTCTTCCAGCTACCTCATGTTCAGTGTAAGGCCCAGAGTCTCAGGAGGATTGCTCAGCTCTCAGACTTCAGCAGGCTCTGCCAGTTCTCCTGTCCCTTTCCCCACCATGGCAGCTGCTGTTTTGTGTTTAGTATAGGGTCAGGAGTCCCTAGAGACTTCTTTCTCTTTTTTAAAAAAAAAAATTTATTGGTTATGCATATTCATGGGGTACAAAGCTGACCATTACCACTTGTGCCCAAGATGTGATGGCCAGGTCAATACTGTCAGCATGCACATTACCTCAAATTGCAATTCACCTGCCCTGCCCTGAGCCTTAGGAAGCCCTCTTTGGATTTCCAAAATTCTAAATCTATTCATTTTGTCCACTTAACTGCCCTCCATGGTACTCCTTACACCATATCTTTTCTTTTAAAATTGGCAAACCATTTTCTGTTCTTTCTACTCTCCCCAAATAGGCAGAGAGAGTACAAGAACACTACTTCTAATGTCCTAAGCATTGTGCTGAGTACTTTACATACACATATCTCATTTTATCATTATAATAACAGTATTATTGTCACCACTGTGCGGATAAAGAAACTAGGATTCAGAAAGTTTAAGTTCATTTATTCAAAAAGTAATTTCCGTGCTTACTGTGGTATATTCAATGCTAAGATGTACTGAACATTTCGACATTTTTGAAATTGTGACATCTTTCATAACAGATTTAATGTGGTAGTAGCTCTCTCCCATCAGAAGGCTATTATTAAATAAGATCTACATGTCAGGTGAGAGGGAATATGATACAGTGGTGAAAATGCCGCATGGAGACTTCTAAGCCTCATGGAGATTACAGACCAATAATCACACAGACAGTATATAGTGTAAAAAGGATTTGAGCCTTTATAAGTCCGTTCTAAAATTCCATATTGACTCTAAACTATGAAGCCCCCTGGTTGCAGTTTTCTAGTACCCTGCATTGATTATACATTGATAGCTTCTCAGTCGATGCTGAGTGCTGAAGTACTGAGTAAACATTAATTAATTAATTGAACTGAATTTTTTGTTGTTGTTTTCTAACTACATCCAGCTTCAACTGCTTCAATTATTAGTGATTTCTGTTCTTTTTTCATTTCCCCATGTCCCTAACTTAGCTTTTTAATCCTTGAGATATATACCTTACCCTGTTTTTTGTCCATTTTTGGTTTAGCCAGGCCCAGATTTTCTTCTCCTTTTTGGTGGGTGACTGACTGTGACTCTGAGAGCAGGTACTGTACCATTAAATGCTCTTTTATTCTTTGTTTTTGGCTCATTGACTGTTTTGTCCTTGTGGAGCCACTCAGCTCTAATCAGGCTTATCTTTGGGTATGTAGCTTATACTGGAAAACTTGGCATGGGCTCTGGCTTCATGGAAGTTTGCCTAGCTGGCTTTTGGGGGTAGTGCCAACCTCATTACATGTGATCTGTGCACAAGGCCATGGTCTACCCTTTTGTGTATTCTCTGTGTCTATATGTCTCCTACCATAACAGGTTAGGAGTAATATATAAGGCCACAAGATCTGCACAGTAAGTACTCCCAGGTGCTAATGTAGGGGCTTGAATGCATGGTGAAGGCTTTGCAGATTTTTTCCTAGAATCCTCAAAGAGAGTAGGTACTGGTTTTTTTCTTCACACATGTTCAGAGCACAGCACCTTCACCTGTCATGTTACTAGTGCTATTGTTCTCTATTTATTTGACTTTTTGCTGTTTTCTCTTTTAGCATCTGTGGTACCTAATGAGGGTACCTCACAGCTGTGGTGTCTCCTGCTGATGTCCATCAAGGTTGTACTGTATCCATGACATATTGAATTCCAGAGTGCCCAGATTGTCATGTTTAAGCCCAATAATACTTCTGACATTAATGTTTAAGGTGTCCTTTATATGTGTCTACTGAAGTAGAGGAGAATTCTGTCTTTGTGTTTTAAAACAATTACATGACAAAGGTGCTAAAACAGTACTGTGGTGAAGTTTTCATAAAGAAAGTTGCATGTTCAACCCTCTTTTCCCATAGCTCAGGTGTGATTCCACAGGCCTAGGCCAACAGATAAACTAGGCAAAAGGCATCATGTTGGGCACAAAATCATGCCCCTCTAGGTACAGCTGGGTGTCATAATTGTTCCCAGCCTATGTGCCTTACTCCTTCCTCTGGGGAGGTCTTTTTCAGTTGATTTTTTGGGAGCTCATGAACACAAATTCTATAGATACCCAGTCCTATAGATATGCCCTGTATGCCTGAATTCCAGAGTGAACACTGTTTAGACAAAAACTGAGACTCCTGTCAAGCTCCCTATCCCACATTTGTAACTCACTTAGTTGCTCACAGGTTAATTAAATCTTTTGTCTTCAAATTTTGCCTCTTATCCAATGGGATAAGGATAGCATAATTCTCCCTTAATGGAAGATATGTGAAAATCTGCAAGACAGATCAATAGATTCTTAGCTGTAGCTTCTACTTTGTGTCACCAAGTGGCTTTATGGGACTTTTATAACATTAGTTTTGTATTACATGATTAGTTCTCATAGGTAGTGAACTCTACATATTTGGAATGAGTTAGTATCACATCTGCTATGTGTGTGGTTTGTACTTTGTCTTTATTTGTGCTATTTTCAGAAGTAGACCATCTCCATACCCTCAGCATCTGATAATGAGTTGCTTGCAAAAAAAGTGACTTCAAAAAAATCAATTGAAATGACTGAAATATAAATTAAAAGGATAAAATCAAAGTTAATATATTGTGGGGTTGATATTTTCAACATTAAACATAAAAAGTAACATACGGTTTGTAAAGCCGAATAATATGAATAAATTGAGATGAGTTTAATAGTCATTTGATCAGAAATATTTGAAGGATGTGTTAATCATATGTGTATATATATATATATGAGGGTACTTCAAAAAGTTCATGGAAAAATAGAATTAAAAGATAATACAATTTTTTTGTTTTGTTTTTAGATTATACAATCTTTTAAAGAACTTTTTGAAGTACCCTTGTGCGTTTGTGTGTGTGTGTGTGTATGAGAGAGAGAGAGAGAGAGAGAGAAAAGCGTGCATGGCATGATTTACAAATCATTGAACTGAATTGTTACAAAAGAGCATTGCTATATGCACTATGGAATACAATGTACTCATTAAACTTTACTAGAGAATAGTTATAATGACATCTGACATTTTTATTCATATGCACTATAGGTTCAATAACCACTATTTTGTGAAAAAATACACTAATGGTCCGATTAAAAATAATGGCTTTGTGCTTGTTAAGTGCCCATTGATTACTTAAAAACTCAAACTCATTTAAGCTGGAAGAATAATTAATAGAAGAATCATTTTAGAGTTCAATTTCCCAATTACAAAGTTTATTTCTACATTTACCGTAAAAAAGACAATACTATCACAAAACGTAAAGCTATAACTCCCCTGTTTTAACTATTTCTGTTCTTCAGATGCTTCCAGAGGATGCTGCTGCTTTCTCGCCTTCACAGAAGTACGTTGGGCTCACCTGCCAGGATAGTGTGACGCCCTGCGAGACCTTCGAAGGCCTGAGAGTGGAGAGCTTGTCTTAGTGTATGCTGTGAACACTTCTTGAACTGGAATTAACTTTGCAGAGAGTTATGTTTAACTCTGCCAATATGGTCTTCTTTGAAAGAATCTCAAATTGTTTGGGGGACCATAGACCATGCCCAATTGATTAATTCGTGTATACCAAGAGTTTCAGAGAAGGCACAAAAATGGAGGCAAATACTCGTAGAGAGTTCTAATAAATAGTTTGCTTATAGCACATTTTCATTAATAGCCTGCATCTGTTGTCACTCTTTTTCCCGGGTGACGTAAATGTCTAATGCCCCAAAGACTTTATTTTGTTACTTTGTGCTACATTGCTAATTTGAGAAAGAGCGAGAATCAAATACCTTTTATAATGAAATATTATTGCATTGGTTTTGCTACTTTAGATTCCAGACCCGCAAGCAGTAGCTGTCTTCATTTGGCTGTTCTAATGGTAAGCAAGAAGATTCTCCCTTTGCAAATCTCTAATGGAGCAAGGACTGTCCACATGATCGTGACACCTATGCTGTGAATGGTGGCAGTGCCTGTGGCACACTGTGAGTATCCCTCCCACTAAGACCCTGTGAAGGAGGAACTTGGGTTTGCCCTTTGATGTCCAACAAATGATATCTAAAACACACATAATAAATGAGGTTCGCCACCTGTGATAATAAACCTAATGACTGTCAGAAAGTATGTGATGGTCACATTTGGGATGCTCAAAACCCCAATGCAGTCTACTGGGGATCATTTAAGGGAGGCACGGCTGAATGTGATTGTGATTTGGTAAGGGAATGCCTAATCCATTTCATTGTACCCAATCTGGAAAAACTAAAAAGAGCTGCTAGACTTAATGCATAAAACATAATCCCAAAGAGCCAGAAATTGACAGAATTTACCTAAGATTTTCTGGAGGAGAGAAACATACACATGAAAGACCCCAACTATCTCATCACTGTAGAGGATTTCTCTCTTGTAGCATAGTAATGATTCATTGGGTCTATAGCTAGTTCCAGACCTTACATATGGCAATTCTTTTATCTGGAACAAAAGGAACTATAGAAATATTATCTCTACCTGTGAAAACCAGGTTTTCTTTAAAGACTGTGATTTGATACAGACCTCATTACCTTTAAATAGTAAAGAATAATTATAAAAATAAAACTGCTTTATGATAAATACATCCAAAATTATATTGCCAATAATTCTTTTTTTGGGGGGGGGGACATTGTAAAAATGACTAAGTACTCATGTCCACAAAAATTACATATTTAGTAGGGAATATATAAAAAAATCATGTTATCTTTTTTGTAATAACAGTCCTATATTCAACAGACATTTATGAGTACTTACAGTGTGTCAGTCTCTTTGTAAGGCACTGGAGACAAGTACTGATCTCAAGAAGCTTAAAGTGATAGAAATACATGTCCACATAGTTATAGAAAAGGTTCCATGAAAGGAGGCATGGATGACTGCTGCAAGAGGTACCAAACATGACACAAACACGTGCACACAGTACCCAGGCTACACATCATAAGACCCATCAGCAGACTCTGATCACTTTTGAAGGCTACTGTTAGTGAAAAACTCCAACAGAGACTCAAGAAGGAAAGGTTCTTTCCTCAATTATTCATCCATTTGCTCACTTATTCACTCATTCAACAAGCGTTTCTGATGGCTACTCTGTGTGAGAAACTGCGCTGATTCCACCCTTTCAACTGGGTTTCAGTGGTGGGATAGTGTGAGCCAAGCTAAGGGCAGGCAGGGACTAAGAAAGGCCTTTTGGTCAGGCTCTAGAATAGCCTTCAGCTCAAGGAACAGAGAAGAACATAGTGGTTAAGACTGGGAGAAGCTACCTGCAGAAATGGCATTTAAGTTAAAACTCGGATGAGTTTTGCACTTGTTTGTCCAAAAGAAGGACAGAAGAAAGTCAGATATGAGCAAGGGAAGAGGGAAGGTTGTGCAGGGCAGAGGGAATGATGTTTGAGAAGGAAAAATGTGGCACAACTAAAAAACTGAAGGGAGTTTAGTATGGATGAAACTCAGCGTAGGGTGTAGGTGCAGGTGGAAGAATTTTAAGGAGGGAAGTTGCATTATCTGATTTCACTTTAGAAAGATCAGATTGGATACAGATAACTGAAAGATAAAACAATCTTCTAGGAGAGAAGTAACAGTAAACTTTACTAGAGTTGTGGCGGTGGAGACGGGAAGAATATCTTATTGGAGAGCTATCTTGGAAAATCTGCAGAAACTTGTATAGAAAAAAATTTTTTTTCCTTATAAAGCAGAATAGGCATTGGGCTAAGCAGGATAGTCATTTGTGTGCCTGTTTCCTGGGGAAATTCTACCCTCAGATATGATCCTTGTGATCCTACAAACCAATGCCTGGAACACTGTTATTAGTGATTTATTTCTTTTGATAATTACCCTGTACTGTCTATTGTCAGCTAGACATCATCTTCGTGCACTTCTAAGCTCCGCGTAAACTGCAGAAGCAAAGCCAGAAACTACAAGTCTCAGAATCCATTTCCTTTTGTTGTTCTAGGTTAGATTTTTTTTTTTTTTTCCCAATAAGAACTGACATGTGATTTGGAAGGTGGAAAAGGAGAAGCCATTATTCCCTCGACACAATGGCACCAAATGCAGGAACAAAGGCGAAATTCCCAGTGGGTTCCCAGTGAGCTCCTATGAACCATTCTCAGCACTGCTGCAGGCTGAGGTAGTTGGTGAAAACTTCTTAGTAGTTTCCTGAGAAGCTTTTAAGAATAACCCACTTTGGTGCTTCAGTCTGATATCCTCACTGTCAGTTTCCCCGACCTTTGCTCCTCTAGCTTTTCCAAAGATTACACAAACCCCTAATTCCCATAACAAACTTTTTAAATATCCCAAATACATTCAATGACTTCTGTTTTTCTGATGGAAGTCTGACTGAAACAGGTTTCTGTACCAGAAGTGCTTCCAAGGGAACAGAAAATTAAAAATGGGAATCTCCAATTAATTTTCTGATGTGGTTAGATTTAGAGGAAGTAAAAACTTCATTGCCAATGGAAACTAGGTTCTGATAGTCCATGTTATGCAATGACAAAACAGTTGCTTAAATTATTGCTGTCAACTGCTTGGAATCAAGTGTCTATAGAAAGTGTGGCTTGGAGTCACCAAGTTGTTATCCTAATAGAACTTTATGATAGAGAGCAATGTGGATGGAATGGCTGGTTTCTTCCTAAACTGGAGGACTTAGAGAAAGAAAATCACAAGATTAAAACTTTATTTATTATTTTATTCCAGCTTTATTGAGGAATAAAGGTGACAAATACAAATTGTATATATTTAAGTTACACAACATGATGTTCTGATATACATAAACATTACGAAGTAATAACCACAATCAAACTAATTACCATATCCATCATGTCACCTAGTTATTTTGTGTGTGTGTGTGGTGAGAAAATTTAAGATCCACTTTTCTAGTAAATTTCAAGTATGCAGTACAGTATGGTTAACTACAGTTACCACAGTATACAGTCTCCGTGACTTATTCATCCTGCCTAGCTGAAACTTTGTACTTTTTGACCAACACCTCCCCATTTCTCCTAACCTGCAGCCCCTGGCAACCATCATTCTATTTTCTGCTTCTACGAGTTCAAATTTTTTAGATTCTACATATAAGAGAGATCATGCAGTATTAATCCTTCGGTGCCTGGCTTATTTCATTCAGCATAATGTCCTCCAGGTTCATTCATGTTGTTAGAATTGACAGATTTCCTTATTTTTTAAGGCTAAGTAATATTCTGTTGTGCATGTATTTATCACATTTTCTTCATTCACTCATTCTTTGATGGAAACTTAGGTTGATTCTATATCTTGGCTATTGTGAATAATGCTGCAATGAATGTAGCATTCTCTTCAAAGTACTGATCTCATTTCTTTTGGATATATACACAGAAGTAAGATTGTTGGATGGTGGTTCTATTTTTAATTTTTTGAGGAGCCTCCATACTGTTTTGGTGACAGTTGCACTAATTTACATTTCCATCAACGGTGTATAGGGTTCTCTTTTCTTTACATCTTGGCCAAAACTTATTATTTGTTAATTAATTAATTAATTATTTTTTAATAATAGCCATCCTAACAGATGTGAGGTGTTATCTCACTGTGCTTTTGATTCGCATTTATTTCCCTGATGATTGATGATGTTTAAGATTTTTTCATATACCCATAAATAACCATTTGTATGTCTTCTTTTGAGAAATATGTATTCAGGTCCTTTGCTCATTCTTTAATTGGGTTATTTGTTTTCTTGCTATTGAGTTGTTTGAGTTACTTATATATTTTGGATATTAATTCCTTATCAGATGTATGGTTTGCAAATATTTTCTCCCATTCCATAAGTTGTCTCTTCAGTCTGTTTATTGTTTGCTTTGCTGTGCAGAAGCTTTTTAGTTTGATGAAATCCCATTTGTCTATTTTTGCTTTTGTTGCCTGTGCTTTTAGGGTTACACACAAAGAAAATAATTTCCACACCAATGTCAAGAAGCTTTTTTCCTATGTTTTTTTCTTAAGGGTATTACAGTTTCAGTTCTTATGTTGAAGTTTTTAACCTATTTTGAGTTTATTTTTACACATAGTGTGTGATGTGCCCAATTTCATTCTTCTGTATGTGGATATCCATTTTTCACAATAACATTTATTGAAGATATGGTATTTTCCCTATTATGTGTTCTTGGCACCTTTGTTGAAGATCAGTTGGTTGTAAATATGTGAATTTATTTCTGGGCTCTCTATTCTGTTACATTGGTCTGTATGTCTGTTTTTATGCCTGTACCATACTGTTTTAATTACTATAGCTTTGAAGTATATTTTGAAGTCAGGTAGTGTGATACCTCCAGCTTTGTTCTTTTTGCTCAAGATTGCTTTGCCTATAACTTGGTTTCTGTGGTTCCATATGAATTTTAAGATTTTTAAAAATTTCTGTTAAAAATGCCACTTGAATTTTAGTGGAGATTGCATTGAATATCTAGATCACACTGCGTAGTATGGACATTTTAATAATATTAATTCTTTCAGTCCATGATAATGGGGTATCTTTCCATTTATTTGTGTCTTCAATTTCT
This sequence comes from Cynocephalus volans, assembly GCF_027409185.1. Classification (NCBI taxonomy): domain Eukaryota; kingdom Metazoa; phylum Chordata; class Mammalia; order Dermoptera; family Cynocephalidae; genus Cynocephalus; species Cynocephalus volans. The sequence goes on along the minus strand of NC_084467.1, from coordinate 121,907,617 downwards.
TTTATCAATGTCTTATGGTTTGGGGGATACAAATTTTTTACTTTCTTGATCAAATTTATTCCTAGATATTTTATTTTTTTTGAAGCTATTATAGTTTTCTTAATTTCTTTTTTAAACAGTTTGTTGTGATTATATAGAAAGACTACTGATTTTTGTATCCTGCAACTTTACTGAATTTATTAGGTTGTTTTGTTTGTTTGTTGCGGTGGGGTCTTTAGGGTTTTCTGTATGTAAGATTTTGTCATCTGTGAACAGTGATAATTTTTCTTCTTCCTTTCCCAATTGGAAGCCTTTATTTCTTTTTCTTCACTAATTGCTCTTGCTAGGATTTCCAATAGTATACTGAGAAGTGAAAGAGTGGGTTCCCTTGTCTTGTTCCTGATCTTAGAGGAAAAACTTTTAGTTTTTCACCATTGAGTATGATGTTAGCTATGGGCTTGTCACATGAATTTTGTTATAAGCCACAGAAACTGGCTAATACAAAAAACTGGTAGCAGAGAAGTGGGATGTTGCTTATAACAAATACTTGAAGATGTGGAAAGCAGCTTTGGAACCGGGTGTTGAGGAAAGGCTGGAAAAAATTGAGGTACAGGCTAGAAAAAGTCTGGTTGCTTTAGAAGACAAGAAAACCAGGGAAAGTTTGGAACTTCTTTGAAACTGGTAAAGTGATAGTGAGCAGAATGCTGATAGAAATATGGATAGTAAAGGCCAATCTGGGAAGATCTCAGATATAAATGAGAAGGGACTTATTGGAAACTGGGACAAAGATCAACCTTGCTATGAACTGGCAAGGAATTTGGCTGCATTTTTTCATGCCCTAGAATATTGTGGAAGATGGAACTTATGAGGTGCGAACCAGAGTATTTGGTGGAAAAAATTTATAAGCAGCAAAACATTCAGGAAGTGGCATGGCTACTTGTTAACAGCTTATGCTGAGTTATGGTGGCAAAGAGATGACATAAAGCCAGAATTTAAAAGGCAAGCAGAGCATAAAGATTTGTAAAATTTGCAGCCTGGCCATGTGGTACAGAAGCAGAGAGCATTTTCAGGAGAAAAATGCAATGGTGCTAAGAAGATTAGTACAAAAGAAAGGGAATATCGAGAGGAGGGGGAAAAGGCCCTGAAGACATTGCAGAAGCTGCTGGGGCCAACCCTTCCATTTCAGGCCCAAAGACCTAGGGAGCCAGAGTAGTTTTGAGGAAGAGGCCAGAGGCACCCTCCAGGGGCTGGTTGACCAGGGCCTCCTCAGGATGCTGCTCCCCACCCCAACACCCCAGCTGCTTTGGCTGCTCCAGCCATAGCTAAATTGGCCCCAGGTGTGACTGAACCTGCAGCTTTGGAAAACACAAGCCAGAAGTCTTGGCAGCATCCACGTGGTGTAAGGTCTTCAGGCTTGCAGAATGCCAGAGCTGTGGAGGCTTGGGCTCCTCTACCCTGATTTCAAAGAATGTATGGAAAAGCCTGGGGGCCCAGGAAAAGATCTGTTGCAGGGGAGGATTCACTGCATAGAGTCTTCATTAGAGCAATGCCAAGTGGAAATGTGAGGTCAGAGTTGCAGCAGAGAAACCCCATCAGCACCATGCCTAGTGGAGCCATGAGAGTGGGACTGCCATGGAGACCTCAGACCTGTGGAGTCAGTGTGCAGTGCCAGCCTGGGAGAACTGAAGCATGGCCTCAAACCAGGAAAGCCATAGGAGCAGAGCTGCTTCAGGACTTAGGGACCCAACCCCAACCCAGCATGCAGAGGATGTTGAACATGGAGTCTAGGTACATGGTTTGAGATGTAATTCCTGCCCTGCTGGGTTTTGGACTTGTTTGGGACCTGTTATACCTTTCTTTTGACCTATTTCTCCCTTTTTGAACAGGAATATGTAACCTATGCCTGTCCTACCATTGTATCTTAGAAGTAGACAACTTATTTTGAATTGACAAAATAAGTTGACTTTGAACTTTGGACTTTTGAGTTGAAACAAGTTAAGACTTTGGAGATGAAATGAATGTATTTTTATGTGAAAAGACATGAGTTTGGGGGGCCTGAGGTGGAATACCTTGGGTTGAATGTCTCCCCAAAGCTTAGTCTCCGCTGTGACAGTGTAAAGAAGGTGAAATCCTATTATAGTAACTGAAAGATGGGGCCTTGAAGAGGTGATTAGATTGTAGGACCCTGCCATAGTGAATGTATTAAAAATGATGTTATGGGTGTGGCTCAAAGGGATTTAAAAAGAGAGTGAATGAGGAAGTTAGTCTCTCTCTCTGCTGTGCCATTTTCACAGTGTGATACTTTGCCATCACTGTTGTCACCATCAAGACTCTCACCAGCTGTGTTCCCTGGACTTTGGACTTCCAAGCCTCAGAAACTGTAAGCAATAATTTTTTTTTCTTATAAATTACCTAGTCCCATGTATTTTGTTATAAGTAATAGAAACTGACTAATACACATGGAATCTAAAAAGTATGGTGATGGGTGATGTCTGAATCCTGTCCCTTCTCATGAGAGTGCAGGGGGACCTGGAGCTATCTTTATGGGATGATGAATCTCATCATCAGGCTGGGAGATGCAGAGCAATGAACATGTGAGCTCTGGGGAAGTTAGAAAGACCACCAAATCTTGGAGGCCAGAGGGAAAAATCATTTGGGATATGAAGATGGAAGTTCAGAGTTTGGGAAAGAAGGTTTGGAGAGAGCAGGATAAGATAAAAAGGAGTGGAGCATGAGAAACATACATTTAGTATTCAGTAGGAGTAGGATTCATTGTTCTGGTGGAAGCTGGATTAAAGATTGTGGAGTTTGAAGATAGGGGGGTGAAGAGTAGTTGATGAGCATATATTGGTTCTTCAACTTCCAGGCTGGTCTTCAATGACAGAGATCCAGGTTTTGGGGAGAACTGCTGGGAGTTACATATGGTTTCTTTCTTGGAATAAATAAAGAACTGGATAGGATTTTTGAAGTAAGGCTTCAACCACAGTGAAATCAAACTGCAAAGCTTGGGTACAAGGCAGGAACTTATGCACAAAAGTAAGGCTGTCAGTAACTTAGGTACCAGACCAGGGCAGCAATTTTGAGTGCAAATTTATTGCTATACTATAAGTTCATTAAATCCTCCTGAAGAATAGAACAGATTTCAGGACCTGGGTGGAATTGGACTGAGGCTAAAGATAAGTAGACCCAGCAATGGATAGGGGAGAGTGGCAGATGGTTCAGAACAGTTTACACAAAAACCATATTCAAATAGGAAACAAATAATTGATGGGCACCTGCCATACACAAAGCACTGGTCAGCAAAAAAACGGATATGTGAAAGTGTGTGTGTGTGTGTGTGTGTTTGTGTGTGTGTGTGTATGTGTGTGTGGGTGTTTGCCTAGGAGGTGAGGGATGAGATGAAAAAATAAGACATACAAAAAACCTGGCTACAGCTTTTTTCAGCTCTCTATCTGGATGAAGAAATAAGTCATAACAAACATTCCCATGGAGAAATAATAAATGCTGCAACTGAATAAGTGAAAAGGAGGTTAAACATGGTGGGACTCTGATGGTCAGAGAAGCATGCACCAGAGAGGTAACTTGAAACTAAACTCCATTGGAAATGTAGGATTTGGGGAGACAGTGAAGAGGAGAGCGGGCACATGTGTGAGAGGAAAGGCGGTAGAGAGTGCCAGTGCAGCACCTTGACACATCAGTGAGAAAACAACCTGGGCCGGCACGGATGGTTTTGTAGGGCGTAGTGTAGATGAGGCTGGAAGGAACACATGGAGTTTATGTTTTGTATTTAAACCGTCACTGCTGACTCTTCTATTGCACGTTGATGTTTATCTCATCATTAGCCACTTTTCTGTTCCATTTATTTTGATTTCAACTAATAATTAGATGAGATAAGAAGGTTCTAGGCAATAAAGAGACTAACATTTTGGTGTATTTCTCCCTAGAAGTATTTTTATAATTTTTTAAGTTTTAGTTTCACAAAGAAATGTTTGATTAATTTTGTTTGTAATAAAACTAATAAACTAATAAGACATTAAGCTCTTTGAAACCAGGTGTTCTTTTCTAAATCCCTCATTCTCTCCAATAGATGGTGACCCTGTAAATATCTATTCTACCCCTTCTTAAGCCCTTCTTGGTTGGGCTTATATGTATAGATATTATGTACTGAACTCTTGGGTTCTTCAAGTACTTTGCCACATATTTTTCTACATTACAATATATAAAACTACACAAGGGATGTGTGTGTTTATGTTTGACCTGCATTTAATTGTACAAGAGTATAAAGCCTTGTTTTCTTTTGTAGAAGCCATCAATGAATGAATGGCATTGTATGTACACAAACTTCCAGCAGGGTGACAGATGACAGTGATTGACTGCATGGAAGGGTGTTCCACTGAATGCTGAAGTAGGTATAAGGTGTGTGAGAGGGAACATGGTTGTCTTTGACAAAGTCAATTAGTCGATTGGGTCTACATTAAGAATAACAGTGTGGCAGGATATGAGGGTACAGTTACTGGGAGGCTGGTTTCCACTTGGTGGGTAGAGGATTCAGTCAGAGTACTCAGGCATGTTCTGTTGTCTTAAGTTACTTCTAAAGGCAAAGCAATTGACCTATATGATAAGTCTGGAGTAGTTTCTTCTCAGAGGCAAAAATTCCCAAGTCAAATCTGCACAATAGGAGTTATGCTCCTGGTGTGTTGTCTACGTGAGAGTGCGTGTGCGTGTGCGTGTGCGTGTGTGTGTGTGTGTGTGTGTGTGTCTTTCAAAGCTAGCCAGGAAAGGCCAAGTAAAGCACTGCAAGCAACATAAATGATTTAAGACCCAACGATTTTGCCAGGGAAACATTCAAGACAGAGTCTAATCCTTTAATCTAACCCCAGTCCCTTTAAAAGCTTTGAGCTAGGAGTTGACTCAGCATGTCATTGCCAAGAAGATCCATTGACCCTGAGTTCAGTGCTGAGAAATTGAGAAATGTTCTTTTTAATGTCTATTCAATAAATACAGCATCCACCTTGCAAGAGGCTGCACAATCCACTTCAAATCCATTATGGGATGTTCTTGTGGGCTGACAAGTTGTCCTGAGACAACAGTGACCACGAGATGAGGTTAACCCTTCCTGCGGAATGTAAATTATCACAGCTACTGCCATTGCTGGGTCTCCTAAGACCTTGGAAAGAAGATATTTGCCTTGACATGAGGACCCTGTGGTGCGCATTTCCCTCTGGTCTAAGGCCATCTTTTTCAGAATGCATAAATTCACACACGAAGACCTACATATAATAACCAAAAAATGAAATTAAAAAAAACAAAAACAATGGCAAAATGACATCATATTATATCTTTCCTTGTTACCACACATGGAGACAGAAATCAAATTTCTTTCACCTCATTTGGCATGGATAATACCTACCATGTTGCCTATGAATACTGTGGCTACACTTTATAAATTTCATATCAAGGTAATGTAATATGATAAAGAATAGTTACGCTAGTAATAGGTGAAAGGAGAAATCTAAGAAATGTACATTGGCTTAAGTATTACAGTTTTGTACACATTTCAGTGGTTTATGAGACAAATAGGAGAAAATGTTGAAAATCGGGACAATTTCAAAAAATGTCTACTGGATGGTAACTGCCCTCCTAAGAGGCCAGAAAGAAACATGACATAGAAACAAACAAACTGACACATTTCTCCAGAGTTGGATCAAGTCATGGCTGAGGCTCAGTGCTTTGGATTATTTGCATTATAATAAATTCTCTTGTATGAAACCACTTGCTTGACAGCAAAGGGTCTATGTGTTGGATAAATATCTGTGGGTTGATAGATTATCTGGTTGAGTGTGTGTGGTGTTAGATTAACTGACATAGAAGAATTGTTTGTTGTTTGCCAAATTGCTAATCACTTGTGAGATCCATTTATTTAGCAAATACTTCTATCTATCAAGGACCCATTAAAACCTAAAATAAACTTTTGGATACTTGGGAGAAAAGAGACAACTTATGGGTTGCCAAAAGTACCTCCCTTGAATCCAGTTTCATAGAATTTTATAGATGTTATTTGGAAAATGGTTTCTATTGTGAAATCAGTTTGGGAAGCACTAATAAAAGTATAGAAGTCATTTTACCAGAATCCCTCCCTAATAATAAGCTTTTGCTAATTGTTAATCTCAAGAAGAGAAATATAGCATCTAATGTTTTGCCAACTTTTGACCATAAAGTAGTCCTTTAAAAAAAAAAAAAAAGTATCTCTTGGAGCCAGCATTCTGCAGAGCATACCCTGAAGGATGTTTTCCTTTGAATTCAAGTAGGATGCCCTTCTCCAAGCAACTAGAAGAATTTTGCAGTCAACCTTGATTTTCTCCTTTGTGTCTGAGAAGGTGCTAGCAATTTGCTATAGTGGACTCTGAGGAGGCCAGATTTATGCCTCCCCACAGAGTAAAGTGACTTCGATGTACGGATTGCTGGTGTTGAGAAATGTAAGCTCTGGGGATAAGGGGAGGGTTTAAGCAGCCAGGGAATATCTCAGCAGAAAAGATGACTCCATGGCTCTGGCCTCCTCCGTCCTTGCCATGCTCCCTCCTGGGTCTGTTTAGATCAGGGATAGAGCACTATGCCCAGAGCTTGGCTGCCTGTGTGCAGTGTTGAGAGTGATTTCTTCCTTCTCTTTTTCACTTTTATATGCCTCTCACTGAATATCTCCACACTCCAGTGTAGAGGTCATATTAATACTTGTTTAAACTGACCTTTTCTCCCCTCTGCAGAGGGAAGAGGAATCCCTTTTATGTTAATAGTATCAACCAGTGAGCAAGTGTGGGAAAGAATGGACATTTACTATATTCTGTGTCCCAGGTATGGTGCTAGGTATTTTATACACTGACCTTTGGGGCAGGTATTATTTCCTTCATTTTAGAATCAAGGGTAACTTGTAACTTATAGGTAAGTTACTTGTTACTTATAGGTAAATTACTGTTGCTTGTTACTTACAGTAAGTTACAAGTTAACCTTGATTCTAAAATGAGGAAAATAATCTAGGTCTGCTCAACTCCAAAGCCCGCTGTACTGGGAGTTAGATGCATACACAGTGCTTTACAGGTGGCAAAAAGTTCCTCATGCATTATTTCATTTTAATTCTAACAAGTTTTGCTAAATAAAATTTGAGATTAAAAAAAATGGAAAGGGGGCCAGCCCCGTGGCTTACTCGGGAGAGTGTGGTGCTGGTAGCGCTGAGGCTGCGGGTTCGGATCCTATATAGGGATGGCTGGTTAGCTCACTGGCTGAGTGTGGTGCAGACAACACCATGCTGAGGGTTGCAATCTCCTTACCGGTCAGAAAAAAAAAAAAAAGAAAAAGAAAAAGAAAAAAAAAAAAAAAAGGAAGGGTTTACCACTTGCCAAAGTTTGTACAGCTATTTAAATACTCAAAGGAAAAGATCCCAATCTAAGCTAGGGCTGGACATGAAGCTTCAAAACAGATGATGATGGTGTAGGTTGTGTTTAATAATCATTACTGTCATTTGTAAATTCATAAAATAATTCATAAATAGCATCCTCCCATTTAATCTTGAAAAACTTCTAAAAGTGGAAGTTTACTATTTTCTGTTTATTCCAAATGAGGAATATAAGCCCCCCCCCCAATAAAAAAGGCTAAATGATTTGATCAACATCAATGCTGGATATAATGCTAATGGTTTGGAAGTCATTATTTCATTTAGTTTTCAATAATCTTATGAGGTAGGTACTATCATCCCCATTTTACAGAAGGGAAAACTGAGGCTTAGAAAGCTTTAGAGTATTGAAGTTGGTACTTCTTTCCTCAGATTCTGGAGCCTCAGCTCTCACCTCACTGCCTGCCTGCCTGCCTCTCACATTAAGACTCATCCTCAAGATTTCTGTTTCTGATTTCCACTCTCCTTCCAATATAGTCATGAACTGTCAAAAGATATGGATGTAAAGTGAGAGAAAATCAATAACCCAAATGCCTTCTCTATGAGAGAAATCATGTGTGTGCACGTGAAAATTCATGCGTGTGTAAGGTCATAAATGGAAACACAGCAAACTGTGTCTTAAAAGCTCATTTATTTTAGAACTGAAAGATAGAGGTTCTTTGTGTGCTCTGTCTCCACGGCTTTTGCTCATGTTGTAGTGAAATCCTGTCATAAGTCAATCTCTTTATATCTGAATCCTGGTGAGTTTTTCCTGATTGATTAGGACGGAGTATCTGTGCCTCGATCAGAACTGCATATTGTGAATAGTATGACAGCCCTGTGTATCACCCCGGGACTCTGTCACTGCAGTAGCCAGAGTCCCAGATTGGATTGCACCTGAGCATTGGCAATCAGTATTGATGTTCATGTGACACTGAGAGCTACTGTAACAATCTTTATTTTATCGGTGGCTTTTGCTCTCAGGCTTGGGTTGAGTCCCCACAGGGTTACCACGATAATCAACACCTCTAATTAGCACTTAGAAATGTCTGGCTCCCAAGGCTGTCATTAGAAGACAAGCTTGGTGTGCAAAATACTGAAGCTCTTGCATTTCCCAAGCAAAATCTTCCTCCTAGGCCTATGTCATGGGTTGTGCTATCAATACTCTGCTGGCAGGAGATCCCCCTCCCTGCTCCCCTCATTTAGGAAGGGCCGAATTCAGGGAATGAGGTCTGCCTGGGCAATTGTGAGACTGGAAATTAGACATCATGTCACATGCCTGATTCATCTGCTCAGGAAGGCAGCACCTCTACTGACTCTCTACTGCAGTGGCTGAGATGGTGATGTGTGCAAGGATCAATGCAAAAGAAAGTAGCAGGAGCCTCTCTCCCTCTGTTCCTCATTCTCACTTTCCTTTTACAAATGAGATGGGGGAGAAATAGCTGAGCACTTGCTCATCGCTCTGTACTCAGTAAGCCCAGGGGACCACCGAGAAAGACAACGTCTCCATTCAACTCACTGCCACCCTTCCTCCAGCAGGGAGCCAAGTGGTGGGAGGCAGCCGGACAGCTACTCAGTGGAGGTTTTATGTGGGGCGGGAAATGATCCATTGGCCAAGGGTAGCATGGTGTACTCAGGAGCAGGCTGGCAGTTTATTCTCCACAAACCATCATCAAGTCAAATGGAAACTAATGCCAATAACAATTTATTGCCATTGTCATTGTTGCTGTCACTGATATGAACGCTGACATGACAACACCGAGCTGCAGCAGAGGTCTTTGACTCCCTTCTCTAAACTCATTGTTCTCTGTATCAAGCCCCCAACTGACTTTTAGGGGATCTTCCTTAGATGACTTACTTTATTTACTCTGAGGGGCAGGCCAAATGCAGGGGATGGCAGAAAAGGAAATGGGGGCAGAAAGGGAACAGGATGGTGAAGCTAGCCTAGACTACTCACGAGACGGCTTTGCTCTGCTACAATCTCACCTCCATCCCGGTCCCCTCCTCAGTTCTTGTAACCATGGTGAATAGATTCCCAGAAAAGCAGATCTGGGGCAAAGCCTTGTGGGTAGAAGAGAGGTTGGACAAGCCACTTGTAACCTTCATAACATTACCAGGGACAGAGGTAGAAGACTTGGATTCTAGTCTGCTCTTAGCTACTTACCAGCAAAGTTGCTCAGTGTTTTCCTTATTTTGGTCCCATTCAAAAGAGATAATATTTACTCCCTGAAGACTGGAGGTAAGTGGCTTCTGAAGATTCATTCAAGTTGAAAGATTTAGGAAAATTAGCTTTGGTACCGTATTAGTCCATTTTGCATTGCTATAACAGAATACCCGAGACTGGGTGATTTATAAAGAAAAAATTTATTGCTTACATTTTTTGAGGTTGGGAAGTTCAAAGTCCATTTGGTGATGGTGACAGTGATCTAAGGGTCTCACGTTGCAAGATCGTGGGAAGCAGAGAGAGCAGAGAGAGCAGGACAGACTCCTCTTCTTTTAAAGCCCGCAGAACCACACCCGTGACCACCATTTTTAATCCTTTCACTACTGCACGATCTACAATCTAAGCACCTCTTCAAGGCCCCACCTTACAATTACCATAGTAGGATTTCCCACCCTCTTAACAGTCATAGTGCGGGCTAAGTTTCTAATACATAGAACTTGGGGGACACAATTCAAGCTTCAATGAGTTTTAGGAGGACATAATTCAATCCACTACAGGCACCACCTCTTCAACATTTTTTCTGACAAAATTAGCATCACCTCTCTCCTTTTGCAGAATAAAGCTCCAGGCTGGTGTCTACTCCCTCTTAAGCCTATACCTGTGTAGTCCTCAGCTAGTTATCAAGGATGAAAAGTGACCAGGTTTTACTTACCAACAGCCAATTTATTTTGTTATCCTTCCCTAAAAACACACACTTTTCCATTAATTTGTAAAAGTAATTAAATAATTTTTATTTGTACAGTTTTATGGGGAACACTGTTGTTCCAGTACATGCTTATATTGTACGATGATTCAGTCAGAATAGTTCGCATTTCTATCACCTAAACATGTGTCATTTCTTTGTAGTTATAACATTCAAGATTCTCTTTTCTGGCTATCTTAAAATATACAATATTATATTATTAGTTATAATCACCCTAGAGCACCAGAACTTATTTTTCTTACCTACCTGTAACTTTGTAACTTTGTATCTTTTTACCAGCCTCTCTCCATCTTTCCCTCTCCCCTTCCCTTTTCAGCTTCTGGTAACCACTATTTCTTTTTCTCCTTTTAATTTATTCATTTAAAAAATTATATTTATTTATTATTGCTATTATTTTACATTCAAAGATGTTGTGGAGGGGAAGGTGGAGGGGGGTGGAAGGATAGAGGTGTGGGTGGGGGGGCAGGACTGGCCCATGGCTGATTCCTTTACTGGCCTGGTTGCAGATGGGAGTGTGGCTGAGGTCCACAGCCCCCCACTCCAGCTTGGGAGCCTGGGGGGTTTCTGGCAGTGGCTTGGTTGTCACTGGGCTGGATTTGAAGATCAGGGGGAGTGGCTGGGGGCCTGTGAGGCTTCTGCAGAGGCTCAGTCAACACTGGGCTGGATGCAGACATTGGAGGGGCATGGCTGAGGCCCTTGCCCCCCCCCCCCCAGCTCAGGAGCCTGGGGGTTTCTGGCTATTTCCGGTTTTATAGGTGTTCTTTGGTGGTGTTAGACCTTTATTGGTCAATACCAGAAATTTGTCTCTGATCTGTGGATGTTTTGTGTTTTCTTTCACTTTTGTGTTGGTTTAGAGCTACCCCCACTGCTTAAGCTCTGCACTGTAACTAATTTGTGTCCTTTGCTTCTAACATGGGGGAACTTTCTATGGAGACCAGCACTTGAGACCTGTGGTTGAGCTAAATTACTGCCTTGTTGCTGTTTCCTTAGGAAGGCTTTTTGTGCAGCTCAGGTTTTAATTGTTGATCTTGTAAGTACTTCCAGGTCTTGTGGAAACGGGATTGTGTGGAAACTCTGGTCTGGACCTGAGTCTTTTCATCAGACTGCACCCCTGCAGTTCTATATTTCTGACCAGTCTCCATTGAGTGGTCTTGTGCTGACTGGGGGGCAGATCAGCTGCGCATGCTATGCCCCAATGTTTCCATAGTGGACCCATCTCCCCAATCCCCACACTCTGAACACTTCTCATGGGGCAGGCCATGTGCTGGTCCCTTGTGATGACTCACTGGTCTCTGAGTGGCTCCTTTTTTCAGTTGTCTTTGCCCCTTAGCCCCTTGCTCCTATGTGGGTCCATAGGAACCCTGTCAATGGTCTTGGTGGCCCGGGGGCCACCAAGGCCCTCGTCTCCCCTGAAGTTTCCAAGCAATTTCACACAAAGGACACAGCTGCAGTTTTTTGCCAGCTCTTGCTCCATGTGCTTACCAGGGCCAGCCATGAAATGGCCGGGGCTCCAAACCATTGAAAAGGTCCTTTTCTCTCATCGCAGCTTCTGCCACCTTCATGCACTCTGTAGGTCTCTCCTCCTCTTCCCCTGAGCTCTGGAGGCCCCAGCTTGGCAGTCTTTGCTTCTTAAAAGTTGTAAATTGATCAATCGTGGGAGAGAGTGATGCCAGGGACTATCTATTCTGCCATTTTGATTTTTCCGAGGCTTAATTTTTTTCTTAATTGACGCATGATAATTGTATGTATTTATGGAGCAAAATAACACACCATTTTAATTGAGATCTATTACTCTGACAATATTTTAAGTCAAAAGAATAGATGTAGCTAATGGTAATATTTCAGTCCTGTTCTTATGGAATATGATTCCTATTCAAATTCAGCTCTCATGTACCTAATATCAGGAATGGTTCCAGGCATTTTTTGTGTACATTTCCTTTTTAAGCTAATTTAACCCTCAAATCAAAACTTGTGGTTATTATTCTTTGTATTTGACACATTAGAAAACTGAATCATAGGGAGAGTATAATTCGCTCATAGTCACAGAGCCATGGATTTGGGATTAAAATGCCTTTTGATTTTTTTTCAAATTTAACCAAATGAAGGCTGGCATATTTCATTTTCCCATTTTCCCTTGACACAATCTGGTCTTGAAGCTGGGCTCACACGTAAGAGTAAGAGAGACAGTATCCGTCTGGTCCTGCTAAGCAGCAGGGTGTGATGCAGTAAGATAAGAGGTACAGCCTGGTCTTGAACTCACACGTCATGGGATTAAGTTCAGGAACTTGATCATTTGAGCCTCAGTTTTCTCTTTACAGTGGGGATAAGTATACTCCCCTGAAATTAATGCTAATATGTAATGATGCAAAGCACCTGCCAAATAGCAAGTGCTCAATACAAGCGATTTGCATTCTTTTGGACTAGGGTAAGGTAGTACTTTTAACAGTTGGGACAGGTTACAGTTTACAAAATACTTTCACATATTCTTTATTCTGTCACTTCACCCCTTCTGAACCAGTAAATATACAAAGTAGTCAGAGACTAAGTATTTTGGTATTGTCACCTATGAACTAGTTTACTCTGAACGGAGAGAAATTAGAACTAGCGGGTAATGCAGACTTGGAAATGTGGGAATGTGATGTTTGTTGTCTTGGATGAGTACCTGGGAAAGCCAGATGAAAAATTAGCTTTCTACTTTTTATATTCCACTAAAGCATTTGTATTTGGTTCCACACCTGCTTTGTCAGTGTGACCAGGATCAATCCCGTTTGGTCTGTTTACTTGATATTTACCCAAGTCTGCGATCAACAAGAAAACACATCTCAGCATCTCACTTGGCAAGAGGAAGAATTGAGGCAACACAGCAGCTGTCATATTTATTTCAGTGGCAAAGCAGGTCAGGAAAATTGATAAAATTAATCATACAAACTAGCAAACATCAGGAGTGAGAATGTGAACGAACAGATGAGTTCTTGCTTCCTTCCCAGCTGCACCTGCCTTAGTTCTAATGGAATCTGTGCAATCAGCTGATGAAAGCAGGAAAGGAGGGGGCTGTGGCAATGGAAATAAAGGCCTGAAGAGAAATTGGACCATGAGAGATTATTGAGGCAGCTCAGTCTGTGGGCCTGTGGTGTCTGTGAAACTATTATAAAGTTCTGAGTCTGTGGGAAATCCATCTTTAGGTGTCCCATTGTAAAGTAAGACAAATCATAACTAAAGCCAAAATGTTTCATTATTTTAGTTATACTAACTTTCCATTTCTATTGTCAGAGCTAGGGCTCAGACCCTCCAAACCCATTGTACAGACTGGGTCACCAGACCCCTGACATGCCAGGCTGGGTCCCCCAGACCCCTCACATGCAGGTCCATGCTAATAATTGGGAAAGATTCCAGAAGCTGTTGGGAGATGACATGAGCTCAGTCCTCAGCTTCCTCAGCAACAGCAGCTTACAGGTCCGGTAGCTTACAGGTCCGGCAGTGGCAGTGGCCTTGCAGTGGGTCCCGGGGACACTAGCAGCAGCCTCTAGCAGCCGTGAGGGCATCCTGGGGATGGGAGGCCCCGTGGATCAGAGCCACTCATCCTAATACTTAAGTCATAACCCAGGACACCCGGGTGCACATGTGCAATTACACTAGACAATAACCAAGGAACACCTGAGCCCATATGCCTGTTTACATCAAATGCTCGGCAAGATTCTGAACATCTGAGGGGCCCTGACCATTTTTCCTATATTTTCCCAACACCCATGAAGAGAATAAGTTCAGGACCTAATATTGGCTTGGATCTGTGGCAGGTGAACCTAACTAATTTGGGCAACATTTCTTTCCTGTTATAAGAGGAAGCATGGCCTTTACTGCAGTAGTTCCTGACTCTGGATGTGCTTTAGCATTACCTGGAGAGCTTTTAAAAATACTGATGCCCACACCCAACCCCAAATGAAATAAATCAGACTCTCTAGCAGGTGAGGCCCAGGCATTGATGATTTTTATAAATGCTCTAGGTAATTCTAAGGCAAAGTCAGTGCTGAGAGCCACTAGCTTATAGCAGTGGTCATCAAGCATTAGCATTTATCAGAATCATATGGAGGCCTTGTTAAAACTGTAGATAGGGAGGTCTGGGAAGGCTTCTCTGGAGAGATGGCTTTAAACCAGCACCTAAAGAATAAAAGGAGTTAACCATGCAAAATTTCAAAGAAGGACAGAATGGCATATATAAAGCCCCTAAGGGGGAGGTCTGGCTTTTTTGAGGCCCTGTAAGAAGACTAGTGTATCTGAAACCCAGACTTAAGGGATGGGTAGGCTTGTTATTGGTTCAAGATGATGCATGTAAAGACAGGGCCAGGTCAGAATGGGCCTTGTATACCTTAATGAGTTTGATTTTATTCCAAGTACTATGAGCACTATTTTAAGGAAGGGGAGATGGTAATGATAAAAATAACTAATTTTTATTGAGTGCTTACTATGTGCCAGGTATTGTTCTAAGGGCAGTGAGATCTTTAAAACAATGTTGCAAGATATTATTATTCTCATTTTACGTATGACAAACGTAAGGTACAGAGCTGTTAATCACTTAAGGTCACACCGTCGGTAAAGTCAGAGCTGGGTTCTGAACTCAGATGGTGTAGCTTCTCAATTGTTGTGAAGGTGCAGTAAGAAGAAAAACAGACCAGTTGGGAAGCTATTTCTCAGGTCTATGCGAGGGATCGTGTGGACCCATCTAAGGAGTTAGCAGAGGAGATGAACCGAAGACGAAAAGGTGGAGATACAAGATCTGTGATTATCTAGATAAAGGGTGAAAGAGAGAGAAAGGTCTAGGACAACTTACAAGTTCTAGGGGAATAAATGGGTGGAGGATGCCATGGCAAAAAACTGTATACTTTACTTTGGGACACAAATTGCGAAGACATATAAATATGTATCTCTCTCCTACTCCCTTTTGAAAGCAGAGACAGTGCCCCCTGTATCTTTCTTTCTCCAGCATGGAATACAGTGTATGGCACCTTAAAGCTGTCCAATACAATTTACAAAAAATTGAATAAATTTTCATATTCATTCGTGTTGCACATACGCAGGTTGACTAGGCTGGGCCAAACTGAATTTTGACTAACAAACTTTTATTTGAAAGTTTGAGCCTTAGTATTCGGGTGGATTCATTTATTTTGGGAGAGGTTTTCTTTGGGGGGGAGGGCTTTGTCATGTGTAAAACTCTTCAGCATTAGATTCCCCACCTGACCAGTCCTTGAAATTGTCTGGTATTCTTCAATTTATAGCTCTGAAACTTAAAAATAAGCATTAAAAGGGTCAGGAAAGCACTTGAAAAGGTAAGCACCTACAGATCTTTCAATTTCATCTTATAGATTAGGATCGGATCCATTTGAAACAATTATGATAAGATAAGTAGAGACCTTTGTGGATCCTCGGTGACCTTTCGGTTCCCTCTATTCTGATGCTGTGACCTCTCCCGACTCATTGGATCTCTTCACATTCTCCAAGATGTCACCCATACGTTGCCAGGCAACGCTAACAAGACTGGTCTTTACCCTGCAGTTAGGCATCAGCTGCTGTCATCACATTTTAAGTTATTATTACTATTTAACAAAACAATGGCCATGGCTTGTGTAGCTCTCAGTGGGGTACCCTCTCTGGAGAAAATGCTCATGTAGATTTCCTGGGAAAGTAATTTATTTTCTTTTCTTAAAACAGATCACAGTTAAGTCTGTAAAGGATTAAAAAAAGTCTAGGATGGAGTATACTGGAGTGTGGTGCTGGACTGATGAAAAGACACAACACAGGCAGTCTTGAGCAGATAAATAATCAGTATGTGCAAATTATACATAGGAATGGAGCAGAAGACACATTTATTTTCTGACAGTTGCTAAGACTACCAGTGTTATGGTAAATTCCTGAGTATAAGCCTGAACTTGAATTATAGAAACTGTATGCGGGAGCCAAGCTTTCAGTGTTGAGGATGGGCTCAACCTGCAGTGTTTCCATTTCTCAGAGTTTTAGGGATTGTTTTTGTTTGTAATTCTTTGCTGATGTTTGGCTAACACAACTACTTGCACAATTCTTTAATCGTAGTCCTTACTCTATCAATATTTGTGGATTTGGGTTGTTAATATAACAAACTCCTTCCATTGTGCTTAGAGCTTGAGTTTATCAATCAATCGGTCAAGTATATATTTATTAAGCTCCTACTATTTGTCCTCCAATGTGCCAGAGACTCTGAGATATATGAAGTATGAGACCTGACTGGTGCTTTTAAGTGCACAACTTGAGACCATAATTAAAACAATAGTTAATATTTATTGAGTACCTACTATGAGCCAGGCACCAGACACAGTGACAACCACTTTCTAGCCTCTGTCTCTGGTTCTTACAGCAGCCTCCATGGTAGATGTTGTTGCTTTTGTTATCTTGCCCAAGATCACACAGCTTGTTACAAGGGTGCTCAAGTTCTATGCCAGATTGGCCTTGGTCAAAAGCCCTCATATTTTTTCCCCATGCCTGTGGTATTTGCAGACATGAATGCATTTATTCATTCATCCATTCAGTCATTCATCTAATATCTGTAAGAGCTCACCATATATGTGACAGCATACTAAGCACCAAGGAGAGGGAGAGAAAGACTTGGAGGACCTTTGGACACACAAATTCCTTGCCCTGGTGGAACTTACATTCCAGTGGGAAAGTAAAATAAGCAAGTAATCAAGCAAGTAAACATACAAATGAGCAAAGTGCTTTCCACTTTATGATATCCTAGAAAAGAAAAAAAAAATCTCCAGCATCCCCAACTATCGACATGAGATTTAAACTATATAATTTGCTAATTGGTTTTTTTTTTTTTTAAACCTGTAAGGGGATCATAACCCCTGGGTTGGTGTGGTCTGCACCATGCTCAGCCAGTGAGCTCACTGGCCATCCCTATGTAGGATCTAAACCTGCGGCCTCGACGCTACCAGTGCCGCACTCTCCCACGTGAGCCATGGGGCCAGCCCTAATTGTGTTCTCTTTAACATCACAATGTTATAGAATCAGGGCAAATAACTTTGAAATAGAAAGTCAAAACAAAATTACATCTTTGTAATATGTGTAACTTGACCATCTGCCTACCATCACAAGCCCAATTCCTTAGCTAATGTTGATAGCAGTGATAACAGTAGTAAATGAAACAAGAAACATTTTTGAGTGCATTACTATATGACAGGTCCTGTTCTACTAGTAAAAGAAACACACAAAAAGCCTGTTTTCTCCCAGAGTCTTATGACTCTGAGAAAAGATGAGGCACTAATGAAGGTCCTTTTAATTCTGTTGCCTATCCCTCTATCTCCCCTACTCTGGCCCGAAATGCAAAATCGAAAGTAGAAAGGCAAACACTGCTGCAAATGCAAAGATTAATTCTAATATTAAAGGAGAACAACCCAGGAAGACACAGCCACTAACAAGCATTTTAAAAAGGCAGAAGAAACCCTTGTATGGAATCTTGCTGACAGGTGCTATTAAATATTAATTCTATAGACCGTGGAGACATCATTAAACAAACATATATACCCTGATGCTGAATGTGCACTGGTCCAGGCATTTGTTTTACACATTGTTGTTGGCTAGGTGTAGTCTTTTGTGTTGCTTTACCAGGCAGAAGACAATTTCCTCCCTGCTTGCATTAATTGTATTCGTACACATCACTGAAATTCTCATTGCCTTTTTGGTTGTCTTGTCCTTGCTTTTCACTTAATTGGTAAGATAATTTTTAGGGAGAATGAAGGGAGTTACCTGTTTTAAGGCTGCCATGCATGGATAAAAATGCTTCGTGTTTAGATAGTGATCTCTTAGATTTAAAGAACCAGTGCTACACACAGGGCATTTAGAGAAAGAGCACTGGATGACCTTTGCCCAGTTTAATACCACTTTCCAACTTCTTCTCAAGACTTCAAATACAGATCCTAAATATTAAGAAAGAAAACATTATAACTCACAGAAACTAGAAAAGCTTATCTGTGCAGTTTACTCCTAAAATATGGACATGGTTTAAATACTGCAAATGTGAAGAAACAACTGTACCATATTTAGAGCTGATCATGGAGCTGCAAAGCACTCTAGGAAGCATCTAGTCCAGTGATTCTCAAACTTTAGTTACATCAGGACATCCTTGTTTAAAGCACAGGTTGCCATTCCCCAACCCCAAGAGTTTCTGATTCACTAGGATTGAGTGGAGACCCGAGAATTTGTATTTCTAGCAAGCTCCCAATGCTTCTGCTGCTGCCGCTGGTTTGGGACCACACTTTGAGAATCAGTGGTCCAGTCTAACCCTCATAGTTTACAGATCAGGAAACTGAGACTTGGAGAAGTTACTACAATTTTCCCAAGGTTACACCTAAAAGCTGATTCTCCACTGGAACGTAAGTCCCCAGGCCCTAGACCATGCTCTTCCCACTGCACGATGAAGGAGTTTAGACAGATACTATAGGAAGATCATAATCCTGTGACTGTATCAGGAAATCACACTCTGATTTAGCCGTTCTTCTGATGAATCTGAGAACCACTCAGTGGACGAGCTGGAGATCGTCATCTCCCATTCCTACTGCCCTTTTGCATGGCAGTAACCAAGCTTTGGATGTGACATGTCCAGAGTCACACCACTACCTGTGACTAAGATGGAATCAAGAGTCCAGCTCTCCAGAATCCCAGGTCAGGCTCCTTCTGTGGTAATTGTACCAGAGGAGACAACCATTGCCTGACTTCTCTGCAGGGTGGAAGGACCGACTGAAAAAATGGGTGACCGTTGCTTCCCTACTTTCAAGGAAGACTTCATCCAGCAGAAACATAGCCTGGATTTATATTTCAAAACTTCCTAGAGAGTACATCATGTAATGGAACTCTCCAGGGTCGCCTTAGGCCTTTCATGGCCCTTTTGCCTTGGACCCTTACTCCATTAAAAAATAATAAACATGATCTTTTACAACTGCATTGGCAGAGCGACAAATATAATCCAGGTTGGCAGCATTATTATACATCCATTATCATTTCTTCTGATGTTAAGAGAAATCGAAAATTGAACATTTTTGTGGGCCCCTCCAAGTAGCCTGGGCCTTAGGCACTGTGCACCTGTGCCTGGTGGGTAAGTGAGACTTGGGTTGTTGGCGATTCGACTGAGGACAAAGGGGAGGGCCTTTGGGTCCGAATCTGGGGACAGCAACTGTCCCCAGGCCACCTTGTGCAGCTCCCAGGTGGAAAGGCCCTGGCGCTTGCGGGCCCCGCGGCTGCAGGCGCTGGGAGCGCGGTCCCCCGAGAGGGCGGTGGCGCCTGCGACCCGCGTGCGCCGAGGAGGCGCGGCCCCGGCTCCCTCGGCGCGGCGCGCACAACAGAGGGGATCGCGGCGCAGTTTTTTTTTGCATACAATTATAGTGATGGCATCATTTTTTTTTTTTGAAACAAACTGTCCATAAATGTCACTGAAAATCCGGGTCTCCTTTTATTAAAACTGAAAAATGTGTATAAATGTAAATAACAAATGACTGATACAGGGATAAGAACACCGCAGCGGCTGCCGGCGTCTCTCTCTCTCTCCCTTTTTTTTCTCTCCTCCTCATGTAATTTGCATTAATAAAGAGGCTGTTCCTTGTCGGAATGTGTTTCATCCGGTTTAAAATCCCAGGGCGATCCACTAGGAAGAGCTCTGGGAGAATCCAACTGTCAGAGCCGACAAGACAAATGAATCCCGGTGTCAGGAGCGTGTGGTTCAACGATGACAGATTGAGAAGAACTGTCCCCCTCTCGACAGGCGGGCTTCATTTTCAAATTAATAAATCTGAATAAAATATTTTTCCTTTCATTACGAGCGGAGCCTGTTTGACAGTTGCAGTGACAGGAGGGAGTAGCAGTGTTGATGAGAACAGTTTGCATGAATTCCACCTGGGCTTTTTCTGTTTTATTTTTACCTGCACTCTCTTCCCCGTTACCCCCTCCCTCACCTCCCATATCTTCCTTTTTCCCTCCCTTCTATTCCTTTCCATCTTCTGTTTCTCGCATATTCTTGTCTCATGATTCTTCCCTACATTCTATTCCTCCCTTCACTTTCCTGCTCTGAAATGTCACCCACTCCTTTTTTTTTTTTTTTTTTGCTATTTTTTTATTCACCTGCAGGCTATTACCCTGAATTAAAGGCCAGAACATTATTTCACTTAAAAAAAAAAAAAAAAAAAAAGTCCACAACGAATTATTACGAAATGTTTCTTCATTCCGGTGATTGCTTATCACTGATCGTATTATGATAACTATTCAAGCCCAGGCTAGAGGAAATAGTGGATTTCTCTAATTTATAATTTCACTTTAGGAAAATGGTCCTCATCATTTTCTCTTCACACAAAAACAAAAGCAGACAAACAAGAAAACCTTTGTTGTGGTTTCTCTCCCAGAGCCAAAAGGATGGAATCAAGTGCACCTTACGAATTGGATACACACAGGCACATCTAAATGCACAGGGCGACAGGCTGCGCCTCTTAAATAATTTAGGAACACTTTCTGAGAAACAATATGTGATCATTAGAGAAATGCTATTGAGGAAAGTGACTTCTTGATAACAGAGGGGGTTTTGTTTTTGCATTTGGTATGGAATCCAATCACAGTAGGCAACTTTCAATGTCCCAGTTCCACAGCCTAAGATCCACAGAGTTGGAGAGAAATTAATCTGAGGGCAGCAGTCAAAGACTTCCAAATCCCCAACCTGAAATCCAGCAGTCTTCCTCTTCTCCCTCCTCTACCTGGAAGGAAGGAAGGAAGGAAGGAAGAAGACCTGCCAGAGGAACCGCAATAAAATGGTGGGGATGGCAGGAGCTCCTGAGGTCTTTAGCCCAAGGGTCTGTTCTCTAACCCTTATTTGTTCTATCCTGCCCATCTGTTGTTCTGCTCTTCCCCATCCCTGCACAAAATTATGACTCTGCAGTGTTTGCTCTGTCATTTTATAAGACAAACTTAGGTTCCAGGGTTTTCCATTTGGTGCATATCATGGGAAGTCTGCTGCCCTTCCCCCAATAGTCTCTAAGAACATGGGCCATAAAGGTACCAAGCTTGTTTTGGGGGGAATGTTGGTGGAATCTTCTTATAGACTTAGTGAGGAAGTGTGTGTGTATATTGCATTTTGGATCAGATACTTGAAATTATTTAAGCGGTAGAAATTAAAACAAAGGCAAAAAGAGAAGGACTTTCTAAATACCTACGTTTAAGTATGACAAACTGCACTAGATAGGAAGACAGGTGCAATCCTCAAATTTCTCAGAGAGATGCCTTCCAGTTTTAATTTTGTTGAAATCCCAGTTTAATTACTATGATAAATATAAAAGCCGTCTACTACAAGGTCCAAAGCAAGTAAGTCATCATTGGGAGGATGGGAGGAAGTTTGATGGTCAGTGTCAAGATTCTAGAAGTCATTACACAGGTTGTTATGGTTGCTTTATCACACATTTCCTCATTTGTACTTTTCCATGCAGATCAAAACTATCAATCTGCTAAGACTGTCAACCAGTGATTCTAAAACCCAATTTCATGTAATTTAGATTTTAATGTTAAAGTAGCTATTGTGTAGATATAAGAATATAAGAAATGTGAACATTCTAAGATTTTTTACATACATGAATTTGATTTTCACAATAATCCTGGTAGGCAAGGTGGGTATTATAGTCCTCATTTTAAAGAGTTCACAGTTTATAGGAAACTGTGTGTCAGGATCAAGTGATAAATAAGATCATTTGCTTCACAAATAGAAAAGAGGGAATTGATTTCTTCTCCTTTTCCATGTGCTAAATTATTTCACTAAATTCTACTGCAGTCTGCTGTGAGTGTGTGTATAGAGAAGTCCTCAGGTAAATCACACAATAATAGAGTTGGCTACAATTAATTCTACAGTGGTTGGAAATTACTGCTCTTGAGTTTTTAACAGTCCACATTCCAGCTTGCTGGTTGGTTTTTATCTGCCTCTTGAAATCTTTTTTTCAGATTCTCTCTTGCATTTTATTTCTGGATAATATTCAGGTGGTTAAGAAATAGTTGTATCAAGATCATCACAGCCCTCAAGCATGTGATATAATTATTATATGGAAAAAAGCCTACAAAAATTTGAGATTCTTCACAGTGTTGAAAGAGGATATGGAGATTGTGATAGATAAAATGATTTATGTATTTATTCTTTAAATTTGTAGCTCACTTTTAAATTATTGGAGGATAGGAAATTAAGCTGTATCATCATGGTTCAGTGAGCTGGTTACTTACTGAGTACTGGATTTTTTGATAATCTCACTTCCTTGAGGTTGCATTCATGAAAATGGACAATAACTATGTTTATAGGAACACTTTGAAGACACTCAAGGATAATACAACATCTTATATTTTTATCTTATGGTTTTCAAACTACCACAAAAACATTGCTAATTTTCTTTCACAGATCACACAGAAAAAAAAAAAGAGTGAATGAGTAAACAAATGGATAAATTCCTTTATCTTTGTGACAGGCCTGTAAGATAGGCATGATTATTCCCATTTTACTGCTAAATGAAAATACAGAGTAATTGAATGGCTTAGAACATCCAAAAAACTAATATGAGGCAAAACCAAATTCAAATGCAGGTTGTCTCAGTCTAAGGTCCTTTTTTTTTTTTTTTTTTTTTTTTTTTAATTTTATTTTGTCGATATACATTGTGGCTGATTATTGCTCCCCATCACCAAAACCTCCCTCCCTTCTCCCTGCCCCCCTCCCCCCAACAATGTCCTTTCTGTTTGCTTGTCGTATCAACTTCAAATAATTGTGGTTGTTATATCTAAGGTTCTTTTTACTAAATCATAGGTATACTTTAAATCAAACTTCTGATATTACAGAAAAAATCTTATTCTGGGGTTGGGTCTTCTATGTTACTGGAACAATCAGCTTGGCTTACTAGGTAATGCACTAAAGTAGCAAACTGTATTTGGCACCAACCCATGCTGGGTAATGGGGAGGTATTGAAAAGACAGAATGAGTCACTTCATTCCATGGGTCACTTTTACCGTTTAGAATTCATTAAATGTAACTCCATGGTTTACTAGGCAGATGTGGCTACAGTCTTATCCAGTTGTAACACCATGGGCCCAAGAACACTATGAACATGAAGGACACTGGGAGCAGAGACGTTCATGGAGCACTCCAGGAGCCACTCCAGCCCAGCCCAGGGGGTAACCTTCCCCCAGCCTGGTCTCCTACGTGGTGCTGCAGAAAATCAAGCCATGACAGCTTCTTTTCTCTCCTTACATGAGAAAAGCACCTAAGGCAGCTGGGAGTAAAGAACCAGGTCATTCACCTAGCAAACATTTCCTGAGAATTGTGCTAAGAAATGGGCTGCAAAGCTTGACAAGACTTGTCTGTCCTCATGGCCCTGACAGTCACACCTAATCACCATAGTTCTCCATGCTAAAAGTTCTCTTTCTTAAAATAAATTTTATTGTGCCTGTTTCAGGTTTACAACAGGACTGTGCTAAGTTCTTTAACAGAGGCATGTTCACTGTGGTCTGGGAGTGGAGGATGGAGAAACTAACTTTGTGTGGGGGATTCATGGAAGTTTGCCTTTCTGGTTGATGCAGGGAAATAGGAGAATTTCGTTGTAAGGCACATGCAATGTATGGAGAGATGTCAAGGCCTGTATTAGCTTTATTTTTCCATTATTCTTTTACACACATTCCATTTTCCACTTGAATTACTTTCCTTTTTTACAGTAATAATTGCTGCCATTAGTATTATCACTATACCATGTATTAGGCATCTATTGTGTGCTGAGCACTGGGCTATATCTTCCATATACTTTTCATTTAATCCTGACCGGAGTTTTATGAAAATATTTATCTTTTCTCATTACACAGATGAGGAAATTGAGCCAAGCAACTTGTCCTAGGTCACGCGACTCATAAGTGGTAGAGCTGAGAATCAAATTGCGGACATGGTAACCTCAAAGTATGCATCACTAACTAAGAGGCACAGTTATCACTTATCTCATGCACACAGTGTCTCCACACCTTGTTCATTTGCCTAGCATCGCCTTTCACCTATATTTCCAGTTTTTAAAATCTCAGTTCAAATGCCTATTTTGCTGTGAAGACTTTGCTGATTTTGCACTACCAGAGTGATGTCACTACATCAAGGAGATTCTTGAACTTGGAAATCAAGGCAATCATTTTGGGATAACTATAAAATCGTGACCTAAAAGCCCGTGGTCCTGCCTTCAGGCAGACTTGGTCATCTGTTCCTCCCTCAGGAGATTTGAATCTCGATTCTTCTCTAAACATCCCCGGGGATAGAATTTCTACAGTCTTTCTAAGTAGTCTATTTCTTTTGGCAGATCAACATTTCCCCCACTTAATCTAAATGCATTCCCTCTTGTTTGATATTCTGCAGCGTTAGAGGCTACCTGCTCATAGATAATGCACCATCGGAAAATCATCCCCAGGCTGGAAAACAGTAACCAAGCAACCCTTTTGCCTCCCCTCTCTGAATAACCTTTTGCAATTCTTGTGACCTTTCCTCCAAAGTCTATTTTTCATCCCTTTAATCTTTTTGTCACTGCCCTTTCTCACCTCTAATATCAACAGCAAGGAGACCAGGTTCTGACACACAAAAATGCCACTAGCAGGTGGCAGGCAAATTGGCATGCTTAGCACAACCCCACGCATCCTCCAGGGATTAATAATAAATACTATTTGATGATGAAATCTGAGTGCATTTTCTTTTCAATGAGACAGTGTCAACTGTTTTCTTCTAAAATAGAAATGAGCAGAATACAAAATTGAACAGCCTTCATTTCTCCCCACTCAGGAGGCTGTTATTACTGATCTGGCTGGCATTCCTCCTGGCTCAGCCCAGACGGGAAGAACCTTAGCGGGTGCCATTGCGCCTTCCCTTGATAACTAGCTATTACTTATGAAAAATTGAAGATGAGTACTTTGAATGCTTTGTTTTCTTTATTTCCTGGTCTGATTGGTATGCCTTAAATTATTCAAGTAGATGATTTTAACCGTAAACTAGAACCCCAAAGCAAAGCAGAAAAATATATTTTAAAAATTGGATGACTGTGCCAAGGTTAGCAATATTCATTCTTTTGACCATTAGTGAGCACTTCTATATCCTAGGGTTGAAGTGGTTTTGTGAGATGGGTTTGGGAGAGAAGTGAGGGTGAATCTCCTCAAAATAATTTAATATAAATCTTTAAATATACGTCCCAAGTAAGAAATCTGAGGCTCTGTGAGGCTGAGTTACACGTACACTATTACCTGGGTGTTTATTTGATAGAATTGAGGTCAGAACTCATGCCTATTTTGCTCATTTCAGGTCTATTTCTAGTATTAGCTCACTAATAGTCAAAAAGCACTATGTCGGTGGTATGTCAAAAAGAAGTATAAAACTATGATTAAGACATTCAAGGAGAGTGAACCCTAAAATATAGAATAGATAAACTTGGAGTTGATCTGCTTGAATTAGGAATGAAGACCTGGAGCTCTGCCCATCCTAGTTCCCTTTACCTCTCCCTCCTAAAAAACCCCAGGGCTTTGAAGATCACATAATAAAATCATTTCTTCATTGGGATGCAAAGAAAAATACATACTCTTCCTGTGTCAAGAAAAGTCCACATTAGTTAATGCTGAACAGCAGAAAAATGCAGAGTTAAATAATGTCAGAGATAAACAAATGAATCAATAAAATGTACATTAAAAGTATGAGTGCCTGATTAATTGCCAGATGAATGATACCATAAATGCTGTAGGAATTTAGGTGTGGGAGAAAAACTGTGGATAAGAAAGGGAGAAATTTTAATCACATGTGCAAGAATGTGTATAATTTGAATGTGTAAAAGGGAAAGGGAAGAACCTTTAGGGAGATATGGGGAAGAATTTGAATAAAGAAAATGTAAAGTGTGTTTAGATAATAATGAATAAATCATTTATTATACTGAAGTATTTGATAAAGTGAGTTGTTAGAGATAACCCTGGAAAGGTAGGTTTGGGTCAGACAGTGAAAAGAGCTGAAAGTCAGGCCAAGGAAAATGGAATTCATTTAAACTCCTTAGTAAAGGATTGTTTCAGTATTACCCAAAGAGGCAGATAAGAACAAATCCACATAACCTCCCTAGGTTGATTTTTTAAGACTTTCACATAGTCTGTAATTTATGAACCAACAGTGACATCTACCACTTGTTCTAGTTCAGATTGGCAACTATTCTTCAAGGAAGTGCCACCCACCCCCATCTCATTTCTATGCCACAACAGACCTTTTTCTCCCATCCTGTCATAGCAACTGACCACAAAATTTTTCTTTGCCCTGTGCTGCCTCCAGTCACCAGCGAATGAAACGTGGCATGAAGCCAATTTGTTGATCTGACTCTAGCTGTCTTGCTATCATGTGAGCTCATGAGCAATATTTGCTGCATCTTCCTATCTTTAAAATGGGGGTGGCAGTCAGATTGCATGCTCTTTTTTGGTAGGCATGTAACTATTTTAATTCACAAAATATTAAATGTAAATACCACATATGAAATATTCAATGGAGATTACAAGTCTCTACTGAAAAATCTAGGATGTATGGGCAATGTCAAAGGGGACAAAGATGTATTACTTGCCACGTGATGTGGAAAAAACCTAAGAGACTAATGAAAATCAGAAAATCTTAGGAATGTACCTGTACTTAGGTACAGAGAGAAAGATGCTAGTCTGCACTGGAGAATTACTTGGTTGAGAATTATTTGATTATATTAAACAGTCCATATGATGCATGATGGTTATCTATCTTGTGGTTAAAGATAAAAAATAGTGTTGTCACTAGACCTAGAGTAAAATATTTTCAAAAGAAGGATCAGTTACTAATTGATGAAAAGTAAATTATCAGCAGGAACATAAGCAATGGACCAAAAAAATCAGTCAAGGGAGTTTGTAACAACCACCATATTTTGGGAGTAGTGGTAAATCTTTGAGTGGAATAGTTTAGGAGCCTCCTTTATATGCTTACAGGATGTATAAAAAGTAATAAAAAAATTATTAAGTGCCTGTATAAGAGAGAGTGTGCTAAACCTGGACCTTATTACTGGGTGTGATTTGGGGTAAGTCACTTACAGGGGACCAAATCATTTTCTGGAGATGACAAAACATGTAATCTAAGAGAACTACCTACTTAGTTTGCCATGTAACACTAAAAAATTTGTGAAACTGTTGAGACTTTTAAACCTGAATTCTCAAATTTTGTAGCATTGGAATTTTCTGTCATTCAAACCAGAGTGTTTTTTCCCCTCAGTAATTCTCCACAGAATTTACAAGACGGCCTTCCAGAACTTTTTATGTATGGTGGTTCCGATTTTCTACTGCACTTTTAAAAAGACCAGTCAGCAGTTTTTCTGTATAGTAATTTTTTTAAATGATGGAGTCTTAATTATAATAACTAACAAATAATTTGCATCATTTTACCATTTATCAAAAGCTTTCGCATACTTTTATCACATATTTTTGCCAAAATTTTATGAGAAAATAAAAATAAGAATGAAAATTTGTATCTTAAGGTAAAGAAACAAAAGGATAAATAAGGCCAGAAATCTATAACCTATCGTGGCCATAGCCGGAACTTAAACCTAAATCCTCTGGCTCAAATTCCATGTGCTCTTCAATCTATCATCTGTCCAATGTATCATATATAATTTACAGTACATTGCAAGAAATCTGGAAGTTTTTAGTTGAGGTTCTTAGCTTATTTCACTGCCAGGGAGTAAATAGAGAAGAGTCATCAACATCTGACTAGAGTCCACAGTATTTATATCCAGAGTTAGTGCCAGAAGGTGCCAGGAAAATAAAATATGGAAGTCCCCAAGGAGTCAATGATGAAAAATTGAAATCAATGACTCCTATGGAAAAATCCATGTTAAATAAAATGATTCTTTGTTTTTTAAAATGCCTAGAACACTTTGTTTAAAAAAGGCACCATCATTTATGATTCATATATTGGTTGGGTGACCACAGACAAGGCAGAGATTCTATCTCACCTTTCCCATCTGTGAAATGGAGTTAATAGTACCTGCCATATTATCTGCTTGCAGAGAAGTTGTGAAGATAAGTGATTCATTGCATGCACTGCTCCTTGGAGTAAGGAAGCCTTATAAATTCAAAGTATTATCATCAAGATGCTGCCTAATATTTACATAGCTCACTTCTCCAGGGCATAGCAGGCTTTTATTGCTTCACAGAGCTCTAGGAGGTAGAGTAGTAATGTGCTCTCCAAATGGAAAGCTGACCAATAGAGTGGATAAGTGGCTGACCTCCACATGGGCACAGTGAGGTGATAGCCTTATTGCCCAGTGATGTTAATTAATATTTGTCAGTTCAACAATTAGCCCAGTGAGTCCAGTTTGCTTCTGGCTATCACTACTGTAATAAAAGCCCTCCTGTTCAGACAAATCCATGGTTTTTGGAATGGGATTCAAACTGAACGTTTTTTTATTTTTCCTGTGGCTCTTAAATTCTCAGATAACTCTCTCCTATGCTTACTTTCTGGTTTCAATAGAAATAGCACAGAAATGCTGACTGTGGAATTCCTGGCTATCAGAACAGGAGAGGGTTTGAATGCTGCAAGAAATAGTGGTTTCCTTGAGGTTTTCAGACATTTTTTCTACACTATATAAATAGCTTGGGGGTGAAAGAAAGAGAAGGCAAGTGACGGAGAGGGAGTTGACAAGAGGGTAAAAGTGTTACATTTTCGATAGAGAGGTAGATAGGATATCTGTGCTCTGTCTCATAAAAAATCTGGTGATGTGTGTGTATGGGGGAAGATGGCTAAGTAGGAATATCAGGAATGGCAAGAAACAGTGGGTAGCAGGATATTAGAGCTGGGCCCTACTTTGGATTCTGACACTAAGTTTGACCTTGAACTAGTGATTTAATCAACCTTGGCTTCAATGTTTGAATCTTTAAAATTAAGGAGATGTATTAGAAGATCTTTAAGAGACTTCTAGCTATACAATTTGTTTCCTCACTACCACCACTAAATCACCTACTGCACTGGCTGCATATTCTTTACCCCTTTACCCTCTTGTGCCATGAGAGGACTTTTCTACTTGGAAAAATCACCATAAAAAAAAACAAACAAACAAATTTAGCAACCTCAAATTGTTCATGTGGCTTTTTGAGGTTATAAAATGTTCCATGAGGCTCTGTTACTGAGCAAGGACTTACTGCCCAACGTGCATAGAAGCCAATATTATGGCATCAGTTTTCGAGAAAAGAAAAAGCTTCATGGTGAGGTCTACTGGCAAGAAGACAGGAGGCAAGGCTCAAATCTGTCTACCCAGTCTAGGGCCTAGGCATGTTTTAAATGGTCTGGGAGCAAGGAAGTTTTGAGTTGGTAGAGTTTGCTTGGTCAGTGCACTGGATCTTCCTTATTGTAGGAACTCTCACTTTAGAATTGGCTCTGGAGGCTAAGTTTGCAGTCTTTTGATTCTGCTGCTGGGGAATTTTGTTCCTCTGGTGGTCAAGGTTATGACCTTCATCCCCTGTGCATGCTCAGTGGATTTCCTGCAAAACAACATGCTAGTACAAAGAAGTGAGGTCAGTGGAAACCAGTTATGTGGCTTCAGTTCCAGTATTCTTTTTCAAGGTTGAATTTCCCTTGATGATGTCTGAAGGAAGGCTCTAGTATGGGCTTGAGACTACAAGGCTGTCTCTTACTCTGTGAACCAAGGAACTTAGGAGATTTGGTTCTGTTCACTGGTTCAAGAATCAGTTCCTTTTTATATCAGCTTCATATTCCAACAGGTTTCAATAGCAGGCTTACTACTTCATTTATGTAAGTATCTCAGCATTTAACCCTAACACATGACCCTGAAAGAATAGCAAAAAATACAGGAAAAATAGATAAGACTGCTTATCAACCTGCTGAAATTCCAAGACATCAGTGACCGTGATTGGAAATCTGGATGCCTGAAAATTTGATTGACCTAGATTACCTTAAATGGACAGAAATCCTCAAATAAGTAAAAATAATTACCTAATTTTATTTAGGCCGAAATTGATTCACTGAGTTAATCTTGTTATCAAATAGCTCATTGTTCATTCAGTGCAACTAATTTTAATAATAATAATTCAAATATTTGCTGTCAGAACCAATCACCCACTTTCTGACCACTCTCTATGTCTTTCTAAGGTTAAGCAGTTCATGACTCTTACTGAATATTCTTAGACAAAAACATCTGAGATAATTTTTCTGCTAAAAATAGATCAAATTTTATTTTTCTACCTTAAAGGAGTAGTTAATACTACCACTGCGGTGGTGTGATAAATGCCACTAAATATACAGAAGCTTTTTATTTTACAAATCATTTCAAGAGTATCTCTGATTCCTGAGAGGGAGAAATTGAGCATCAGGAAATTCTTCAGTTTTTCCTTCTCTCTAGTTAAGACCTTGTCCTTTTGACTATGTCTTTTTGGTGGTTGGTGCCACTTCATAATGCACCTACCATAGAAAATTTCTTTTGTGACTCCTTTGGTGGTGGTTATAGAAAAATATCGACCAGGATTATACACAAGAGTTCTAAGTTTCTTTTTCAGACTATGCTACCTTGGATAGGAATAGTCACTGCTCTCTCAGTGGATTCAATTGCAACCTCCAGTTCATATATGAGGGTACTTCAAAAAGTTCATGGAAAAATATAATTGAAAGCTAGTATGAATCTTTCCATAAACTTTTTGAAGTACTCTCATATATTTGATAGGCCTAAGTAATGCAACCATAAGAAATGGGAACTCTTAGCGCTGATTTAAATGGAAGGTCCTACGTAGGTATTCTTTTTATTCTACAAATGAACAGTTTTTTAATATGCTGGTGATTCAGGAATTACCTCTTTGTGGCTAGCCAGCTCTGGGCCAAAGCTTAGAATATTAATCTAATGGAGCTGAACAATTATTTGGTTCAGTTTCATACTTGAAGACTGGAGACTGTATTTACATAAGCTGTAGTTGCCCCTTCCCTAACTTTTATCAGTAAACCCAACATATTTCACCACTGATCATTCTCACAAATATAGCCCTGGTGCTGACTTGTATACTCCCAGGTTAAACTGGAATGTCACATGTCCCAGGATCCTCTTTGGCAAAAGGTTCCTCAGTTCCCTGGGTTGGACTACGAGGACTTTGGAAAGGCTTAAGGTGATGTTTCTCAATTAAGGCTCAGATACTTGTATAAGGGACATGACACCCCTGGGATGTAGGATAATATCTGGTACATTCAAGGTGGTAAACAAATTTTTCTTAAGTGTTCAAATTCAAAGCATTTATAGAAGACTTAAGGTAGTAGAGAGGTGGTTGTCAGCCAGAATGGACAAGACCAGATGCCCAACAGGACTGGAATGTACAAGAACCAGAAGCCAGAGTAACTCTACTGCATAGAGGGCCTAGTTTACCTCAATTTGGTAGGATCTTTTGGATCTACAGGAAGCAGATGATACTGTAGAACTTTCTCCTTTCATAACAAATAAAGATAGAACTTAGTGGCTCATGTAATTTTTACTTTGAGGAAATATGATATGACATATTTAGTCAATATTAGTTATTAGAGGCTTACTGTGTGTCGGTCACAGTGTTAATGTCTGAGGCAAATATGACTCCCCAAATCCTTCCCCATAAGGAAGTTAGCAGGTATTTATAGATAGAGGTAGTTATAACTAAGCAATTGTGATTAAATGTGATAAGTACATGGATAGGAGAAGAGAAGGATGCAATTAGAGGACATAGTAGGAACACATGTCCCAGAATATGGAGAGTTGAGGAATGCTTTTCAGAAAAAGTGCAAAGAGGCATTCAGCTTAGATTAGACCTGAGTTTGAAGTCGTGTCTTGTCCTTTTGTAGCTGGGAGATCTTTGGAAAGTTGCTTAATCCACCAGAGCTTCAGTTTTCCCATCTATAAAGTAGAGAAAATTAAAACTTACTATTCATACTTATTTCAGTGATTATGTGAGTTAAAATACTGAGTATCATACTGGACACAAAACAGATCTCAACAAAATTTCCAACCATACTCTGTCTTTTCTTTTACAATACTAGCATACAATGGTGGCCAGGCTGTTATATACCACATGCCCAATGAGCATTTCTTAAACTTATTTGAATCACAACAAAACCATATAATAACCAGCTTGTGCCAACTTTTTCATCTTTTCTGGCATATCTGTATTTTTAGCATCACATAGTCTATACACATAAGGGCATCTCTTGTAGTGATAGTATTCAGGTAAGATATAACTTTTCCTTATCAATCAAAATATGTTCAACTCTTATGGGTATGCAGAATATTTTAGGGTAATTAGATAATGTCTAGCATATGCACATAACTTATGTGTTGTTAGTTTTTCAGAATGGTTGTCCAGATTTTGGCAAAATTTACTTCTCTTGGGTTTGTGTTCAGGGTCTGGAAATAGTGGATGGGTGGTGGTGGGGTGTATTAACTGAAGAATAATCTTAATTTTGGCTTCTTAGAGACTATAAAGTGAGGTAACAGTAGGAAATTCCGCAAAGATGCTAACAGGAATAGCCTAAAAGTGATTAGAATTTCTGTATCTTTACTCTAGAAATGTGCGTGGATTTGGAATGCATACAACCAGGATGGTGGCAGAGCAGGCATGGCCCAGTTGTGCCATCCTTGTGGGAACTTGGCATAAGAGTCCTGGGCTTCTATGCACAGACCTACAAATCTCTACCCCTGTTGACTTTCACTCAATGAAAGAAACACAAGGAGCAGCACCTCGGCTTTTAGAAACTCCATGAGATCACGAAAGAGGAAATCTATTCACTGTGTTCACCTGCTTGCTGGAAGAACCTCGGGCCCTTTGTGGGAATGGAAGCACAGCATTTTCTGAACTGCAATTCTAAAAACACTTAACAATTCCCATTACTTTATGAGGAAAAAGAAAAAGCCTGGGGGCATCTGAAGATATTTGGCTCAAGACTTGAAGTGTACCAGTGCCCTATAATTTTTTTTTTCTTGTTTTGTGGCCCTAGGGCTCTTTTGCATAGAATGTTTCACTCATTTCCAAAGGGAGGAAAAACTAGAAGTCAAGCAGATAGTCCTCAAGGACCAGCTTTAGGATAAATGTAAAAAGGAGCTCTGCAAACACTGACAGGAGGGTCTGAAATCCAGCTTGGATTCTGTCTTTCCGAAGGGCTGAGAAAATGTTGGTGGGAGAATGGGGGCAATGAATCCTCAAAAACTTTGTTTCTCCCTCTGCTTCTGACACTTCAACTCCTTGGTCTACGCATGTTGTCCTGAACTGACTTCGTTTCTCTTTCTGTGACACAGACAATTTTAACATGGCTGGTTACATTTTTATAACATGTGGAGTTGTACAAAGTGCATCCTTCCATTTTTCACTTAAAATGAGATGGATACAATTTCCCCATTTCACAGAAGTAGAAATAGATATTGGGGGATTTTAGAGCAGTGGTGGAGTTGGGGAGACCAACATTTCCTGACTCTCAGTCTGAGGTCTTCCTAGTAAACCATGCTGTCACCCCTGTCCTTGTTGCCAGTGAGTTTCAATGTGAGGCTGATTGCTCCATTATTGACTAATGACATGAGGTTGTATCACAACAGATGCACATAATGAGATTTCCCTTTCTCTTCGCTCCTGAATCACAGTGAAGCCATTTGTGCTGGCTATAATCAAGTTTCCTCATCTATAAAGTAAAGGGAGCAGGAAAAGCACTGGGGAGAGTTATATCCTATTCTTTTCTTCTACAAATTATTCTGTGACTATAAACATACGTGAGATTATAATTACCAGGTAAGCAATTTTAAGTTTGAAGGAAAAAAAAAAAAAGAAAGATGGCATATAAATCTAAGGTATTATCATTATTTTTATTGCTTGGATTAATTGGGTCTTAACACAATATAACAGTAAAAATGTTATCTAGGTATATTTTAATTACCTGTTTTGAAGTAAAAATATGTCAGGTGTGCAGAAATCTAATTTGATGCCAGGGTATGACAATTCTCCAGTGTCTCAGTGTATGTGGAATCACTCTAATCATTGAACTGCCTGACTTGTCTAATACTCTGCAATCTCTGTTTTTGTTTCAGTTCCTGTAATTACAAGTAACATATACTTATTAATCTTGGCATCTGTTATTGGAATATTGCAACTTAAACAAATCTCTCTTTTGCAATTCACTATTTTCAAACTGCCAGTCTCTGTCTATTTCAGGTCCCATCACAGAATAACACCCCATCTTCTACAGGCTACCAGGCACATTCTCCCATACCAATGGCCCTAGCTGGGCATAGCATTAGCACTCTTGCTTCAGTAAGCAGAGGGGTTGGGGAGGCTTTGTCCGGGTTTGAATACCAGCTCCAGTACTTATTTTATGTAAAGGGTGACCGTATTCCTAGTTTGCACCAGACAGTCCCAGCTTCTGTCTATTGTGCCAGCATAATTGTTTATAGCTCCCCCTTTCACTCTCAAAAGTGTCCTACCCTTGTATACGTGTGTGTGTGTGTGTGTGTGTGTGTGTGTGTGTGTGTATAGCACCCCAGGCAAATCACAATGTATTTAATCCTTATCTTTGTCATCTGAAAAATTTTTGAAAATTTTAAACTCTTAGTGCATAGCAAGTGTTCAAGAAATATTACTCTTACCTTCTGCAGTGTTATATCTGTGGGCCTCTAGAGGATGATGAACTTACTCTTTTGCTTTTTGATGGCACTACTGAAGAACAGCTACTTGATTCCATCCTTTGTAAGACTCCCATGTGACTGTCTTCTCCACCTCTGGTCTAGGTTGGCAGGACACCTGAAGTTTTTCCATCTGATAACTCTCATTCCTTGTGGAGAAGAAGATCTTCTCTCTACCCCAGCTGGGCATTTGGGCAGTCACCATTGTTTCTGGGGCTGTGTCTGATCCTGCTCTTCTTCAGTGTGAATTACATGGATTTCTCTGGATACCTGTGCTCAGCCTCTACATTAAAGTCTTGAGATCTCACCCTGACATGTCCACTTTTCTTCTCAATGATTGGGTGGTGTAATGTGCGTGGAGGTAGAGTTACCATTCATCCAAACAGCCTGTGAGGAGGGGAAGGGAACTGTGGGACAAATGTGAAGAGCCAAGGACCCAGCCAACACTGAGCCCTTTAAAGGAAGTGGAAATCAAATGCTGGGCCAGACCCCAGGTACAAAGGGCAAAAGCAGAGCTCAGGTTCACATACAGTCAGGAGCTTGCAATTTGACAGATGCAAGTTCAGTGGAAGAGCAGATCCAGTACAAATGGGGAGGACCAGGGTGATTGTTGCAAACAACCAGATAGGTCCTATGTTTTCCTAACTGGCTGCTGTGAGTGGCACGCAGGAGTGTCACAGGCATAGAGAGATGGGGGTGAGTAGATACTCCTCCACTCACTCTAATGGGATGCTTCCCTGGCTATGAATGCCTTCTTGCAATTTGACTGGAGTTATTACAATTTCAGTCAATTTACTCTTGATTTCTGATTCTTGACTCCTCTTTGGCCCACTGCTTGTCCTGAAATCCCACTAAATCTTTTCCTAGGAGACAGTGTGACTTGGTTTTCTGAGTGCTGTGTCCTGCTGTGGCTTAAGCCACTCCTGGGAAGTATAGTGGTCACAAACAGTAGAATGGAGTCCCACACCCAAGGAGAGCTGATAAGAACCCCATGCCTAGCCCCAGAAGGATTTAAAGTCCCACCCTACAATCCAGATTCTAAGAATGAACTAAGGACAGGATGGTTCTATACCTAGCCAACACTTTGTACATTGTTACCTGTATTAACTACATTTTCTTATTTTCTGTGTTCTCAATGACCTAACATCTGGGGCCTTGCTGACTTGGAGGAACTGTCTCCCACCCAGTCCCCTCTGACCCCCCTAAAGCTTAGCTAATTCTTAGAGATAGTAAGCAGCATACCTGCAAGCATGTCTTTGCTCTGCAAACCAAACATACCCCTCCACCTCCTTTCATCTAGTTCTTTCACTCTGAGACACTATCACTCAGCCCTAATGACCTCAAGACCATGTACTGGACAGCTAGGAACCACCCTCAGAGCCAAGTGCACACTGGAATTACTCAAACAATCCAATCCCAAACCTGCTTATCCTGCCTCAGCTGTTCCTTCCCATGGGAAGCAGCACAGTAAAGGTTTCTACCCATAGTTCCTCTCTCTCTCTCTCTCTGTCTGTCTCTCTGCTCATTCTGCCTTGGTGCTTCCCCATGTAGCCATGCATGGTGTGCTGTGCCTCTTGTCCCTAGAGGTCAGTGAGAAATATAAAAACTTCTTCCTTCATGACAATCATTTCCGTGTCTTCATGCATGTCTTACACACCTGATTAAACCAAATCCAGGGTATCATTAAAACACAGTCTTTCCATTAATCCTCTTGTATTATTACCAGGCATGTCTACTTTGGAAAGTCCTACTTTGGAAAGGCCTACTTTTTTCCAGATACATAGTTCTTCTGAGCTTGGGTCAAATTCTGTAGGAAGTAGGAAGATAAAACATGACCCTTGAATGTGCATAGGAGATGGCTGCCAGAAAAAGTGTCATACACCTGCCTCCAGGATGCACTGATTTGCGCATGAGTGTGTTAGGATGAGGGTTGACATGTTGTGACATTTTATTGACCAACTGAATATATAGTCCTTTATAAAATTTGTTAATAGAAAAATCAAGACACCAATAAATTCATTTTAGTTATGGGACATGTAATCAAACTTGCCATTTAACTAGGCTTAGAATATATAGGGAAGTGATGATCTATAGGAACTTTTGATCGGCAAACTTTTTTTGCAAAGGGCCAGATAATAAATTTGGTTCTGTGGGCCGGGCCATAGATGTCTATAACCACTATTCAACTTTGCCATTATTGTGTGAAAGTAGCCATAAATAATATATAACTTATGGGTGTGGCTGTGCTCCAATAAAATTTTATTTACCTAACAGATGTCAGGTTGGTTTTGGCCCATGGGCCATAATTTGCCAAACCCTATCTATGAGGCTAAACCTCTATATATGCATGTTTATATCTAAACAATCATAAGGTACTCGGCTAGTGTATTCAGAAATAGGTTCTTGGGTTGAACTGGTCTTAAAAGAAAAAACAAATTGTTATTC
Source organism: Cynocephalus volans (assembly GCF_027409185.1). Taxonomy (NCBI): domain Eukaryota; kingdom Metazoa; phylum Chordata; class Mammalia; order Dermoptera; family Cynocephalidae; genus Cynocephalus; species Cynocephalus volans. The sequence continues at coordinate 121,870,136 of NC_084467.1, read as the reverse complement.
AAGTAATTAACACCTTAGTACTATGGTATTTTCCTATTTTTTTTTTCCTTTTTTTTCCCCTCTCAATGTATCAATCATTTGAAAGATTTTGTTATCCAACAGAAAATCAATACTTATTGATCTAGTCAGTAAACATTTATTGACCTACTGTGTGAAAGGCAATATGTTAGGTGCTAGAAATAGAAATATGAAGCAAGGAAAATTGAATGTACAATAAGCATACAGTTTGCAGATAATGTATGTAAACAGATAAATGTAATTTGGTGTAATATCCCATAGCAGAAGTGAATGCTGTACTTCAGCTGAGTACATGGCCCTGCCAGCTCTATTCCTCAGTATAAAACTCTTTCCTCTTTTCTCCTCTTAGAAGTTTCATGTTTTTGTGTGTGTGTGTGTGTTTGTGTTTTGTTTTGTTTTGTTTTTACCATGCAGGCAATTTTACGATATCATAGATATATTATCCATAATAAAAATTTGGGTAATGCTCTAACATTCAATTGGCTTTTAATAATTCAATTTCATGGATTCTCCAAACACTTTGGGAAAAAACATAAATTTTGGGGGGAAAAGCATAGATTTGGGGGATAAAAGCAGAAATTAAAAATATGTGTGCAACATTATTGTTTCCATTCTTTTATGCTTAACACACTGTGGAGAAAGAGAGAGAGGGAGATGGGGCTGGGGAGAGAGGGAGGGAGAGGGAGAAGGACAGGGAAAGGGAGAAAGAGGGAAAGAGAGAGGAAAAAAAAGAGAGAGAGAAAAGGAGAGAGAATGCCTGAGAGCCAGCGACACAGAGGTTAAACTTTTATTTGCAAAATAATGCCATTATTAACAAAATTACCCAATGCTTGCACTACATTGCATAAAACAAAAACTATTTTAGCACCAACATTATCAGGAAAGATATAAACTATCTGCTATAATATAACCTGTCTGAAAAATTATATATGGTCCTTTTTTCTCTCATGCAGTGTAAACAGATGAAAAGTTCGTCACAGGTGGTTATCAGCCTATCTCAGACCAAGATTTGGGAAGTACTGGGCTAGATTTCAAACACGCACAGGATCTGCATATTCTCTATCAGCAAGGCAACGTCTGACAGGCGATTCAGTAACCCTTCCTCGCACTGGAATAGAAGGGACACTTTTATTACTCTTTCTTGTGTGTCAGTTAGTGCACTGTTGATAGCAAATTGGCTAGAAGGGGTTGAAATGCAATCAGTGAAGATGGTGCTTATAATGTACAGGGGGTGAATCCTTTTAGATGTCTGATCATTAGTGTGCAGCTACCTCTGTTTTAATGACAAGGTTGTGACAAGAATCACCAAATCTGATTTTGTCACCTGATCCCTTAGTTTAAATGTTATTGCCTTTGCTGCTGCCACAGGATAGCTCTTAAAACTAGTCCCTCATAACTAAACTTGAGCCTGATCCAGGCAAATAATTTTATCAGGTATGAGAAAACTCTTTCTGTTCCAGACAACATGGTTTCTTCAAGAGAGGGAGTTATAAGTCTGTCCTCTTGGCTAAAGGTGCTCTTTAGGTTCTATTCTCATTTTAAGTCATCGTTCTCAAAACCAGTTCTCCATCGTCAGGGTGGCTGGATTAGAAGGGGCTTTGAACAGCAGCCACACGAGCCCTTTGTTTCACAGTTGAGCCTGGACCATTGGCCAGACCCTCCTCTCCTCATGATGGATTCAACTGAGGCACCACCCATTTCTAATTTCAATGTATCTTGGTCAAAACTACCTCAGTTCATCAGAGAGGGTCTAATAATATTGGACTTCAAAATGGAAGTGATCAAGATCCCTAGCTTTTCCCTCCAATTTGCTCCCTAATTCCTATGTAAGACATAAGCAACTTCTCCCTGGAAAGGGACTCTGTACATCCGAGGGTAGTGTTTCTCAAGGCACAAATGGTTTCTTTACACCCCTCAGCACAGCAGTGATAGTCAAATTAACTTACATTTATGTAATGAAGAGGGGAAATTCACATGTCACAGAACAAGTATGGTTTGCTTTGAGATGACTTTCTGCTTTTATCTAGAGGGAGGACCAGGGAGCCTTTAAATAACAATTTCTCCCTCTATAGTTTCACTTACTCTGGTCCCTTGTTAAGTTGGATTATTGTTCAACTAAAGGGTAAGCAAATTTACTTAAATTTCTCATTTAATCATACACTTTTTAATGAGTATATGTAATTGTCATTTCACTTGAGTGTAGCTTAATACTCTGAAACGTGGCTATGGCTGCATTAAAATTATTGCCTACAAGCTGAAACAGTTGTTGCTGACCGTGCCTTAATATAGTTTTTTGAAAGTGCTGTGCTTTGAGATCTTCAGTTTGACAGAATAACAGAAATCCAAATGATTATTTCTTTTATTGTTTTAAAAAATGCCTATGCATTTCATTTATTTTTATTAATTTAACTTCTAGTTAAAGTAAAGGGCAATGCTTTTGTGTCCAGTGAACAAATTCTCTGTGGAATTTGAACAAATATATAGGTTCTAACAGTTTTACTCTTTCCACTGCAAATTCCATTAGCTCTCAAGGCAACAGTACTTCTCTATTCCTTTCTATCTTCTTGGGACATTACAATAAGAAAGAAAAAGGAAAAGGATGTGGAACAATCGAATATAAGGCTCACAAGACTAAAATCCTCCTACTTCACAAGATGAAAGAGAAAGAAATAAAATCTCAGCAAAAGTTAAAACAGTAATCAGGGAGCAGCTGTTCAGATGGAAGAGATAAAAGCAAACAGCAGAAAGGCCACGGGAAGCTGAGGACTGGAGCAGAGAGGCTGTGAAGGTTTTGAGTGATTGGCTCAAAGAGAGCAAAACTTTAAAGGAGGCTTTGAGAGCACCTCAAACACAGAATAAAAAAGGCAAGTTAAGCAGGGATTACTTTATCTTGAAGAAGGACATGTTTTATTTATGTACATATAAACAGAGATAAAAAGTTTTATCACTTTTGCTTGTTTCTTTTACATATTAGAATCAGTGATATTTTGTAAAGATGGTCCCTTGGCTTGACTTGAGTAGATAATATGATCCTGATTGAGACCGAAGAAATTCTTGAAGCATAAAGCAAGAAAGATGGTATTCAGGGTGCTTTGAAAATAATGACAGCTAACCTATTGTCCTGTATACTGTGGGGGAAAAAAAAAAAACAATGCAGTAGTCCCCCTTTATCCATGGTTTCTGTTACCACAGTCAACTGTGGTCTAAAATATTAAACAAAAAATTCTAGAAGTAAACAAGTTTTAAATTGTGCCCCAACTTGAGTAGCATGATGAAATTTGTGCTGTCCTGCTCCATCCTTCCCAGGACATGAAGCATTCCTCTGTCTAGCATATCCACACCATATATGCCACCTGCCCCTTAATCACTTAGTAGCTGTCTGGGTTGTCAGATTTACTGTCATTTTATCACAGAGCTTGTATATAACCCTTATTTTAATGGTTCCAAAGCACAAGAGTAGTGATACCGGCATATTGTTATAATGGTTCTACCTGATTATGAGCTACTGTTGTTAATCTCTATGCTAATTTATAGATTAAATTTTATAATAGGTATGTATGTATAGAAAACAGTATGGTTTGAGGCAAGAGAGAATGCCTGGGGTCCTAGGCATGCCCCAAAACAGGAAGGAGAGAATGCTGAAGATACCTCCACCATGCGTGTGGCCCACCATGGCCAGCACCACAGCCATGGCTGCCAAAAAAGTGACTCTATGCTCCAGCAGCAGCTATCACCACCAGGCAGGTTGCCTGCCAGACATTCAACTGCACTAACACAAGAAAAGTCACCAGAGGAGACTAGAAAAAGAAGAGGATGTCTCTCTCCTCAAAGCCAACTCCAGAGTAATAGAAGAAGCAACTTCTCTACCAGAAGACATCCAAATAGAGATACGAGAAATACTAAAACCCAAGAAAATATGACACCATCAAAAGAATACAGTAATTCTCAAATACCAGACCCTATAGAGCACAAAACCCTTGAAATGACTGAAAAGGAATCCCAGACAACAATCAACTCACTGAGAAACTCGCTGAGATACAAAAAAACTTGGTTAGACAACATAATGAAACAAGAAAAACATCCAGGATAGGGAGTAGGAAATTTACAGAGATTAATACCTTAAAAAGAATGTAGGAGAACTCACAGAACTGAAAGATTCACTCAACAAAATAAAAAAACACGACCAATAGCTTAAGCAGCAGGCTAGAACAAGCAGAAGAAAGAATTTCTGATCTTGAAGACAGTCTTTTCGAAATAAAAAAAAAAAGCAAAAAATAATTTTTAAAAAATGAAGAAAATCTAAGAGAGCTAGCAGACCACCTAAGCACACAAACATTTGAATCATGGGTGTTCCAGAAGGGGAGAAGAAAAGAAAAGACATGGAAAACCTATTCATTGAAATAATAACAGAAAACTTCCGAGGTATAGGAACAGACATGGACCTCCAGATCCAGGAGGCTCAAAGATCTTCAAGCAGACTCAACCCAAAAATATCCTCTCCAAGGCAAATTAAAGCCAAAATGGAAAAGCTCAAAGACAAAGAGAGAATCTTAAAGGAAGCAAAAGAAAAGCATCGGGTTAACTATAAGGGAGCCCTATGAGACTAACAGTAGGCTTCTTAACAGAAACTCTATAGGCCAGAAGAAAATGGGATGATATATTCAAAATACTAAAAGAAAAACCTACCAGCCAAGAATACTATACCCAACAAAGCTATCATTCAGAACTGAGGGAAAAATAGTGTATTTTCCAGACAAACAAAAGCTGTGGGAATTCACCACCATGCAACCAGCCCTACAAGAAATCCTTAAGGAAGTCCTGCATCTGGAATCTGAAAAACAATAATCACTACCACAAATACACAAGAAGGAACAAAACCCACTGGCAGAACAAAAATGTAAATGAGAAAGAGAAAAAAAAACTAAATCTTACCACCATAAAAAGCCATAGTAACAATGTAATAATACCCCTACTTTATTTCCGATTTTAGAAATTTTGGTCTTCTGTTTTTTCTTGGTCAGTCTGAATAAAGGTTTGCAAATTTTGTTGACCTTTTTAAAGAAAAAAAAAAAGAAAAATATATAGTTTATATAGGGTTCAGTACTATCTGCTGTTTCAGACATTCTCTGGGGGTCTTAGAACCTATCCCCCATGGATAAGGTTGCACTAATGTACAGGTAAGTGAAGAGAATAGTTCGTGTAATCATGTAACCTAAATTGCAGGTAGAAAATGGGTGAACTGGGAAGACAGTAGTGATGGAATCGAATGAGACTCTCCTCCCCTCTACCAACTTAATTTTTTAGAGACCTCTTGCATGCCTCCGAACAGCTCAGTGCCATATTTCTAATATATTCCCTGAGTGGAATAGCCCTCCTGATTCTTCCTGCTCCCAGGTATATTGCAGAAAGAATTTAGCATTAGGCCCTAAAATATACCTTCACCGATTCTTATTATCAAACAAAAGTCCTCAGAAAACTGAGAATGCAGGTGTGTGTAAATTTTCTTTACTCCAGCCTAAAAGCTCCAGCCAACCACTTTTCTTGATTAAGGGGCTGTTTTTCTCCAAACGATCAATTGGTGCTGGTGTGTTTTTTACCTCAGCAGTTCTCAGGGAGAGTCAACTCATAAGTTAAAATACAAGTGATTGCCACCATCGCTATTACTACTTCTACTATGATGACAACTATCACAATTAGCAAACATTTGTTGATCACTTACTATGTGTTGAGCATTATATTGAACACTTTCTTTGAATTATCTGTAACCTATTACAATAACCTGCTAAGATAGATGCCCACATTCACACTCCAAGAATCTTTCAGAGCCAGGACTCAAACTCTGATTGAATCTTTCATTATATCATGCTGCCTTGTAATTTGATGCCCTTTCCAACTTGGGTGTTTGATTTCTCTGATAGCACTGCCTCCTCTTGGCTATCCTACACCATCGGTCCCTTCCTGTTGTTATGTCTGCCACAGTTTTCCTCTCTGAGAGGTGCCTTCCACAAAATCCTGGAGCCCTGAGAGTGGGAGCTTTTACTTAGCTGGTGGAGTCTGCCTCAGCTAAGTAAAAGCTTAGCTCCATGGTTGAAAGAAAAGTGTTTAAGCCATCTGTGCAATGCTGTTAGTTTCCTTGAAGGTCTTGCTGTTCCTCTGTCATTAAGACATGCTGCTAGGGATCACAATCTATCTACTTGGGCTTTGTGGCTTGGGTGGGTGCCCCAGCTGAGCCTGGTTAAATGTATCTCTAAACCCTGTCCACTCTAGCTTGGTCAGCAGGTCCTAGGAGACAGGCCTGCCACCTTCTCTGGCAAAATAAAATTCTGTTCCTATTGTGGCTGCTTCTTGGTAGGAAGTTAGCAGTCTCTTGCTACCTTCTTTACCGCAACTGTACCTCATTAAAGGGCTCTGACATTTTCTCTTTTTTTTGGCAAAGTAGTAATTGGAGGATGAAGGAGTGAGGAATGGAGTGTTGTACTTGAGACACACTTGGTGAAGTTGGACAGTGCCACTGATACTCTGACACCCAATCTCACCTGGGTCATTCTCAGTGTCAGTGATTTCCCTACCTCCTTCTTCAAGGGCATTGACTATTCTCTGTAGGCACTCTGTGTAGACTAACTAATTCAATGGCTACCAGTCATTAGTATTCATTATCATTAACTCTAACACATTGATTTATCAACTGTTGGGTAGAGGACAAAGTTATCCATCTGAATCTTCCTTATGGTGCCCTGTTCTTCAAGTACTCATACAAACACTCCCTCAGGCTACGTGCTTCTCTCAGAGTGAACAATTACATTAACTTTTGTTCTTAGATGTGTGAAACCCCAGCTTTTAGCAGCCATGGGGGAGATGGGCTAGTTGTGCATCAAAGCAACTCACTTTTTCTACTGGGACATGACTAGATTCACTTTGTCAGCCTCCCTTGCAGTAGGGTTGAGTTCTGGTCAATGTAATGAAGACAGAAGTGATGTATGCCATTTCCAGACCCACCCATAAAATCCCCAGTGCCATCTTCCAGGAGTGTTCTCTTGCCTCATCTTCCAGTCAGATAAAGAACCTCCAGTGGAAGACTTAGATGCCTCACAGGATGGCAGAGCCATGAGATGTGAGGAGTCTGGGCTCTAAGTAAACCCTCTCATCTGCATCAGTCTGCATTGCACTGTAACGGTAAAAAAAAGTGAATCTTCATTGTGTTAAATTACTGAAAGTAGGGTTCTTTGTTATGGTAGCTGGTGTTTTTTTCTAAAATAACATTCCATTGTACTGGGTCTTTGTTTCATCCCACATATTTCAATAGAAGCTTTGAGTTTTCACCAGGATGGAAATAATAAAATAAGGAAAGGAAAGAGGAGATATGAAAGGGAGAGAAGAAGAAGAGAAAGAAAAAAGACAGAATAAAGGAAGGAGGATTGGTATTTAGAAAGGTCATTTGGGTAAGAAAAAAGAGTTACTGTAGTTGTACCAGTCCCAACTGTGGCTACTTTTCCAGATCTTGTACACGTTCTGGCTTGCAGCCCACATATAGGGCTATCGACTACGTGACACATAAACACTAATAGGAATAATTGGAGGCCAGCATTGTGGTCACCATTTCTACAATATGCTCCTTTGGCTTTTGAGACTTTGTTCCTCCTGGAGCTATCACTGTGCTCACCATTCCTGTGGGAAAATATTTTTTCCCTCTCTTTTTTGTTTACACCAATCTCACAACACATTTTGTCTATCATTAATTATTTTTTCAATTAGTCATATATTGCTAGATATTCTACTTATTTCTATGTATATAGTTTGTGCATCTATATTGAAAGCTCTTTGAGGACCGAGAGGGTGTCTTGTACTTTATTCACAGGGTTCTCTGGCATTATGTAGGTGCTGAATACCTAACGGATTTCCATAATTATTATAGCAGGACAGGGCTCTTATCTATTATGACTTTTAACAAATTTACATGTTGATGAAAATGAAATAGTAGGCAATGTTGTATAATAGAAAAGGAATTCATTAAGTTTCATGAGTCATGGTCCTAGAGATAAGATTTTTATTATGTTAAGAAAGATGTAATGCTGGGATCACAACTTTCATTTTGTTAAAATGTTAACAGTTTTATAGACCTGTAGGCTTTATAGCACACTAGAGACATTACTAGTGCCAAGGAAGGCAGTCAACTTTAGTTTAAATAAACAAATAATTACAGGTGACAATAGAAATTTAAACGGAACTATCATGGATCTATTCACTCCACTGGACGTTGCTCTCTATTCTATTATCTGTAACATACATGCATGCATACAGTGTCATTCACAGACATTGCTTCTATTCAGCAATGAAAAACATTATGTTCCAAGAGATGTCATTGTTGATAGATATAGAGAGGGGTTTCTGAAAACCCTCTACAAAATTATCATAATAGTAACAATAGTAACAAAGCAAAACTTCGTAGCTCTGTTTTGCACCTTGTTTTATCAGCCCTGCTATGGAAGCTGTTTATCTAAATGGAGTTAGGAGAAAAGCAAAACCATGAAAGGAGAGACAGCTAAAGCTGGAAGGTATCTGGGGAAAAGGAGAGGGTGACGCTTAGCAGCCTAGCCAAATAGGTCCATGAGAGTGATAGGATTTCAGAAGCCTCCGACAATTCTAAGGCCTATTTTTACTTAAAAGCAGAAAACAGTGTCTGGCCAAAAGTGCTATTTCAATTTAAATGTGTGAATGGGAGGCATTATGTCTGCATCATATTAATTTGGGAAGTGGTGACATAAAGAACTGAAAGAGTCCTATTTTCTCTTCGTATGCCCCTGAGTTTCTTAATCTATTTTTAGCTTTTGTCCTTTCAGCTCAGCCAGGAGCTGCCCTGAGACTCAGCCTATGGAAATGTGCCGGGCTCTGAACTGAGCTGTAAAGAATGAAGGTGAAGCTCTGAGCTGCTAGATTCATGGCTGGGGTTTTTACACACACATAAAATATGAATCTCAGTTGTATACAAAGCTGAACCCATCGTGCCAAAAGGATCCCAGTCAAGCAGGACTGTAAAATGAAATCCTTTTGGACTAATTTAAAGAGTCCTGAGTGATATAAATTGTGGCCTGCTCAAATGCAGGAAATAAAAAACCAAAAAACCAAAAAACAAAACCCCAACTTGAATACACGCTTCTCTCTTGGTGCGTTGGCAGCCTTGGTGTATGAGCAATGGGAACGAGAAACAGACTGAGTCCACTCCAGATTCATTTTCCAAATAACTTCCAGCTCCCTGTTTATACTGGTCTTGTGGGCCTAATGAAACCCTCTTCAGTGAGAATTTAATACAGAGATAAACTTTTCAATAAATAAATGGCTCTGAGTTGGCTGAACTCTAATGCCTTTCAGTCTGACGCAGCCGCTTCTCTGGAATTGGTATGCATAGGAGGGAAATGCTCGTAAAAACATTCCCGATAAAAGAATTAATTCACACAGGACACTGAGCTGGAACCTTTGCCCATCAGGCACTAAGATTTTTCTATTTCATTCGATTTTTCACTAACCATCTTATAGGTCTTTTGTTATCTTAGTAGGTACAAACGCTCAAGGTCCCTGTGACCTTCTTAAGCAAGCACTTAAATGACTATTAGAACAATTAAATACAGTTGTATGTAAAAACGTTTCAATACTTGGTTAGGAGGTTTCAAGCAGTAGAAGGTGCAGTGTAAGTAATATGTGTAACCTTGTTGATGAGTTTTATTTGAAACATTCAAACTCTCACTTTCTATGAGAAATTAACTTAGGATTTGAGGAGGGAGTTTACTGTATCATCTTCACTATACTATGAAAGATCATCTGCTGTTTTCTGTAGATATAGATAAGAATTTCTATTGCTGGCACTTAGGTAAGTTTCTATGGAGAGTACTTCCATCAAGTCATTGGTTTACTAACTTAGAAAATATTTTTCCATTCAGAAATATTTTAGCAATTTTTTTTTCTTTTTAATTTATTCATGTAGTTTGAAGAAAATATTTTGTTTCATGTAGGTTGGATAATTTAATTTAAAAAATTCTTTGTTTTTTGATTCTGTTACATATAAAATTATATATGGAGAAAACATGTAAAAAGGGTATTAGGATTTGAGTATAAAATGAGGGTTCATAGTAAAAGCTAATATTTTATGTAATTTTTTGGACCACTCTGAACCCTATTAAAGTATTAAATTTCTTCAATTTTTATAAATTTCATGAAGAATGACAGTTTTTCTATGTCTATTGTATTTCTTTAGGTTATATGCATTGCATTTTTCTTTCTTTTTTAAAAAATTATACAAGTAATACATGCTGATTGTAAAAAATTCTTGCAATCTGTATGAGAAACACACAGGTATAATCCTTCACCCCCAATCATACTCTCCTCTCCAAAGGAGCTACTTTAATATTTTAACATATATTTTCTCCTAAGGAGTTATATGCATTTTGAGCAAAGGCCTATGACATGATTTATGAACAATTTAAAAAATTAATCCATTATATTTTCAGATTTGAACATAATTTTCAGTTGCTCAAAAACATGTTGATGTTACTTGATTTTATTTACATCTGTTGGGAAAGTAAAAGAGTTTAGTCAGGCCCCCTCACCTTAGGTCCAGTTGGGTGTGGTGCAGCACATTCTTTGTAAACAAATTGTGTGTGGGGGGGTGGAGTTAGTGGGCATGCACACCAATGTATCTTTTTAGTTTTGTTGCTATTGTGTGTTGGAGAGAGTTGAGTGGAGCAGCAGCCCTGAACTGCTGGCCGGCAGAAAGCTTGCATCTAAAAAGAGAGCATGTTTATTTTGCTGGCAGCTGCTCAGTTTTTCTTTGGATTTTGCTGGTAGCAGTTGAGTTTCTGAGTTTCTCTTTGGACTGCCTAGCTCTCAGGTATGTGTGTGTGTGTGTGTGTGTGTGTGTGTGTGTGTGTATGTGTGTGCTGAATAAAGACTACTCTTTCTTCGACCACGGCTCCAAGGACCTTTTTTCTGGTTACCTAGCTCATAGAACTGCATGTGAAGGGTTTGTGACCCAGTCTGGACAATGGGCTTGAGGGGTCTGTGAGCTCCAGGATCCAGCCCTAGCTCTACAATTGGAATAGTTGTTGCGGGATTATGGGCAGGTAAAAGAGCCCAACAACATCTCATTTGCCTCTCTGTAAGTAGATATAACTTTTCAAAGAGGTAGTCAATTCCCCAATTTTTATGTTGTTCTTCAAAAGCATCAACCTTCTCAAGACAATGAATATTGCATATGGTACCAAGCAACCTTTTGATTTCAGCATATGGAACATAAAATGATGGGCATGCATGTTTAGTTGGATCATAAGAAACAACAGACATAAGGTAGCAAAACCTTTTTCTCAGCATGTACAATATTACATCTGCATCCTGTCTGCAATCACCTGATTAATAGCAACCAATACACCTCTATCCCAAATCCTGTCAAATTTGCCAGTATTTGTCCTGGGAAGATCAAAAATGCTGCAACAGTACAATGAAATATTCCCCAAATAACTCATATACTTTGGCACCAGGAGTTTTGTTGATTGCTTCTTCTGAGTAAGAAATATTCTGCTCCATAAAAAATTCCCGTATCCCACGTTCACTGATTTCTTCACCAACTGCACTGTGTCCTCAGTCTGCAAACCATTTCATGTCAACCGCTTTTCCACAAAGAGGAAAAAAATACTGTCAGTCTACTCTCACCTTTAAGAAAAGTATCCAAATACTTCTTTAATAGCCAATGTCCTTGTTCTTGATGAAATGCAGTTTCACGGTTCACCAATTTGTCTTGACATTCTTCCAGAGTTAGTACTTGGTTTTCTGTACATCAGTATCAGGGTACACTTTAATTCCAAATAAAGTTCTTGCATCATCCATAGTTTTATAGATCCCTTAGCCTCACAAGCAGATGTCTCCCATGGGGCATCTGCAACTGGCACAGGCTTCAGGCTGCTTCCACTCACAGCAGAAGGCAGAAAAGCAGCTGGTGGGTGCCTTTAACAAATATTTTATGAGTATTAGCCTGTATTCTTGGTATTGATAATATTCTAGGTCATAATCCTTCACTCTATGAGTCAATCAACATACAGAGAAGATAGCATTGTCATGAATATTTTATCAAAAATTAGGTTTCCATTTTCTCGTGGTACAGTTGAGAATCTTAGAAGTCAAAATATGCAATATTTTTTTATTTCAAAAACATAACAAAAATCTACAACTTATTTCTCAAAGTGTTGGGTAAATTTTTCTTTTCCAATCTCACATGATAATAAACATAAAAGAATGATTAGTGTTGCAATCAATTACATAAGTATTAAAACGAAAGTAAAAGAGAACGTAGGCATTGTTTCAAGAAGACATTTTGTGTCTAAGAATACAATTTACCAAAAGAAAATGTGATCTTCGATGTATATTAAGTGACAATTTAAAGATAGTGTAGTAAGCCAGATAAGAATTTTCAGGAAATATTTGCTACTGAGATGTGTGCTACGTAAATTCTAACAAGAGTATTCTGAAAATATCCTCTAAAACAGAGAGAATGATTTTTTAATTTGAGGATCTCTTTTGAATGTCAAAAGTTCTGATTCTCCTCTAGGGAGAGTTTCTGTTATTTATAATCTCTATAAAAGAAGATTCTATTTGCTAAAACACTTAATCAAAAGTTAGCTCCAGTAGTTACTATTATTGTGAGGTCATTCTAATAGGACCTTTTACAAAAATGATGGACCTGAACTCTGTTTGCAGTGCAGGGGTGTTGGGCCTGTCAACTAAGGCTTCAAGGCAAAGTAGGCCTTATTCTGGGGCAGAATAGGTACCTGCCTACTGGAGCGATCAGAGGCCAGTGGAAGTCTTACAACCCAGAGCCTTCCCATCAAACTAATATGACTACAGAGTTTGAAATTCTTGTGTTAATAATTTCTTTTTATGCTTTGGCCAGGGATGACAACAGACTTCATTGCACTTTCCAATGCTGATAGTGGATGTTGGGACTGCATCTTAAGATTGTTTGCCAAAAAGATCAGCAAAAAAGAGTAAGAAAACTGTTGAACAGTATCTGTCATGGGTAAGGACTAGGTTGTATCTGACAACCTTGTGGGTTATTAATTTTACTATATAAAGCATAAAAACCCTCTAGAATGATATGATACCTATCTTTTGGTTCATGAGATTCTTTGGGTAAGTATGTGCACACATATATACATATGCATACACACATATATATATTTACATGCATTCATACATATATAATACATATATAGCATACACACATGTAGTACCTGTATAATTACAGATACTGAGAAACATATAATATATGCAAAATAGAGAATATGGACTTCTAGATGCTCTACGTCCTGGCCAACACTTCACACTGTCATCTTGTAAGATTGTAGTTATTCTAGCGGGTATGTAGTGAAATCTCATTGTGGTTTTAATCTGTATTTCTCTGATTTTAACAATGGTGAGCACCTTTTCACATACTTATTTGCTTTTTGATATCCTTCTTTGGTGAAGTATCTGTTCAAGTTGGTTGCCCACTTTTCTGCTGATTATCTTTTCCGTATTGATAATAGAAATTTAAAAATATATTCTAGGTAAAGTCTTTTTTCAGATACATGCATTTCAAAAATCTCTTCATTTTCCTTCTTAATTGTGTCTCTTGAAAAACAGATATCCGTAATGTTAATGAAGTTCAATTTATCAATCTTTAATTATTAATAATTTTGTCCTGCTTAAGAAAACCTTGCTCACTCTAAAGTCATGAAACCCCATTTAGGACTATACCCTACCTAGAATTGATTGTTGTGTCTATAATGTGAGGTACGGGAAAAGACTTGAACATGAATACCCAATGCAGAAAGCCGTATTTATTGAAAATACTGTCCTTTCTCATTACATTACAGAGGCTGGCACCTTTGTCTTATGTGACCATATATAATTGAGTCTCTGGTTTCTCATTTGTATTCTCCTGACCTATTTTTCTATCTTTCCACTAATACCACACTGTCTTATTCATGATAGCTTTATCATGAATAAGATATCTTATTCATGATATCTAGTAGTATAAAGTTCTCCAACATTTTCCTTCTTCAAGATTATTGTAGCTGTATTGATGCTACATTTTGGTACATATTGTAGGATTACTTTGTCAATTTCATTATTAACTTATTCCCATATGTACAGACACCACATAATCTGCTAGGAATTTGCTGTGAATTGCATTGACTCATAGATAAATTTGGGGAAGAACTGACTTTTTTGTAATACTGGATTTTCAATCCATGAATATGGCATATTCTATCATTAATTCAGATATCATTTCATTTCTTTTCATAATATTTTATAGTTTTCTATGTAGAGGTCTTACACATATTTTATTAAATTTATGTCTAGATTTTTTAATGGTTTTTGATGCTATTACAAATGGAAATTTGTAAAATTTAATTTTCTATTTTTTTTTCTAGAATATAGAAGTAAAATTAATATTTGTATATTGACCTTATAGCCAGAGATTGTACTAAATTGACTTATTAATTCTAGTCATTTTCCTATAGATTCTTTAAAATTTTTACATATATAAGAATGTTGTCTTCAAATAATGAAATTTTATTTTTTTAATGTACATTTATTTTTTCTTACCTTGTTGGACTGGCAAAGGCCTTCAGTACAATGATAAATAGAAATGGGGGACATCCTTGCCTTGAAATGCTTTCAATATTTCATCATTAGGTAGATGTTTGCTGTCAGCTTTTTTATGCACGTATGTTATCACATTATGAAAGTTTCCTGACATTTCTAGTTTTTAAATAATTATACATGGATGTATTTTATGAAATACATACATTCTCCAATTACTGAGAAAATTATATGATTTTTCTTCTGATGATTATGTGGTGAATTACACTGATTCTTTTTCAAAAGTTTAAGTACTCTTACAGCCCTATAAAAAAATGAAGTTTGGTTAAGATGCATTTTTCTTTTATACAGTTTTGGATTTGATTGTTATATTCTATAAATGGTAGTTTATGTCTATTTTCATAAGAGATAATCACCTATCTTGTAATTGAAATTTTCCTTTCCTATAAAGTTTATGTCTAGTCTTGGTGTCAAGAAACCATAGAATAACTTGGGAAGTATTTTTTCTTTTTCTTTTCCCAAGAACCTATTGTTTTTAGTATATATAATCAAATTTGTGCTATATTTCCCTTTAATGTCACCAGCAAAGTTATAAGGGTCTGAAGTTTTCTTTCTGGGTGAAAAGTTGCATATTTCAAGGATTTTATCTATTTCATACAAACTTTTAAATTTATTGGCATAGAATTTTTCATAATATTTTCTACTTATTTTTAAATGACTGTAAAATTTATAAAATCTGCAGTGATATTAACTATTTCATTCCTGATCCTGGTAATTTATGCTTTTTCTTTCTTTTTGTTTTTTCTTGATTGATCTTGCTAAGCATTTATTAATTATATTAGCCATTTTTTAAAAACCTTTATCCTTTTGGTTTTTCTCGATTATATTTTTTTCTATTTTACTGACTTGTGCACTCTCCTTCTTTACTGATTTTTGTTTAATTTGCTCTTTTTCTCCTTCTAGCTCTTTGTGGTTGATACATAGGTCAGGGATTTTCTTTCTTACGTATTATTTAAGAACTTAAATTTTCTTCTAAGCTTAGCTGTAACTTCATCCCATAAAACTTGATTTGTTATGCTTTTATTTTCATTCAGTTCAAAATATTTTTTAATTTCCTTTAGGATTTCTATTTTGACCCATGGGTTAAGCAGGATATATTGCTCAATTCACAAACATTTGGGGATTTTCCAGTTATATTTTGTTTTTTATTTCTAGTTTAATTCCACTGTTGTCAGAGAACACAATACTGAATCATACATAGTGTGTTCTCTGACAAGAGTGGAATGAAACTTGCTTTATAGTACAGCATATGGTCAATTTTGGTAAGTGTTCAGTCTGCACTTGAAAACAATGTGTTTCATGCAGGTTATGGGTGCAGGATTTTATTAGTGTCAGTTCGGTCAAGTTTGTTAATGGCGTTTTCAAATCTTTTAATCCTCTACTGATTTTTGATCTGCTTTTTTAATCAGTTACTTAAAGAAGTATATAACAGTCTCCAGCTATGATTGTATATTTATCAATTTTTTCTTATATATTTCTGTCTTTTTTAGTCCTGTTCCTATGGTTATTTCCTTATAGCATTTCTCATGTTATATAATGTTGTTTCTTTTTAAAATTACATTAGATATTTATTTGTCTACTTTGTTAAGATTTTTTTTAAAATTCAGTTTTAATTTTCAATTTTATCTGTTATTTTTCTACTATCTACCCTATTGATTCTGTTTTTATCTTTATTATTTGTTTCTGTGTATGTGGGTGTTTAGTTTATTTTGCTGTTCTTTTTCTAACTTTTTAAATTGAGAATTTAACTTATTTATTTTTATTCTATCATTTATATTAATAAATATATTTAAGGTTATAGCTATTTCTCTGAGCATTGCTTAAAATATATCCCACACATTTTGTTATGCAGTGCTTTCATTATCATTATTTTTTATACATTCTGAAATTTCAATTAGTATTTTCACTTTTACCTAAGAGTTGTTTAACGGAAGGTTTTACATTAACAGTTAGAAAGTCTATTTAAAAAGTTTTGTTAATAATTCCTAGTTTTACTGCACTTTGATTAGACAATGCTGATTGTGATACTTCTAATTCATGAAACTTACCAATGTGTTCTTTGTGACTTTATATATGAACAGTTTTTTTTAATGTTCTGTGTGCATTTTAGAAGAACATAAATTTTTTCATTTTCAGGGTAAAAATTCTGATATATTTTCACACACAATACATAGGTAAATAAATAATAAATGTGCAATAGGTAGATTGCATAAATACACACACATGCACACACACACAGAAACTGTATCATTAGGATCTCTATAACTTTAATTTTTGTCTACTTAATTTGTCCTGCAATTTGATTTTTGCTTTATACAGTTGGCTGCAGTGTTATTTGCTGCAGATATTCATAATTTTTACACCTTTGTTGTGAATCATGCATTTCAAAGACATTGGTTTGAATTCTACTTTGTTTAATATTGGTAATATACTTGCTTTTATGTTTCCATTAGCTTGGCATATTTTTGCCAACTCTTTTAATTTAAGCTTTTCTGAATCAGTCTGTTGTAGGCATGATGAGTATACACAGCAAATAATTGAGTTTTTATTTTATCAGCCAAATTAAAAACCTTTTTTCTTTTAATAGGTCAGCTGAGCCTATTTACATAAATTACGTTCACTTTATAATTATTATATGCATTGTATTTGTCATGTTTCTTTCTCATAGAGCAAGTATTATATAAGAAATAGCTTATTTTTCCACTGTCATTCTGAATTTTGTTTTAATCTTAGATCTACACTTAATTACATTAAATTCTCATCAACCATCTTTTTTCTTGGAGTTTTTCTTGTCATCTGTTAGTTGGGTGAAGTTTATTTTCTAGATTCTTACAAGAAGGGATAATGGGCTCAGAATTCACTGAGTTCTTGCATTATTAAAACTAATTTTCTATGGCCTTGATTCATGAAGGGCAGTTTGAGCATATAATCTTTAACTGAGACTTTCTGTAGTTAATATTTTAAAAATACTTTTTCCACATTTGCCTACTTTGTATATTATTTTGCAGAAGTCTAATTCCAGTCTAATCATCTTTTTCTTATAAATTTATTTGATCTTTTTGCCTGGAAAACCTGGGGAGATTTTCTTTATTTTTAAGGTCTAACAGTTTTACTAGAATGTCTCAGAGTTAATTTTTGTAGATATTTTCTCCTACCTTGTGGGCCCTTTCATTACATATATTCAAATCCTCTTTTATTTATGAACAGTATTTTTGGATTAGACTTTTAAATATTAATTTTAATTTATTGTTTTTTAAAAAACTTTTTCTATGTCTTCAATTTTATGTAAATTATATCTTCTTTGTCTCTTCTATTTCAAGCATATTGTCTTCAGATTTTTCAAAATATTTTCATTTTTATGGTGGCTTTTCTTTTTTTCCTTTAATGCCCTTTTTAAGCTTTCGATTTAATCTATCATTTCTTGATTACTTTTTCATTTAGTCTTTATTTCTGAAATAACTTTGCCTTTTTCTTTTGTATTTTTTCTTAGTTCAATTGACTCTCTTTATTTCTACTTTTTGCATGTGTGTGTTTTTATTACTATTCTAAGTTTTCATATGTCTACTACGAGGTGGGTTTTCCTCTCACATCCCCAAATGCCTGTTTATCGATATTTTAATTCAGTTTGGAGTGCTGTGTTAATTTTGTGTGTGTGTGTGTGTGTGTGTGTGTGTGTGTGTGAGAGAGAGAGAGAGAGAGAGAGAGACCTCTTTTTTGTTTTGTTTTGTTTTGGGGGTGGACGTTTTCATCAGCTGAGTATTTCTTTTGTCATTTCTGTTTTATTTTTATAGTAATTTTCAATAGATAAAGAATGTTTCTTAGCATCCCTATCAAGAGGGTTGGAAGTTTAGGAATGTTTTATAAAATTTATAGTTTAGGAATTTTTACTTCTGTTGGTTTAATGAAATTTAGTTCTTTATAGATGGTCTTTATTTTATGGTGGAGGTGTCTTAGAGGGAAGGATTGTGTATCTTTTAATGTTGATTTGATTTCTTTTGTCTTGAGTTTTTTAATTTCATCCTCTTGCTTTTTATCCCCTTCACCAAGTACTCTTCAAAGGGCCCTTCTACCCCGCTTTTAACACTTTTTTTGGTCCAAAATGTTATCATTTGAAGATTGTCTCCTCAAGTTTCACGTAAAGGTTTTGGGTCCTTTTCCTGTATTCAGTATGGTTATCTACTAGTATGATTTTTATTATTCTCACACCTAATGAAGAATTTCTCTTTATAGAGGTTGATTTACATCAATCTTGTTTCTGATGTTGTTTCCATTTTTTTTTTTATCTTCTGTACAGATTTTTTTTTAAAGCTCCACTTATTCTTAGTGAAAGCTTTCAGCAGCAGCTTGAGAAATAGCTCATTGGGATGTGATGTTTATTTTTCTACTTACAGTTGACTTGGAATTTGTATCATCTGTGTTTTGTAGTTATACATACTAATTTCCTGGATTTGTGCAATTTTATTTTTTCTTATTGATGTGATTATTTTTAAGATGATATAATAAGACATTCACATTTACCCATATCCATTGCTTTGACTACCTAGTAATCTGGCTGTTATTTTTTTAGCACATTAATAAAACCAATCTATATTTTTCCTGGCTTTTGTAATTCATTTGTAATAGTTACTGTTAGTTCTATTGTTGCTCCTTTGAAAGTCTGTCCTTTTTTGATGGACACTTTTATTATTTTAAAAAAAATTTAAACTTTAATATTTATTGAATATTATTCCAAATATTTTTCTTTTTTTATTGAAGATAATTGATATGCATATTTGTGGGGTACAGAGTTCAATATCAATACCTGTGCAAAATATGTGGCGATCA